>NC_068306.1:26656979-26987310 GCF_025860055.1 Xyrauchen texanus | reverse complement strand
GAAGGGGTATATTTTGCAATAACAACCAGCTGACAGTACATTATCCCTTACATTTCTAACAATTATTCAGTGAAGACTTGATACCAACTGATAAACATACTTTATATCTCTACTATTTTTCCTTGTATCTGAATTAAACGTACATGTATACGTAGTACTTATTTGCAGGCTGGTTGTTAAAAAGGTCTACAGCATATCACAGAATGCTACATCCACAATGTGCAATTCAGCAAAGAAATAGAGAAATGTGTGATGCAGCCGTTTCCTTCAGAATCAAAGCACATGCTTATGTTTTACTAAAAAGAGAGAAGCCTAATTTTGTCGGCCAACAGGAAGTAAAGTAATTTCCGAAAATGTACTGTTATAAACACTTTGGTTTTTGGTTTCATAAAAATAAATAAAACCGTTTTAAACCATTTGCCAGCATTTAAAAATGACATTTTCACTCCAGAACAACTAAAAGAGACTTTGTTCCCATTTTCGGTTATGCGCTGCAAAAAATAGTTTTTAGTCCCTGATTAATAATGTACACAGACTGTGGTATGAGATGATTTTACAGTGATCTAAAGCAGCGCTAAACATCTCCTTTGATTGAAACCTACACACAATCAGAAAACTTATCTAACAAGTCATTATCTTAAATTAAACACAGACAAGGTGAAGTGGACATTAAAAACAGGAAATAAAATGAACATGAAACAATGATTTGAGCTGAAACTATTGTATTATGTGAGAAGAGACCAAGAAGTGAAACGACAGAGATGAAACTAGCAGATATGTAGAAATTCAGTTGCCAAGAACAGCAGTCAATTACACAGTTTAGCACCATTACACAAAAAAACATTTGACAGCAGTAGGGCTGGGTATAGAGTTCGATACATTTTATGCAAGTCAAGTCAATTTTATTTGTATAGCGCTTTTCACAACACACATCGTTTCAAAGCAGCTTTACAGAAGATCAGGCATTAACAGATGATAAAACTGTAATGTCTATAATGTTGATTAATTATCATTGTGTAATTAGATAAAATACAATTGTTAATCGTGTTTAATAATAAGTAATGAAATAATAATTGTATTTATAACCCCAGTGAGCAAGCTGAATGTGACTGTGGCAAGGAACACAAAACTCCATAAGATGTTGATTAATGGAGAAAAATAACCTTGGGAGAAACCAGACTCACTGTGGGGGCCAGTTCCCCTCTGACTAACATCATGAATATAATGTAAATATTACTTATGTATAGTTAAAGTCATGGTTTAAAATTATTAAACTAAGTAAGGTTTAAGGCTCAGTGTTTAAATATTGATTGTGTTTGAACTGTAATATTAATGACCAATGTCTTTGAAGTCCATCCTGGATTAACTGCAGAAGTTCACATAGATGCAATTGTCCTTGTTAATTAAGTCTTTTGTTGGCAATTGTTAGTCTATGTATTCCATTTCAAGATAGTAGTTCATCAATAGACCGAGGTGATGCAGGCAGAGATCAGGGATGTGAAACGCAGTTCAACCTGGCCGGTAATTTCGGTGAGGTTCGGTGTGTTCCATCCTAAATCCAAGGTTCAGACAATGGCATATGAAGTATCCCACGTCTTATGGTTGGAGCTGGCATCAGTTCATCCTCTGAAGTCCATCATAATAGACTGAAGTGATGTTTGGCTGGCACCGGCTGCATTTAGTCATCATCATTCAGCGACACATAGCAGTGGAGTCCAACATAAAGCAGGAATGGTGCTGGATCCAGCCGGTTCTGGTGACCTCAGGATTGGAGTCCCGAGGTTGAGACAGGGAAACAAATAAAATAATATAAGCATACATGCCATTCAATTTATTGCAGAGTTATAAATCATGATCAATGTCTCTGGTTTCTGGTTCCGGCAGACCCAACTAAAGCAGCCTAATTGTGGGTTGGAGGATAAATTAGGTGTATGCCTGGCTAAATAGATGAGTCTTTAGTCTAGACTTAAACTGAGGGAGTGTCTCTGCATCTCGAACAGTGTTAGGGAGACTATTCCATAGTTTAGGAGCCAAATATGAAAAGGATCTACCTCCTTTGTGGGTTTTGATATTCTAGGAACTATTAACAGGCCAGAATTTTGCGATCGTAATGAATGTGATGGAATATAGCGTGGTAGAAGGTCACTTAAGTACTGCGGAGCTAGACCATTCAAAGCTTTGTACGTAGTTAACAGAATTTTAAAATTAATACGGAATTTAACAGGTAGCCAATGTAACCATGATAAAATGGGGCTAATATGATCATATTTCTTGGTTCTCGTTAGCTTTCTGGCTTCTGCATTTTGAATCAATTGAAGTTTATTTACTGATCTTGCTGGACATCCTCCCAGTAATGCATTACTATAATCTTGTCTTGAGGTCATGAACGCATGAATTAGTTTTTTGGCATCCGCAACAGAGAGCATGTACCTTAATTTAGCAATATTTCTTAAGTGGAAGAATGCTGTTCTACAGACATTGGTAATTTGATTTTCAAAGGACAGATTAGTATCAAATATAACACCTAAGTTCTTCGCTGTTGAAGATGATGTAACAGTACATCCATCGAGAGTCAAATTATATTGTAGTGGCTTATTTTTAGAGATTTTTGGTCCAATAATTGGATATATATATATATCGTGAATAGGGTTGCAACGGTATGAGATTTTCACTGTATGATAACCGTCTCAGAAAATATCACGGTTTCACTGTATTACACAATTACTATTATCAGTGAAAACAGAAGAGTTATTTTATTTATTTATTTATTTTTGAGTAAACACTTTATTATAATTGAAACTTGAAACCATTTATTTTATTGAAGTGTAAAAAAAAAAAGTCTCCCTTTTGAAAATAAAATAAATAGAATAAATAAGGAAACTAACAGAATTATAATAAACATGCTAAAAATAGCATGTAACTATAACATATTAGTTTACATGTTAAATTAACTACAAAAAAAAAAATAACATCAGCTGTGTGAGCTTTTAATGTAATGTCCTTATTAATGAGTATTAATAATGAACATATACTGCTCCTGTCTGTCCCTTTAACTCAGTGGTTCTCAACTGGTTTTACTTCAGGTCAGATTTTACATTAGAAATCAAGTGTCGACATGCCATAGATTAAATATAACCTGTATTTAATGTATCCGGGGTTGCATAGTTTTGTTCATGGTTTTCCAGTTCAAGGACATGCATCAAGTGACATTATTTTTGTTGTTGATGTCAATAACAGAATCTACAGGAAGTTGAAGTGCAGATTTACTTATATGAGCCCATTATTATCCCGTTTGTTACCTAATATTACATATTTATACACATATTACACAGAAGGAAAGGCTCCTCGTTACCATGGTTAATGTGCTAGTCTTAAATAATATTAATAATAATAATAATAAATTAATGTATTTATGAAAAATAAATACTAGCTGAAACACATTTTAAAACTTTAACTAAAACTGCCACTGTTGATATAAAATGAGGTCTAATAGATTCTACTTTTAGATTATTTCACATGAATCTGAAACATTTTGTCAAAATATAAGTTACTTTTAAATTTGTAAAGGTGATGTGTGTAATTATTAATATTTTTAACTATTTTGGTAAAGGGGCCACATCAGGCTTTAAGTAGTGCATAGGGGGCCACATTTTATTGCTTTTGAGATACAATGTTCTGCATTGATTTGGTTTTTGTATCTTTTAAGCCCAGAAATAGTTTGTACTCAATTTTCTGAAGTGTATCTGTGACTAATGGGACTATTCTGCAATTGCCTAAAATATTGTATTGCTCTACAAAGATAGATACTTTTCTATCAGGCATTAAAAAACTGAATAAAGGCTGAGCTTATACATTTATTTTGCCATCTCTACTTCCCTGTTAATTTATTATTCAGTAATAATAATAATAAAATAAAATAAATTTATAGAACTTTTAATGTTTGTTGCAAAGCGGGCGAGTTTACTTTGCACAAATAAAAAAATACATATACATATTCTTCTCTGGCTTGCTTTTGCTTGCATGTCAATGATGCCGAGATCTACATTTATATTTAATTTAATCACTGAGAAGGTTTACCAGCAAAATTAGTAGCACCAAACATCACAAGCAGCCTCAAGAATGGACACAGAGTATATACTGTATAACACTTTTCCTGGAGCAGAATATTGCACAACAGATCGGCAAGTTTGTTCAAAGGAGAAAGCGAGACGTGTATGGTTGCCAGATTGCACAAAATAAGTATTACATTAGGAGGAATATTTCCAATTGCGCAAGTATAAATCTCAAACTGGGGGTGTTTGGTCTCTCATCTGGCATGTTAAACGCTTATGGAGACGCGTTAGGTCCTGTGGCAGGGCGCAGGGTGGGTCGGGTCGTGATCCTACACACCCGGTCCCGTATGAGGCTAATTAAGCCTCCTGAGAGGGATAAAGGTCGACTGCAGGGGATCGTGCGGGAGAGAGAGATCGTTAACGGACATGTCCGTCATGTGTGTTTATGTTGTCTTTTAAGTTTATCATTAAACCATTATTTATATCGTCAAGCCGGTTCTCGCCTCCTCCTTTTCATTGATCCCTTTCATCTCTCTCTCTCCTCTCTCTCTCTCTCACTGTCGCTCTGCGTTGGCCTTTTAAATTTTTCTTTTAAATTTGACAGTTTTTGGGGGGGTACTACACTGTTACAGGAAGTACCCCCCCCCCCCCCCATTTTAATTATTTCTGTTTCCCTCCCCTTGTCCCCTCCCTCGTCCAGCTAGACGGGGATGACCTGCCGGCAGACTAGACTTAAAGCATGCCCTCCCCCATGGAAAGAGGGGGGGTGTACGTCAGGCCGGGGGCTCCCCAGCCTGAGAGAACGAGGGAGGAATGTGGCAGGGTGGAGGGCGGGGCCGGGTCGTGATCCTACACACCCGGTCCCGTGTTAGGCTAATTAAGCCTCTGAGGGATAAAGGTCGACTGCAGGGGATCGTGCGGGAGGGAGAGATCGTTTACGGACATGTCCGTCATGTGTGTTTATGTTGTCTTTTAAGTTGTTCATTAAACCATTATTTATATCATCAAGCCGGTTCTCGCCTCCTCCTTTTCATTGATCCCTTTACAGGTCCCAATGCAAGTTAACTGAAATATCCAATGAAAAATAAAAACGTTTTCCGATAAATGAGCCACGGGCCGTATGTTGCCCATGTCTGCTTTAGCTGTTTGCGAGATTATCATTAAATCTGCGTCGGCAGTCCTCAATAGTCTATCACTTGGGCGGCCGCCGAAATATCTTCAATGGGAGAACCATGGCATTGTTCTTTCCCTGCTGTCCGCGACCCAGTCCGAATAGACCAGTTGAGAAACACTGCTTTAACTCACACACAAACTCATGTCAGACCCCCTTGCCTCGCTTCTCTCAGACATTTTCTCCGCTGCGCACACGCGTGTGTCGCAAGATGACGAGTCTGACAGGCAGACAAGGAATAAAGGAGATGCGAACATTCACGTGAGATTCTCTGTCCGGTTGCATTTTTTTCTCAATACCGTAGACAAGCAAATGTACATGTATGATAACTGTCCATTTTCAAACCGTGGTATACCGTGAAACCGGTATACCGCTGCAACCCTAATGGTGAAGGAGGGAACAAAACTAATTTATTCACACACATGAAATATTTTCCTGGATAATGAAATACCCGATGGGTAGAGAATGCACGTATGAAGCTTCTCTGCCAGAGAGATGTTTACAATTGTTGTAAAGCCATCTTTCAAAAAGTTGAACAACACATTTGAAATGCACTTATTTTTTCCAGTTTCATTTTAACTTTTAGTTCAAATAAATAAAAATTAAAGTTCAAAGTTTAAAATCAAGGTGTCTTGCTTTATTGTGTAAGCTTAACCCTAACCCTGTTTACCTAGACAGCAGGATGTCGCAATCAGAATCAAATTCAAAAGAGCTGTGTAATAAAGGATGATACACAGTGTCAAGAATGGTCTGGTGAACTGGTCATTGTCACAACATATACAGGGAAATATGGTGATCAGGATCTTGATGTACAGTGTACATTACCCCAAATTATTTTCCAACATTAAACATTGATTGCAATTTTAGACTATTTGAAATATTAAATTGAAATTATATTCTTTGCAGAGAGGTTTCCCGGATAACGCCCGTTTCACACATACGTACCGCATACGGTACAGGAGCAGCATGCGCTATAGTGCTTTCACATATGCTGCGTTTGCAGTGCGCTACTGATCCGCAGTTTCTGTGTGCCACAAAATCAAAAATGTGTAAGTAATTTTGATTTTAAATCCAAACGTTAACTTTGACATTGTTTAAGACATTGAAAAAGTATGAAAATTAATTTTAATCATTGTGATTCTTTGTTTTACATGTAGTTCGAGTTGTTGACAGAAGAAAAGCTACCGCGCTATATCTGTTGCTAAGAAGGAGAAGAATGAGACGCATTTGCGTTCACTCTGTCTTTTTTTTTAGGGTAAAAAAATCATATATGATGGCATTTTGCAACTTTTGGGACTATAATCATACTTTTTTGTTTTTCTTGACCCTGTAATTTAGTAACTGTAGAACACATTAAGTGAAATTATGCGTATATGATGAAATTATTACAGTTTCTTGTCAATCTATGTCTATTTTAATGTGAAAAATGCGCTGCCACTTTAATTCAGTGCGGTGCAGCACAGCAAAAATAGACTCGGTGCGGAAACCATCGCTGCACTGCTGTATACGCACCGCAACTGGAACGGATCGACGGACTGCATCCGCGTGCAGTGTGAAAGCTAGTGCAGTGATGGTTTCCGCACCGAGTCTATTTTTGCTGTGCTGCACCGCACTGAATTAAAGTGGCAGCACATTTTTCACATTAAAATAGACATAGATTGACAAGAAACTGTAATAATTTCATCATATATGCATAATTTCAGTTAATGTGTTCTACAGTTACTAAATTACAGGGTCAATTATGCCATCATAAATGATTTTTTTACCCTAAAAAAAGACAGAGTGAACGCAAATGCGTCTCGTTCTTCTCCTTCTTAGCAACAGATATAGCGCGATAGCTTTTCTTCTGTCAACAACTCAAACTACATGTAAAACAAAGAATCACAATGATTAAAATTAATTTTCAATGTCAAAGTTAACGTTTGGATTTAAAATCAAAATTACTTACACATTTTTGATTTTGTGGCACACAGAAACTGCGGATCAGTAGCGCACTGCAAACGCAGCATATGTGAAAGCACTATAGCGCGTGCTGCTCCTGTACCGTATACGCACCGCATACGTACCGCATACGCACTGCACACGGAGTATGTGTGAAACGGGCGTGACTCCGCACCAGCGCTCGATTATTACACCTTTCTTCCTACTATTTTTTGCGCTGTTGCATTACATCCCCATTCTGTTAGTGTAACGGAAAGTTTATACAATGTCATATTGCTGTTTAATATAAGACATGCATTCCTAAAACTACAGATGCAAGTTGTTTTTAAGAAAACTATATGCCAATAAAAACACGTTTTAAATGTAATAAGTCTTTACATTTTCTGCAAGAGAATAAATTATTTTGTTATTTTGTTGTTGTTATTTGATTCTCTAGCCTATATATATATATATATATCTTAAGACACAAACACATACACAAATTCTAGATCTGTCTTTGTCTAAAATGACTATGGACATTTAAAATAGTTATGAAATGTGTTATTCCTATAAATACATCCCAGAGAAAGAAATTTGCCTGTAATCTGAGAATCACCCATAAATTTGGTTTGGTTTTATAGGCAAATTTTGTATAATTTTAGAGCTTATGTAAGTATGTCGTAACCTATAGTTCATGTTACTGCATATACCTGCACAACAGGGAAGTTAGACGTTAGAGTCACATTCTGCTATTCTAGGTCTTCTACTTTTAAGTCTGGGATTCAAAAGTAATACATTTTAAACCTGGAAATAAATAAAATATTTAAGATCCTGCACTATTTCTAGGTCACTAATCAAATAAATACATTTGTGACCATGATCATGTTAACTTTGGAACATTCTAACATCATTCTGGGATAACATGGATCAAGATTTTTGTATTTATTATTTTATTTGTTTTGGATTGAGCACAATCTTAAGTGAGTTAGTGAAATGGAGTTGGAGAGAGTTTAAACACAACATTCCAGAACAATAAATTATTAACTAAAATGAAACCCTTCCTGTGGCAATGAGAAATAGAAGAGCCAAAACAAATTCACTCTATTGTGATTGAGATAATTCATTTGGCTGATGACACATTGTCTTCTGTCTTAAGTGTTGGTCAAGTCTGTAAAGTCCAAAGGAGAACTAAAGTCTCATTTCATGACTGCAAAATCACTTTCGAACCATCACATAAAAATACTCTAAAGGAATTCATTCCACAAGGAAAACACCAAAGCACACAGTCATTTATTAAAAATGTAATTAGCTTTTAGTAGAATCAGATTGGGTGCATTCACTATGTTATAGGTGTTGGATTAAGTGTGGATTTATTGGGTTAGAAACCATGTGGATTTGTAAGGCTTTTACTTCTTTTCACTTCTGCTTTATCGTCTCAGATTACTTCACTTCCTGATACACAACATACCAAAAAAACCTGTCTCGTGTGTTCTGTATTGTACTGTGTACTGTAGCAAAGGTAATGATAATGGAGTCCTGGTGAGTGAACGGTAAAATGTTTCATTTCTGTACATCAGCAGCTCAAGTTGAAAGCATATTGTAAGTAGACTACTGTGATTATTTATCTTTGTACAATGAATGAAAGTACTCATTTTCATGTACATTAGGCAATAATGATCCTAAGAAGATTATTTAACATGTGGAAATGTCGGTTAGGAATAGATCATTTCTATTAATATTATAGAAAATACTAATTTTGACATGAAATATTCTATTGTTCGTGTTCATGTTTTTGAAGATTCTTTATTATCTTTGCGAAAGGAACCGTTTTCATGACATTTCACATTAAATCAATGACAACATCGTACATTTTGCAAAAGTAGATAATCTGATAAAAAAATAATGGGTTCACTCACTAGTAACAATAAAAAATGTTCCCATTATCTAGATCTATAAGTTTTGTTAACAACATTTTGTTAAAGATTACACCAATAATTTTGATGGAATTTTGTTATGAAATCTTAAAAATAGGCTAAAATATGTTTTTTGAGTACATGGAATAATTAAAACATTTTCAAAATTTGTATTATAGGTAGTACAAAGCTAAAGCCTGATGGAAAGCTGGGCAATGGGAAAAGTACAAATTCTTTGAGAGTAACTATTTTTATACAAGGAGAACACAATGGTTCATCGTGTTTTGACATTAAAGCAAAATCTAGGAAAATGGAAAGTCTAAAAACAATCGTGTTGTATATTGCTCTCTGTGGATCCTTTTCTGCAGTTACTTCATTTTCCCTGAACAACTGCACCATAACTAATTCCCGATATGACATCAACCTGAAAGTACTTTGCTACAAAATGGGCTTTTTCAGTGTTCCTCCACAGATACCCAGCAACACACAGATATTAGATGTTTCCTTTAATGCCTTTGCACAAATCAAAATCGGAGACTATCAGAATTTGCTAAACCTGAGAGATCTGAATGTATCCAACAATAAGATTGTGTGGATCCAAGAGGGTGCGTTTGATTGTCTCTCCAATTTAACCAATCTCAATCTGGGCAACAACAAATTGAAAGGGGTCTCAAGCGGTATGCTACGCAGTCTAACCAATCTGCTGGTATTACGTCTTGATGGTAATAACATTGAAGAAATTGATGAGTCCGCTTTCAGCACCCTTCAACATTTAAAGGTGTTGAACCTCACAAACAACCACCTCCGTTACATAGGAAGAGTCAAGCCTGTTCTTGCATCTCCAGCTTTAGAGGAACTCTACATTGGAGGCAACCATTTTGATGTTTTTAACTCAACTGAAATGTCAACAAAGCCCTTGTCATTGAAAAAGCTTGATTTTTCCAACAACCCTTTGGGAACGTTTCATCTCACCGACAATATATTTCCTACTCTGAACCATTTTGATTTGTCTTTTTGTGGACAAAATGGAACCATGACTTGGAATGTTACAGAACAGACATATTTCACCTCAGTAAAAACATTATACTTCATGGATGTTCACATATCACACCAGAGTGTTGCTATCGTGCTTCAGAGCTTCAAGAAGTTTTTGTATAAAATCAGGCTTAATAGAAATGTCAAGCTTGTTAACAAGACAGAGCTGCTGTTGAACACATGTTCTCCTGCACTGAGAGTTGTTAGACTGAATGCTAATAAAATAACAGACCTCTCTGACCGTATATTTGAACCCTGTTCAAACCTGACAGAATTGGATTTAGGAGAAAATAATATATTCCAGTTGTCACCAGGCACATTCAGCAGATTTAGGCAACTACAAATACTGCGTCTGCAAATCAATAAACTAACTAATGTTACTAACTCCTTTCAGATGCTTACCACTCTTGAATTCATAGACCTTAGTAGAAACAGCATCAAGCTAAACTGTGGTGATTTCGGCAATTTGACACAGTTGAAAATTCTGTACTTGTACGATAACAAAATCTCACATATTAGTCCCTGTCTGTTCAAAGACCTTAAGAGACTTGAAGTCCTGAAACTTGGGACAAATGATCTATTAATGATTGGTGATGCTTTCAAAAATGGGCCCCATTCCCTGAAGGACTTGCAGCTGAGTTTTAATAAGTTAAGCAAAATTGGAAAAGGCAGTTTCAGCAATGTATCCCAACTCAACAATCTGGAGATACAAGATAATCAGATTTCAGAGATTGAAGCCAATGCATTCAGTGGACTGGAGAAGCTGACCTCTCTGTCACTGTCATCAAACAAGATAACAGCTAGAACATTCAGACACCCAAATGTGTTCTCAGGGATGCCCAATCTTGAGAGTCTAGATTTGTATGCCAATAGCATTTTATTTACTGATAATACATTGAAATACCCTCCCTTTACTGACCTGAAGTTGCTTAGGGTATTGACCATTCACAGTCAACGGCGAGGATTTGGCAAAGTACCCTCAAATCTGCTTCATGGTTTATCCTCCTTGGAAATGTTTTATGGTGGAAACATGAATCTTAATCATCTACATCCAGACACATTCAAGTTTAGCCCTAAACTCTGGTTTTTGGATCTCTCCAAGAATGCACTGTCAGATGACAATGCAATCCCCTCCGAGCTTTTCCATTCCATCTCAGGTCTTACCAAACTCATTATCTCAAGAACTCAACTTCGCTCACTGAACTTCCTGTTGAATGCAAATCTCTCAAGGCTTTCTACCTTAAGAGCCTCAGGAAATGAGATTGATGGAATTAACAAAACTTTGATTGAGACTCTGCCTCGACTCAAAGTCCTCGACTTGCAGAAAAACACTTTTACTTGTGACTGTAACAATGCCTTCTTCATCGACTGGGCCATGAAAAATAACAGAACCCAAGTCTTTTATTTTAACAAGTACAAATGTAGCTATCCTCCGGCTTTACGAGGCATTAGCTTATCTGTTTTTAACACAGATTCCTGCACTGTCAATTATGACATCATCTGCTTTCTTTGCAGCAGTCTTTTGATCATTGTCACCCTGCTTTTGTCATTTGTATGGCATTTTTTGCGATTTCAGCTAGTTTATGCGTACTACCTTATCTTAGCCTTCCTTTACGACAGCAAGAAGAAGCAGATGCTCCAGCAACATGCATTTCAGTATGATGCCTTTGTTTCCTACAACACTCAAGATGAGCTTTGGGTCATGGAGGAACTTCTGCCCAAACTAGAGGGAGAACAGGGCTGGAGGTTGTGCCTGCACCACAGAGATTTTGAGCCAGGTAGGCCAATCATGGACAACATCATTGATGGAATATACAGCAGCCGTAAGACCATCTGTCTGATTACCAGAAACTACCTGAAAAGCAACTGGTGCTCCAGTGAGGTACAATTGGCGAGCTTCCGACTCTTTGATGAGCAGAAGGATGTGCTGATCTTGGTGTTCCTGGAGGATATCCCCACACATCAGCTATCGCCGTACTACAGGATGCAAAAGCTGGTGAGAAAACGCACCTACCTGCGCTGGCCCAAACCTGGAGAAGATTCCAGGATTTTCTGGCAAAAGCTGAGGATGGCTTTAGAGAACAAGCAGAAACCCAATTCTGAGTGTACTATTCTACTGGGGTAATAGAACAATGGACAAGAAGAAGAAAAAAACTATACATTTAGTATTTGTTTTTTATTTCTACTGACTATCCTTGACTAATCAAGATTAACAGTGAAGGAACACCTTTTTGAAAACATTTGTGGCATAGCAAATGTTGATTTACACACACATTATTTGACTTATCCCTACATTTCTTAAAAATAAAAAAACAACCCTGCAAAAATCTGGGTTACAGAGAGGCACTTACAAAGTGAATGAGGCCAATCTGTAAACGTAAAAATACTCACTGTTTCAAAAGTATAGCCACAATACATAAACCATATGTGTGTAAACATGATTTCAGTCTGATAAATTTGCTTACTAACCTTTTCTGTGTAAAGGTATATCCAATTTTACAACTTTGTTGCCATGACAACATAACCTGTCATTCCTAAAATCGCAAAAAAAACTGTAAAAATTACAATTTGAACAACTTTACAGCTCAAATAATACACAAGTTTTAACATAAGAATTAATGTAAGTGCTTTTATAAAACCACAAGCTTCACATTTCTGCCTTTTAAACCCTGCAAAAATATGCCCTATTCAGTTCCGTTGCAAGTGCCTCACTGCAATCTGGATTGTAACCACTGTAATGTAATTGTTTTTGTGGTAATCGAAATTATTCATTTATATTATGGTAAATAATCTCAGTGAATACTTTTTAAAAACTAACCTTTGTGTTCCATATAAGAAATGAAGTTATTTGGGTTTGGAGTGGCATTATCTTTTTTTTTTCAGTTTCCATTTTGGGTGAACTTTCCTTTTAAGCTGAGTTAGAGAAAGGATTTATCATTAAAACAAATTATCCACATTAGGGTTAACTTCAATTCAGTCACAGTTCAGAATGATACAATTTTGTAACATGTTATACTGTAAATTTTGCAAATGAATGCTAAAAATTATACCTTGCCTTAACAATTTTGATGAACATTTTCAGGAAGCATTTCTATTTCAGTAAAATTTTACTGTAGCTCGAAAACTCATACAGTCAGCATGTTTAAAATAGTCCAAGTAAACAAGTCAGTCTCAGTAGGGGTCATTGTGGGATGATATTTGGCTCAAACACTGGACCCCCATATAGCTGGAAATGGGGATAGAAAGGGCCAAATAAAAATCGCCTTTAAGTTAACACTATTGTGCACTGTCTTTTTCAGCAAAGGGTTACAGGTGTAGAGTCAGCTTTTCTTCCTCCTGCCTTTGTGACCTTTGACACCAATGTGTCCATTAGTAGCTGACATAAGATCTATCTGCAGAACTGTTCTGAAGAGTACGTCTCCACCTTCACCACTCCACGCCTCCACGTTGTCTCCCATTGTCCACTTCCCAGCATGCGTCCTCTGCTTTCTTGCAGAAGCCTTTACACGCTAATTGCTTATTGCTAACTGTCTACAATTACAGTACAATGTGATTTAATCAGCTTAAGAGGCCTCTTTGTGCACAGACTAGTGGATAGTTAACCCAAACATTTTAATTATGTCACCATTTACTAATTCTACTAGTCTTCGTTTACGTTCATTTAATGGAAAAAAGATGCAATGAAAGTGAATGGCTAGCATACTGCCAAACATCTCCTTTAGTGTTCCGTGAAAAAAAGACTATCAGACATGTTTGGAACAACGAACATGAGGCAGATTTCATTTTTCATTGAAGTATTCTTTAAACATCTTCAGCTTCATGGATCTGCAGCAGTTTTGCAAGTGCAATCGATGTGTCTAAGGAAAGCTGAAATGTAAGCAATACTATGACTGTAATTCAGACCATGCTCTTTTGCTGCTAAAGGCACCATAGTAAAAATCTAGGTGGCAGATAGAAAGGACTACAGGAGCCTTAACAGCAGGAATTCTCCTTTTATCTCAAGCCCTGGAGGACCAGTGCATGAGGGCAGCATTGATTTAACACAAGATACAAAAGAGATCTCAATCAAACAGTCATATAATTGGGGGCTCTGCATGTTGTTGTTGTTTGTGTGTGTCTTAGAATTAAACACAGAATTAAACATTGTGTTATGTTTATGTTAGCCTTATTGTGAAGTAGTGTTTGACCACTTACTTTACTTGTATTTATTCTTCCTCTGTTTGTACTCATACAAAGTCCTTTTTGGTGCTTGATTAATATTTATTTTGTGTGAATATTTTACTTGGGATACATATGTTGGAGATGACTGTTTATGTTTTTCTTTTGTATAGATTAATATGATTGTGACTTTTATCCAGAGCTGCTTGACACTCACAGTTAAAGGAATATTCCAGGTTCAATAAAAGTTCAGCTGAATCGACAGTATTTGTGGTATAACGTTAATTACCACAGACAATTCCCCGGATGTTTCAGAGGATTTATTTAAGGACTGTTTTAAGGTAAAGGCTTGCATTTTGTGAATTTAAATACAAGGAGTTTATTTCTGAAGATTGATGAAGTAAGGTGGTTGCGTAATAACTGCCAAGTGGAAATTTTATGTATAACAGGGACGTGGTTAGATTTGACAATAAGTGAAGTTCTATCGGGAAGACACGCAGGCTTAAGTGAAGTTTAAGATGCCATTTATTTGATAAATGTAAAACAGAAAGTAATGCCTCTGACTACTACTACCCCTGGTCATCTATCTTATGTATGTTTTTAACTTTATTGTGTTTTCCTTGACTATTTGAGTTGTGATTAATTTACCTTTTTATTGTCAAATATATAAAATCAAGTCAAATTTTAACTTGACCCTCGTTACTTTAAATTAAGAAAAAGCAAAAAACAAGGTTACTTTGAGGCACTTACAATTAAAGATAATGGGGCTAGTCCATAAATGTTAAAACAAATACAGTTTCAAAAGTATAGCAACAATATGTACACATTATATGTGTTAACATTATTTTAATGTGAAAAAGCAAATATCTATTCTAGTTACACAGGGATATCAACTAAGTTGTAATATTTGATATAACTTTACACAGAAAAGGTAAGTGAGATATTTTATCACACTAAAATCATGTCAACATGTATAATGTTTATGTCTTATGATACTTTCGAACAGTGCGTATTTGAGCGTTTATGGACTGGCACTCTAACAGTGATTTTTAAATAAATGAGGGATGAGTCAAAATACATTTTTGTGGTAATCAACATTATACCACAAAAGCTGTTGATTAAGCTTAACTTGTACTGAACCCGGAATATTCCTTAAATATTCTCAACCGAAAATGTTCTTTAGCACATTGTAAGCAATTTGAGGGTTGCCTTCTACTGTAACAGAATTACATAACTGAATTGTACAAATCTATATTTTAGAAATCTAAGATATAATTACCTTTTGTTTGTCCAATGCAATTTTTCTATGGGGAAAGAAACTCTATTCCCATGGTAGAGAAGTCTTGTGAGGAGAGTAAAGGAAATGACTTCTCTTGTTCACTCAATAAAAGTTGATTCTAAGATGATACCTACTTTGCCCTTTGCCCAGTGTGACAACAGGGGAAATAGACCTAATGGGGCATGGAAAACAAAAACATGTCCTTTTATTGCCTGTATCATTCCCAACCCCTCTTTCACACCTTTGTCTCTCCACTAGAGTGTGAAAGCATTCATAAGACATAAGTGCACGTAGAGGCTATATATACAGGGTCCATTTACTGAAAAAAAAAATATCTAATTGTTCAACATTGCAAAACACACTTTTATGAACACCCATTTTAGTATAAACTAGTAAAAATGAGCCCAACAACCAGGATATATTCTTTAAAAATGTATTATTTCAGTCAATTTTACACAAATATAAATATGATTGAGGTGATTCCAAAACATACTTTATATAAAAAAGCACAGCTTTAGTCAGTTATACACATTTTCATAATATTAGCTACAATGGAGTAGTGTGAAATCAATCCCTGAGAAGAAATTGTAGCATTTTTGGGATAACTTTTATGTGCAATGTGCATTGAAATGGAGAAACTACTGATGAACGTAAATTTACATGGTAATATGATGATGATATATATATATATATATATATATATATATATATATATATATATATATATATATATATATATATATATATGGAATACATCTAAAATCCCAAACAATATGTGTATAAAACAAAATCTCATCTGTGGTTGACTGACTATTTTTGTGTTTTTGCTTGAAAGGTTGACCTTGCATATTATAAAAACTATATTTCTTCATCAGATTGTATTTACAGTATATTGGAAGATTTCATTAGCCAAAATTGGCTGGTGTGAAACCTTTGGCTCACTATTAAATTGTTCCAGCAAGTTCCATCAGTTTATTCTGTCATCCACTATGGCTTAAAGGTGTACGATATAAATCACAATTACTCATTTGCTGTACAATCCAGAGGCAGTGCCACTCCTGTTGGTTATCCACACTGGGAGGTTTCCACAGTAACTGATGAATGCAGATGTCAGGCACTGCTGTTGCTAAGCTGCCGAGAAGTTCTCACTCTGGTGTGTTCATTCACCAGGCCTGCAAAGGACACTGCAGTAATGATAGAGAGTAGCAATTAACAATCATGACTACAACCAAAGACTCAAACATACATAGTGAAAAGTGGTAACCTGCAATTGTTACCTCAAAGAGCTATTTCTACCTGATCTAACCCTTCAAATTAGTTTTCTTGGTGCAACCTAATGTATTTAGGTGGATTTGGTGATGTTAAAACCAGATAATTTGGATGTTCCCTTCCTGACCACAGGAAGTAAACTTTTTGGGTTAACATTTTTTGCATATTGTCAAACATACAGGGGCTCAAGAAAGATTTGGACACTTAAGACACACTTAAAATTAATTTATTTGCATTAGATAACAAAATACCAAACCAAGTGGCAAATAAATTAAGTTCCAAACTTAAGTTTGTTAGCAGCTTGTTTGTCTAGGCTTGCCAACCATATCCCAAGGATATATAAACAACTGCTTCCCTCGCCCCATTGACGATACTTCCGGCATCCCTCCACCTCCCCATCTACACCTTTATATTACATAAAGTCTATACCAATTATATTCAGAATTGTCTATTTCTTGCTTTAGTTGGTTTGGTTGTTCTCAGAGCTCAAGCCCAGTCCCTTGCTTGAGCCCCTTCATAATCGACAGCACATCAAATTTGTTTACCCTAATACATGAATGTAACGGGGTAAGGGATGGGGAAGGAGGAGGCGGGAACTGGCTAAACAGTCAACATAAAGTTTAATGGGGGGCCTGGGTAATTCAGTGGTAAAGATGCTGGCTACCACCCCTGGAGTTTCCAAGTTCGAATCCCAGGACATGCTGAGTGACATCAGCCAGGTCTCCTAAGCAACCAAATTGGCACGGTTGCTAGGGACAGTAGAGTCACACTGAGTAACCTCCTCGTGATCACTATAATGTGGAGAGTGGTGAGTTGTGCCATGGGCCTCCACACGTGGTCTCCGTGGTAACGTGCACAACGAGCCACGTGATAAGATGCACGGGTTGGCGGTCTCCGATGCAGAGGCGCTCATCCTCCGCCATCCGGATTGAGGGGAGTCACTACGCCACCATGAGGACTTAAGAGTCAACTGGGAATTGAACATTCCAAATTGGGAGAAAAGGGGGAGAAACAACTCACGGCCCAGCCCCACACTCCTCCTCATCAAAATGAACCACAGAACTGATATAATGCTTATAGACTTTTTCTCAGAGCTGAGTGAGTAACCACATGTGTAACTGGACATGGTCCACATTTGACAACCCAGTGTCAGAATATGTTTTAATCTTAATTTAAAACATTATAACAATCTATTTGATTTAAATTATATAATTTAAAACCTTGTAAACATTTTCTTTGTGAAAGGATTTGCTTCAAATGTGATCTTTCTTGCCAGTATTTTGTCATGACATTTAGTGCTTGAGTGCCATTGTATGTATGGATGCACACAGTTTAGGTATAGAGAAAAATGTCAACATGTCAAGCTGGAAAATAAAGCTGAGTTTGACCTGCTTGCTGGAGCCCAGGTGTGTGATGGTGTTGGTGTCCATTGTAGTGTATCGAGAGTGATGGGAATACTGAGCAGCTTCCTGTTTGGGAGAATACACTGGAAAAGACACAAGCAGAATGTGAGTTTTGAACCAGTGCTCAAATTCTGCATTCATAAGCAATGAAACATTTGCAAATATCAAAGAACTGTTTGTGAAAGTACTGTGTGTGCATGTATTTACTGTGAGATTGTGTGAAGGGCTGTGTGGAGATGTGTGCTGTGGTCAGTGGCGTCAGGCTGGTGCTCAGGGGGAACTGCATGGGCTGCAGGGTGGTGAGTCCAGATACACTGTTAATGACCGGCACACTCTGAGATGTCAAACCTGATATACAAAAAAATTATAAAAATGCTTTCAAAGTCACAAAAATTTGGTTTGAAGTGTACTCTAGCTTTTGTACTACGGCTTACTTTTGAAGTTCGGTTTTGCCATACTGCTAATTTTAAGATTAAGATTCAACTTTACTGTCATTGTGCAGAGTACAGGTACAAAGCCAATGAAATGCAGTTGTTTTTGCATATCCCAACTCAGTCAGAGCGCAGGGTCAGCCATGAAACAACGGCCCTGGAGCAGGGTCAAGGGCCTTGCTCAAGGGCCCAACAGTGGTATCTTGGCAGTGCTGGGGCGTCGCATTTTGAACCCCCGACCTTTCGGTCAGTAACCCAGAGCCTTAACCGCTGAGCCACCACTGGCCCTATTTTGCTTGCTCATGTAAGATAAATTGATTTTGTATTTCCTAATTTGCAAAATGATTATGTAAATGTAATGAAAATGCAAATAGAGTTATTAAATTGGCCACCTATAATGTTTCCCTTGAACCAAAACATTTGCAAGTTGTTTTAGTTTTGAATTTAATTATTTTAGCTATAGTTTTCAATTTAATTCGCTTTTGTACCTGTAAAGGTCCATTCGGGCAAAACGCATTCTTGCGTTGAAAAACACTAGGCACAGCACAAAGGCGTCTAAAAAGTGAGGCACTTCTGTGCAAGACACTGAAAATACATCAAAATGTGACGCAATATTCAAAGATGTCATATTGATGCAAAAATGTGTATGGCGTAAAAGGGCACTTGGAATTCTAAATGGTCTCAGTTAAGATTGGCTAAGCTCTGCTTACCGATACACAGTTCAAACTGTCCTTATCAGAGAGGGACAAATTTGATAAAACTGAAAATATGTTGATATGTAAACACAGGCGGTCTTATTTTAATGTATGAAGATTTCTGAATTGCTGGGATTTGCAGTTTTGTTTCAGTAAATTTTCTGGGTGGATTGGGAGCTTTGTGATATGAAAGTAAGCATATGTCGACACAGTACATTGAACACTTTTATTTCAAACTAGCAAGGGAAAGCTGCTTTCCATTTTATGAGCATAGTGGTCATCAACACTCAGTTTGAGCTTGTAAACTAATGACTGAAGAAGATGAATCTTAAACTAAATTTGACCAATAGAACACAAAGGACAATATATCACATTATATTTTTTGCATAAATGGGGCCTATTTTAGGACCATTAATATGTTTGCCGTTATAACATTTTCATGACTGTATACTCTCATTACTGCTCTCATTCTCTGTACTGACATACAGTTATGAATATCATCCTGTTTGACTATGTATTAACATCAATAAATGAAATTCAGTACAACAAAACCTATCATATATACAGTATATATGTCACGTTCTGTCTGCACCTTTTTCCAGGACTCTTATTTTGAAGATCTCTCCCTCACTACATTTCCCACAAGCCACTGCCCACTGTATATATACACACCTTTCAGTTTCTCCTAGTTTCTGTCAGTCCTTAAATTGTTATGTTTGAATAGTTATGTTTGCTCCAGTGTTTGCCCCAGTGTTATTATTAAAGGATTGAAAGTTCCTACTCCAGCGTCTCCTCTTGACTCCCAAGCATTACAATATATATATATATTACATAATTTGTAACTGTAAGACTATAAGATTGTAAGGAAAATGTCACAATACAAAAAATGTTAAAGGAATATTCCAGGTTCCACACAAGTTTAGCTCAGTCAACAGCATTTGTGGCATAATGTTTATTACTACAAAAAATTATTTTGACTCATCTCTCCTTTAAAAAAGCAAAAACCGGGTTTACAGTGAGGCACTTACAATGGAAGTGAATGGGGGACAATTTTTTGTGTTAAAATACACACTGTTTAAAAATTTTTTTACAAGACATAATGGATATTTGTATAAAATGATTTTAGTGTAATACAAATCACTTACTAGCCTTCTCGTTACAGCCAATTTAACAAATGTGTTGCATCACAATGGAATGTAAACAAACATTAAACCCTAAAATGACTAAAATTACAATTAAAAAAAAACTTAAAAAGCTCAAATAATAAATTAACAAAATAAATAATGTAAGTGCTTTTATAAAACTACAAGCTTCACATTTCATCCTTGAAACCATCTAAAAATAAGACCCATTGACTTCGATTGTAAGTGCTTCACTGTAACCTTGATTTTTGCTTCCTTAAATGAAAAAGAGGTACTTTTTCTTTAAAAAGAATCAACGTTATGCCACAAATGCTGTCAAATGAGCTAAACGTTTGTTGAACCCAGAATATTCCTTTTATATAACAAAACAGGCATTCTTTTTCATGCAAAGTTAAATTCAAATATAATATTTGACTTTAAGATGAAATATTAGTTTTGATTTTCACCCAAGAAAAATAAGGAGGAAAATTAAAAGGTGATACACTCACTTTGAGCAGCCAAATTCATAATGAGGTTCTGTGCTTGCTGGTGATGATGAGACGACTGAGAAAGACTATGAATGTTGGTCAGAGTGCTCACAGGAGGCAAGACTCCACCTGACACAGAGATCTGGACACACACGCACACACACACACTGTAAATACAGGTATATATAAGGTACACTAAAACACTTTGCAAGTAAGGGCAATGTTTCTTTCCTCCTCAACGTCCACAGTCAGCAATGTGTGTCTTTGTGTCAGAGTTTTTGGACTATGAGAGCTCATAACTCATGTTTATTGGGGGGGCCAATTCACACGAGCCATAAAATTGAATAAAGCCAGGGTTTCATATGCTCTGCCTCCACATGCTTGATCAATGTTTTCTTTGACCTAGTTGAGTCAGTTTTCAAATAAAGGCTGACTTTATCAATCATGTCAGTAAAAATGTGCATTGATCTCTGCTGCACCGAAGTTACATGATATTTCTGGCCTAAGAAACAGGCGGGTAGAATGTACAGTGCTTTTTATACTTTCTTTCAGGCTTGATACCTGTATTTGTCAAGCATGCATGTCCATGATGATTAATGCATATGAAACTAGATACTTTTTACTTTACCATTTTGCCATCCGTTGATAACAGGCTGTGGCAGGGGTCCAGACTACCTGGAGACACCTGTTGCAGTACTGAATGGCTGTTACCATGATGACTGATGGTTGTTGAAGAAGTGACCTCACTGATTCCTTGTTGACTATACCTGAGTTCTGCATTGAAAAAGACAAGAGAGATTGAGAGATGTCTTTAAATAATTACACTACTAAGCTTTGGCAATACAGTTGACATATTATCACAAGGAAGTTTAAAATAGCGAGAAAAGGAGAGAACTTTCCTAGTTGCTCATACTGGCCTGATTCTGTCAATCTTTATTTGACCTTGTAGCATGTATATCTGCAAAAATGATAAGAGTTTGCCCAGTCCAAATAATCCTAAAGACCGCCTTTATAAGATCGACTTATAGACTGACTCTATTACAAAAAACATGCTCCAAAACATACCTTAGAACGGATTATGCTAAATGTTGGTCACTTCCTTTGTATAGGCAAAAAAATTACAATCAAAGAGCTTTTGAACAGTTTGAGGTCAGTGACTGAAGCAGAACACACAGTTTAAGTAAACACACCATTCTCTGACATAATATTTGTAAACATTCTGCAAAATTCGCCCCATTTCACAGGGTGACGGCTTGTAGCTTTTCAGCCAAGTGCAACTGTGTGCTTCTTTCCTAAACTAAAGTTGAGCTGAAAACATTTAATGAATTTAGTCCTTTCAGATAGAAAACATTTATACATATAAATGATGCGATCCAAAGTGCATTTGAACAGCGGTGAAACACTTTCTTATGATGTTACATTCATACGAGCAGACAGAGAAGTAAGTTTGAAGTAAGTTTGGAGCAGAAGAAATAGAAATAAAGCTTGTGTAAATTGTCAGCTTTACACTAAGCTAAAATGCTATTTCTAGCCATTTTACATGCACATGATACCGGCACAATCATATTTTCTATCAAGAAAATTCAAGTTGGATCATAATTTCTTTTTTCTAATAAGTCCTTTGATATTAGGGCAAAAATCATATTCTTGTTAATAATTTTTGTATTGTTATGCTCTAAAAATATTTAAAAAACCTTAAAACAAGATCAGTTAGATTTATCTTGTGTTAGAAACAACACTACATAAGATATTTAGGTTTGTCAGAGAATGTATTTTTAATATGTGTATTTTGTCTTACTGTACTGACAGAGTTTTTATAGTGTAAACAAGTGAAAAAAATCTACTAGTGCTGTAGAAGTAATCCAAAGTATTTAAAGTATACGTTACTGACCTTGAGTAATCTAACGGAATATGTTACAAATTACATTTTATAGCATGTATTCTGTAATCTGTAGTGGAATATGTTTCAAAAGTAGCCCTCCCAACCCTGATAATGTTTAACTAATATACTATTTTAAAAACACTGTATAGTCTAGGGGAAGAATATGTGCTGAAGTTTTGTTTAATGTGATCACTCCCTCCTTGCCACCGAGCTAAAACCTTGAATTAACCCTGGTTTGACCCTAAAGATTGTGGCATGTGATTTTATGTCCTTCAATCTCACCTGTGGGTGTGTCAAAGGAACCGTGGAATTCCAATGAAACACACACACACACATATTCTGCTTCTGTGAGTGGATGTGCGTGTGTGTGCGTGTGTGTGTTATATGTGAGTGGTTGCACTGCAGTGAAATCTTACTGGAATCTGAGTTGCTGTGATGGTGCTGGGTGTGTGAGGATACATGAGACATAAGTGGGTTCATGCTGTGGGGAGTATACGTGTCCATTGACAGCTTCTGTCTGAAGGCCTCTTCCTTACGCCGGTTAGCAAACCAGTTGTACACCCGAACCTCTGTGACCAGATTAGAACCCAGTCCATGAGCTTTAGAGGGTGACACGCCCCTCTGCACACACTCTGCCCTAAAAACAACCCAAAAAACATAAATAAATAATGGAATTTATAGTTATCTATTTAACACACATATTACATCATGGCGCTTTATTTATAATGTTATAATTGCTCATTGTTCTTACTGTCAGAAATGACAAATGTATTTATTAAGAAGCAATATTCGCCATCTGAAGTAAATTTTTAAGGGCTTTTTTTCTTACCATAATTAGGGAATTTTTTCTAACCATATAAAAATATGCTGTGTTTCATCCTTGATTAAATATTTGAATTTAATTCATTCATTAGCATAGAGTATTACTTAAAACAATTAAATCAGTAACAATTTATATATTCTAAATAAGTTATATATATATATATATATATATATATATATATATATGTGTGTGTGTGTGTGTGTGTGTGTGTGTTATACAATATACATATGTAGAATATTTATAATTATTTAAATTATTATATATTGATTTACCTTCATTGTACCTTCACTTCAATTGCTTAATTAAAATAAAATCTGTAAATCTTTAATTATTTAATATGATTTCATTTTTAATGATTACTCAATTATATTGTATGAAATTGTATTATGAAATTCAAATGCGTATGTGTGTTATTATTATTAAAATATATATTAAAATGTATTATTAGTATCATCATCATCATTCATTTTTAACCCTGGTTTGAGGTTACCTGTTACATTCCTCCACCAGCGCCTCCCTCTCTTCTTTGCTGGGGTTCTTCTGTCGTTCATAAGCCTGATAGAGGATTTCCTGAGATGCAGGACCCCATTTGAAGCGGTTTCGCCTCACTCTCTTAGAGCCTGGCTCCCCCTCTTCTCTAAGTGGAGCACCTGATGCTCCCGCTGCCACCGAGCTGTGTCCGGCATGATTGAATTCTGGGAAAAAAAACAGGACCTGATCTTGACTGCCTGAGTCAATGGGGTCAGAGCCCTGAACACGATCGAACTCTGCAGAAATAAGAGGGGGAAACCATTGGGGCAGAGTAAGGCATAACTATACTGTCATATATATATATATATATATATATGACAGTTAATAGCAGCATTTATAACAACAATGTTAATAATTTAGCTATTAAAAAAAGAAATGCTTAAAAATTAAAAAGCTCACATCACCAAAATCTGAGAATTAAGAGGATATATATATATATATATATATATATATAGGAAAATAACAGGAAAATAAACACTGTCTATGGTAATTTTTACATTATATGCGAAAAGGGATGTCGACTTACGTCGGTCGATTTCGCGCTGTTTCTGGACATACCAGGTGTAAAGCACGGCTCGTTTGGTAGTCTTCATCGGTGTTCCTTTATTCAGGTGCTGCGACAGGTGCGACTGATTGAGACCCGTGACATCAACCACCTCGCGCTGGGGAATATTGTGCTGCTGCATGTAGCCTTTGACAGTGCGCGCGACCCTCCACGGATCCTCTCTGAGAAAAACACAAACTATTGTTCTGAGCATTCATAATTATCTATTACATTTTTTCTATATTTCTTTGTGTGTAGAATTAGCACATGTCCTTTAAGTCTACCGTTGTTTTGAAAATGCTTGAAAAAAAAAACCCCATATATATATAATATTCAAAAGTATTAAGAACTCTAACATGTATGGGCCTATATCAGTACAAATAAACATGAGTGGACATACTGGTTAAATTATTTTAACTCTAAGAGTAACGTGATAAAAGATATTTTTTCACAACGAGACTGTTTTGTCAGAATTATGTTGACTATCATTGGGAATAATATAGAAACAAAACAAGAGAGAAAGAAAGAAAGAAAAACTAATTCCATTGTTAAGTAATCTTCAGCACATAGCACATAAGAAGCATTTTTTATATACACGCTTGCTTGTTACTGTTTTAATACATCTTAAAGAAAATAACTTGTGAGTCCGCAAATGTTTGTATTGGGAAATGAGTCCTCACATTAGAGTGGTCGAGGATGTTGATTTAAGCCTATAACTCTGGACAATGAATAACTAGATATCTTTTCCATCTATTCATACGACATTGTGTATCTTTCCGTTGATGATTTATAGAAATAAATTAATAACAACAACAACACGTGGTTTCGTTTTGACTTTGTGCGATGTTTTTCTATTGTCCCTCAGCATGTTGCATTTTTGTCAAAAAAAAAGGCCAAAACAAATTACAAATGATTTAAAATGGTTAAAAATACAAAGTTACAAAATTAAGTAATTAATAGGCCTACAATAATACAATATTAGAAAAAAAAAAAAATAGGCTACTATAAGAAAAAGTTAAAATATACAGCCCATTTAAACGGCAAAACATTCAAAATAGCATAAACAGTTTTGTAATGTGTGTAGGCTAGGCTACTGTTATCTTTACAGATTCTTTTTTTTTTTTTAAGTAAATCAAAATAAATAATTGGATAAAACTAGATAATTTTACTATATTCGGTAGCACTTTACAATAATTTTTGCATACATTATTTTTAATAAGACCAGATTTATTTATTCTGCAATGAAATGCAATGTCAATCTCTGACTCACGATAACATGCGGTCCACCTCAGCGCGCTGCTCCGCCGCCTCCTCCGTGTTCAGAGACTGCAGCTCCCGCAGGATTGGCGGCGTGTCGAACTCATCCCCGTCATCCGAGCCTTCATCGCCGGACAGTTTGCTCCCTTTACCTTGCACGCTGCTCAGAGTCAGAAACACCGGTTTTGAATCATTAGAGTCGCTGCCGCCGTGGGCACTACCTGGGGATAAGGTTTTTTCCACTTTTATTCCGAATTCAGGGGGACATGGACACAAATCCTCCAGCGCCTGGACCAGCACATCCTTAGTGACCCCCGAGTCCAACAAGGCGCTCAGGAGCTCCTGCTGAAGCGATGTCAACTTGGACACCATGTCAGAAAACATCAATCCGGTATCGTTGGAAATCCTCGCGGACTCGGGAAATAGACGTAAAATTAAAATAGGATGAAATTAAGGCAAAGTTTGTGGACAGAGGTGAACAAAGCGTCCTTTACACAAAGATTTGCAGTTGCCCAGGGTTTAAGCGCACCTGCTGAAGGAAGTAGTTCCACGTTCGTGAGGGGCGGAGCTCTGGGGAAGAAAAAAAACAGGACCTGATCATGGGGACTGCCTGAGTCAATGGGGTACGAGCCCATGATTTAATGGCCATTGGCAGTCGCACGTTGTGCAAATTTGAAATGCTCTTTTTACGAATTATACTAACTACAAATTCATAATTCGTTGGTATACGTTTTCCTCAAGTACATGTATATGATTTGTTTTGACAGCTTAAGGGGTGAATTTTATCTAATTTTTTATAGCTGCACTAGAAAGATATTCTACATGTTTCAAACTGTTCATTTAGTTTTTCATGACTTTGCATGCATTGGCTCTTAAAGCATATTTAGTCATACTTTATAAATTTGGTACCATATATCTTTATAAGACTATATATCATTATACCTGTTTGATAACCTCATTGAGCACTCTTCCATAAGGTGATGACAGTTTTAATTATTATGAGATTAATTTAAATTTAAAAAGAAATAAACAATTCTGTCCTGCAGAGATCTTCAAGTGAAAAAAATAAATCCCACCACTTTTTGGGTGATAAGCTTTAGTTTTCAATTATAATATTAGGCCCATTTTCTTATTTATTAGACATTGAAATTTGGGTAGAATGTATGTAATATGGGCAATAGTTAATGTGACAAGGTAATCGTCAGTTGTAAATTTGTGAAAATGAAGAACTTTTCAAATTTCACTAATACAAAATGTATAAATTATAGTAACTTCATAAACATTTTTTGTGTGTGCTTTTTTGTTTTGTTTTTTGTAAAATAGATAATTATAGGTCTTAGACCAGTAATTCAAATTTTCTGCTGGAACAGAATTTTAATGCATGCTGCATTTCAACCTTCTCACACATTTTGAAGACTAGTCAGTTCTCAATGATTAACAGTAGTTAATAAGAAACTTACAGAAATTACATATTTGTTTCCAGGATGTGAATCTACTTCTGTTGTGAAAAGCTGCAGTGGAGTATGACTGTATCGGATGAATAATTTGTTCGTTTTTTTCCCTCTCTCTCTCTCTGTGACCAGGAGGTAATGGGGGTTATGTTGTTCCTTGATGCCATCAAAGGCTCTGCTGTCTCTCTAACATAGCCCCTTCCCACCCCTAATATTTTTACGAAATAACTGATTTGCCTATATGGATAAAGGAAGGGTAGGGCTTCGTCTTAGAATTTGGCCAGTCGTCTGTGAGAGCAGACTGTTTAAATGGACTGACCATTAATTTATATTTGACTTGAATTACCAGAGTTGTCAGCCACTTGCCAGATAGTGCATGTTGCTACTTTAAGCCGATTTATGCTCAAATTATTCTTTTTTGTTAAACCCTTTATAATACTTACGTTGTGACACACACACAAACATTTAGACATGACGGGCAAGTTGGGGAATCAGTGACCAGTGAGATGAGTTCCAGTCAGTAAGCTGGACCTTGACTTAGACTCAAAAGGACACACACACACAAAAATTGCATGGTTCATAGACTTATCCGATGTCCTGAAACTAAGGTGAATTCTCATGTTATTTATTGTGTGTTTGCTGTGAAAGGACTGTCCACAGGTGTTACATTATACTCCATTGATCACCCTGTTTGACAATAACTGCAGTAGTCTTTTACAGATTTGCACTGTATATATTTACATATTTTGCGTAGCAACGTATCATTGTAAAGACGTAAAATTTCTGCCAAATGCATGAATTTAAGCAATAGTACATTTAAAAATCATTTACTCACCATCATGCCATCCCAGATGTGTATGACTTTCTTCTGCAGAACACAAAAGATACAGTGCAATAATACATAGAACTCTAGTGGTTTAATCAATTTTTTCCAAAATGGTATAAGAGGTGTGGGTGAGAAACAGATCAATATTTAAGTCCTTTTTTATTATCAATCTCCACTTTCACTTCCACTTTTATTTTTGGCAATTCACATTATTTGTGCATATTACAAATGTGACGAAGGCAGGCAGAGAACGCGGATCTAAGTGCAGCTTTTATTAGTAAAAAAAAAAAAAAAAAAAACAGGAAAATTCAAGACAAAGAAAAACAAAAGGAAACCTGGCACAGAGCATAGTAACACATGCAAGAACCAACAAAGCAAACAAGAAAACTAAGGGCTTAAATACAAAAAGGAACAAACAAGGGAATGAGGAACACCTGGAGAAACAATCAGGGAATGAGAACTAATCAGGGGAAAACCAATCATAAAATGAAACTACAAAAAAGGACAACAAAAACCAAACAGGAAACAGGAACTAAACTTCAACA
Source organism: Xyrauchen texanus (assembly GCF_025860055.1). Taxonomy (NCBI): domain Eukaryota; kingdom Metazoa; phylum Chordata; class Actinopteri; order Cypriniformes; family Catostomidae; genus Xyrauchen; species Xyrauchen texanus. The sequence continues at coordinate 26,958,516 of NC_068306.1, read as the reverse complement.
TAAAAAGCACAAAAACAAAAGACAACAGTGAACATGACAGAGCCCCCGCTTTAAGGAGCGGATTCCAGACGCTCCAAAAAGCAAAAAAAAAGAAAAACAAGCAGTCCAAGGGGGGCACAAGGGGCAGACAGAGCGGTCCACAGGACGGGGACCGGGTCAGGGGGCCTGGGAGGAGGCCACAGGACAGGGTCAGGAGGAGGCCACAGGACCGGGCCAGGAGGCCTGGGAGGAGGCCACAGGACAGGGTCAGGAGGTGGCCACAGGACTGGGCCAGGAGGCCTGGGAGGTGGCCACAGGACCGGGCCAGGAGGCCTGGGAGGAGGCCACAGGACAGGGTCAGGAGGCCTGGGAGGAGGCCACAGGACAGGGTCAGGAGGCCTGGGAGGAGGCCACAGGACAGGGTCAGGAGGCCTGGGAGGAGGCCACAGGACAGGGACCGGGTCAGGGGGCCTGGGAGGCGGTGCCATGGAAAGCTCTGGGGGCAGAGCCATGGAAGTCCATCTGAGGTTGGTTCTTCTGTGACAAAGGCAGGCAGAGAATGCAGATCTAAGTGCAGCTTTTATTAGTTTTTTTTAAAAAAGAAACCTCAAGACAACGAAAACCAAAGGAAACCTGGCACAAAGCATAGTAACACATGCAAGAACCAACAAAGCAAACAAGAAAACTAAGGGCTTAAATACAAAAAGGAACAAACAAGGGAATGAGGAACACCTGGGGATACAATCAGGGAATGAGAACTAATCAGGGGAAAACCAATCATAAAATGAAACTACAAAGGACTACAAAAACCAAACAGGAAACAGGAACTAAACTAAACTTCAACATAAAAGCAAACAGTGAACATGACAACAACATTCTGGGCAGGGAGGAGAATTTATGATAAAAAAATAAATAAAAAAGGACTATTTCTCACCCACAACTATCATATCACTTCTGAAGACATGGATTTAACCACTTGAGTCGCATGGATTACTTTAATGCGGCCTTTATGTTTTTTTTTTTTTGGAGATTCAAAGTTCTGACTATTATTCACTTGCATTGTATTGACCTGTTTGTGTTCTGTAGAAGAAAGAAAGTCATACACATCTGGGATGGCATGAGGGTGAGTAAATGATGAGAGAATTTTCATTTTTGGGTGAACTATCCCATAAACTTTAAAGTTTGTTCACTTAAAAATGAAAATTCTGTAATTATTTATTCACCTTCAACTCACTGTTCCAAGCCAATGACTTAATTTATTGTGTGGACATTATAGCATGAGTAATTAATGACAAAATTGTCATTTCTGTGTGAACTTACCCTTTAACTTTAATAATATTACCTTATCTATTAAAATGTAGTTTTTTTTTTGAAACATCTCGGTAACCTCCCCTTCACTTTCTACAAAAGTATTTAAAACAAATTCATTGTCATTTTATGTTGGCAATTTTACGTTTATGAAAATAATAAAAATAATGTAAATCTGAATAATAGGTAAACTCCCACAAAACAAATTAATAAATACAAAATAAATGTTTAGCCTATTTTTCTATTTACATTTAAAAATGTAACTGAATTGTGCTATTTTTAACTATAAATTAAATAAATAAAACCTACTACTAAAGATTACTCAATTCAATTTGATGGAATTTTGTTATGAAATTAAAACGCATAAATCTTTAAATGACTTTTTGTCTAATGAATTAGAGTGCATAAAAATCACTGAAATTCACTGAAAGCTCAGAGCATTTGTCAAAATTAAAGTGACATGAATGACATTACACTCATTTCCTTTAAGGAGGCAGAGGAGCAAATGAGATCAGTTGTAGAGGAAATAAGGATTGTGTGTGGAGCTACTCTCCCAGAACATATTGCAGCTCTAAAGCCCCCCACCGATATGCACTTAAACACACTTATATGTGGGCTACACTTACACAAATTAGCCATGGCAACCACACTATTCACCAAAATACCAGAGTTACTACTGTTATTGTTGAACACTTGGTAACTTGCTAACTTGGTATTAGCAGCCACTGTCATCACAAAAAGAAATTAAGTGAAACTGCAGAAGGATTTTGAATGCTTAGTAGGGGCTGTTCAGACCGTACGTGCCCTTGTGCTAATAAAAGCTGGACGCAGCATCATGAGCAGAAAGCAGGTGTCTCTAACAGTTGACACGCTATTTAAATTGTCACTGCATCTAAAAAGTGGCAATTAAAAAAAAAGTTTTTTGATTGACTTAAAATTGATATGTAGCATTTTTGCATCACACTTTTTAAGTAAATTCAAATTATGGCCATTTTATTTCAGCATAACTAATAAACCTTTTTTAAATATTCACATATGTTTTAAGTATTCACTTTAAAAGGTATGTCACACAAATAAAATGTAACAAATAATACACATTTAGATTGTTGTTTCCACTTTAATTGGTTCAACAGATAATAATGACTACGGTCAATTGTTAAACTTGATTCTCCTAAGAAGTGCAGATAAAGCTGCACTTCAGCAACGCACATTCACAAGCACATGAAAAAGTTGCATGGAATGAAACTTCACCAAAGAGAACATTAATCACCCAAATGGTGACTTCACACAAAACAACTAATTACTGTAAAATAACATAATTAATTCTAAAAATAAAAACTAAAATTAATTCTTAATAACAATTAATTAATTGCCCCAATAAGTTCCTTTTGTCCAAACAAACTTACTTAAGTTATTCAAGCGCAAGTGCTTCAGTTCTTTATTTGATTGTTTGAATTAGAGTCTTAATTTTATGTTTTTTTAAAGCCAAATAAGTTCAAGAGACTGTCAATTATTTTTTTATTTATCACTCTAAATTTGCCTTAGAATTTATATATTGTATTGTACATATTAATGCAAATTAAGTAAAGTTACAAATTATATAAATATGTACACTGGAGGCCAAAGCTTTGGAATAATGTACAGGTTTTGCTCATATGGAAAGAAATTGGTTCTTTTAGTCACCAAAGTGGCATTCAACTGATCACAGTGTATAGTCAGAACATTAATAACATGTCAGTCTAGCTGATCCCACATTTGCTCAATAGGGTTAAGATCCATAACACTCTTTTCCAATTATCTGTTGACCAATGTCTGTTTCTTTGCCCACTCTAACCTTTTTTTTATTTCTGTTTCTAAAGTGGCTTTTTCTTTGCAATTCTTCCCATAAGGCCTGCACCCCTGAGTCTTCTCTTTACTGTTGTTCATGAAACTAGTGTTGAGCGGGTAGAATTCAATGAAGCTGTCAGCTGAGGACACGTGAGGTGTCTATTTCTCAAACTAGAGACTCTGATGTACTTATCTTCTTGTTTAGTTGTACAGCAGGCCTTCAACATCTCTTTCTGTCCTTGTTAGAGCCAGTTGTCCTTTGACTGTAGTGTACACCTTTGTATCCAAGCACTCAAGCATTGTATAGCCATCATTCCTCAAAACAATGAATGTCTGATGAGTTTCTGTTTTGCCATGTCTTAATATTGACCATAAGACATACCAGTCTATTGCACACTGTGGCAACTAAAAAACAAACAAGACAATGTTAAGAAAATTTGATTTTATAGTGCCAAATGATTTAGCATGATTACTCAAGAATAAGATGTTGCAGTGATAGCTGATGGAAATAGGGCCTGTCTAGATCTGATTACTTTTTTCAGAGAGTGATGGTGCTATTTTTACATCAGTAATGTCATGACTATACTTTGTGATCAGTTGAATGCCACATTGGTGAATTAATGTACAAATGTTCTTCCAAAACAGCAAAATCTATACATTATTCCAAACTTTTCACTGCCAGTTTACCTTTCTGAGTAAGCTATTTATTTTCATACATATATTTCAATGTTCAAAATCTTTTTCAGTTCATGTTTACATAGAAACCAAATGAAAAACAGAGTGGATGGCCTCAATAATGTGTGTGAACAGCCCCTTGCACTTTTTGAAGGAGACCCAAAATTCATTTATTATGGTTAAACTGTAGTAACAACTGGTATATTGGAGTGAACTATGGCTACTGAGGTCCTATTTACATCACAGATATTTAAAAATCCTATCACACACAAACAGCAGATCATTTTACAATTTTTGCCTTCCCATTCAAAGTGTTAGCAAACATCCTTTAACGTTAAACATAAATTGCATGGATCCCAAGACTATAACAACACTTAAGTGAAAAGTTATGGTGCTGTACTGTGGTTATATAACACAGTAAAGAATGCATGTTCTTTTTATGGATGCAATGTACAAAAGAAAACTTTAATGGCTCTTCATGAAGGGTCAAAATCTGAAGACAAGTGTCACTGTAAATGTACAAAAGCGAATAACTTCAGGCTGAGCATGTGATTAGGGCACAGTTTCAGACACTTCAAATGTCTGAGATCCACATGTACAGCAAGCCAGAAGAGGTGTTGATGCGACATGATATGGCATCTCTTTCGGGCTCCTTTTACTCATTACTCTCATTTGGAGGCATCACTCACCCATATACACAATTATAGCTAAATGGTTACTCAGGTATTCCGTAACTAATGTGTTGTAAATATTTCAACCAACACAAACAATGTTAACATCTACCATCTTTCTTGAAAACAAGTATTTTTGATGGGTTGTCAAAACATAGCATGTCCATAGACTTTAAAAAAAAATATATATCAAGATTTTATGTTAGAATTTACTTGTATAAAGTTGTATGTACTGTATATTTCAGGTGGTTTAACAGGTCACCATTTATGATTTGTTTTTCTTAATTTTTAATCACCTTTTTTGCCTTAATTTGTTAAAGTACAAATATATGTCTCTCAAGTAATATAAATTCATAAAAGCTGCATGTATAATAATAATTATAAACAATAAGCAAAATGCTATATAAAATAGTTTTAGATGAAGTGCAGCCTGTCACACCGCAGGACATGTCAATTTCATGAAGCATTATTTTTATCACAGCACTGTTTCATGTTCCAGAATGTTATGTTTCATAACATTTATAACAAACTAGAACCATCGCTGGAAGTATAACAGCTTCTCACTGTGTATTTTCTTCATTAACCTGAAACATTTATTAGTAAAGAGGTTTTGATGTCTTTTAAAGCTCTTAATTGTCCCTCATCACATCTTAATTGTCCTTTCCCCACCTCTCCAGCCCCCCAGTGGGAAGAGCGGGATAAGGGTGAGTGCTCAGGAACAGACATGCTTGAATCAGCACTCCTCCTCCTGTTAAAGACGAGTGGACTCTGCCCGCTGAACCTCACGCTCGCTTGATCTGATCTTCACAGAAATCACACGTTCTGTTCTCTTCTTCATCCTGATTGCACTCCTCCTGCTGCTTTCTCTCTCATGCATCAGTGATCCCGAGGCCTCTGAGGGACGAAGTCAATCAAGGAGTCATCAAACCATAATGTATCGTTAATTTCATTGCAACTTTTTAGGTGTTCTTTATTCACTTGAAGTTTAGACAGTTACTGTTGCTTTTCCATAATGGAAATACAGTAAAAAAAATTATTAGTTATGCAACAATAGTCATGATTTCATGATTTTAATAAATAAAAGTAAATAAAAGAAATACATTAATGGGAGTCACGTGATGCCATGCGAGGAGCGGACGTGTGAGCGGAGAGCTCTGCACACAATTTTATTACTATGTGTCATAAACGAGTGAGATTCGATACACACTGATTCTTAACTGTATGTAAAAAATTCAAAATCCTCAGGCTCTGTAGATAGCAGACTTTGAGGATCTGGCTGTGATATGTTGAACAATTACTGCGATGGAGACGGAATTTGATTACAAGTTTGTCAGATCAATTATCTGGAATCATCGGAGAGGAAATTAGCTGCTAATCCGTTAGCAACCAAGACGTGATTTGGAAAAATTGGAATTTTGGAAATGCCTGGGTTCGGGAATACTTTAATTGAATGGATTAAGTTACTTTATAGACACCCTGTAGTGGTGGTACAAACAAATGGATTAATTTCAGATTATTTTACTTTGGATAGGGGCAACAGTCAGGGGTGCCCTCTTTCCCCATTGTTCTGTCTTGCCCTGGAACCATAAGAAAGGAGGATGATTTTCCAGGTGTGATGGCGGGAGCTGTGCCGCAAAAGCTTTTGCTTCACGCAGATTATATTTTATTATTCGTCTCTGACCCTACTAGATCTATGCCTTGCCTCTACAGAATTATTAATGCCTTTTCGAAGTTCTCAGGATACAGAGCCAATTGGTCTAAATCCAAAGCTTTGGCTCTGACAGCATAATGTCCAGTAGCGGCTTTCAGACAGATTTCCACTACCTGCTACAATCTCTCCCTATACAATTTTTCAAACAATTTGATAGCATAGCGAAGTCCTTCTTTAGGAATGGGAAATGTCCCAGATTACATTTCAGTAAACTGCATAGGACAATTGATAAAGGTGGGCTAGGCCTACCCAAGATTTTGTTTTATTATTATGCATTCGGTCTCAGACATCTGGCCTTTTTGTGTTCAACAGGAAGTTATTGCCGCTATTTCACCATTGCAAAGCCTTTCTATCAAACAAATCAGAGAAGTTAAGTTACACCCGTTGTCTCACATTTGCACTCTGTATGGACAAAAGTGTTGCAACTTTTGGGAGTAGCATGCACCCCCCTAAAGTGGCAAGATTCTCTGGGAGTGGTGATTTCTGCTTTTGGAAAAGGTCATCAAGGCATCAGTGTATTACTCCTGGCTAATTCAGAGTCTGGGGGACGGAGCATCAACGTCTCTCAAGATATTATTGGAGAAAGATTTAAACTTGTATTGGAGGAGGGAGAGTGGGCTAGGATTCTAAAAAACATCAGGTCTGCATCTAGAGACGCAAGGGTGTGTATTATGTAAATATCTGCCCCATTTATGTAAATGGGGCAGATATTTGGTCTTTTTGGAAGGCTTTCGGGGAGGGGTAGTGGAGAGGGATCTCTAGATTTAAATGTATGTGTGCAATTTGATTGTTTTTTGAAAGTATAATTTTTATGGGGTTTTTTGTGTGTTTGGGGGGAAAGGGTTTGATTTTATATAATTTGATTCTGCATTCTCTGATATGTTTATTTAATTTGTTGAATAGAATCAATAAAAAAATTGTTGTGCTGGAGATGAATTTAAGGAGTGTTCACGGAGCTGTCGAAACAACACCATGACGAATGCGCACCATGTTCAATGCTAAAGGCGGTATTGACGACAGGAGTTTCGAACCACTCTGTAAAGTCTTCTCCAGCACATCCCAAAGACTTTCAATGGGGTTAAGGTCATGTGTGAAAATGATTCATCATGCTCCCTGAACCACCCTTTTACAATTTGAGCCCAATAAATTTGGGCATTGAACCTTGGTTTGAACTTGATTCAATCATGGATAGTGGTTCCACATTTGAGATAAGTTTTCTTAAACTAAATTAACATGTAATTTGAATTTAAATACTTCAAGTATAGGAACCTAACTGAATCAATTAAATCCAACAAAATTTTTACATGTCAAAATAAATGTTAGTACACTAAATATACAGTATGCTGGTGGGAAGCATTATTGGGTGCAACTAAGTAAGTTTGCTATGGTTAACACAGAAATTGTTAAATGGACAAAGCATTACATACATTTTTTAAACGTATTGGTCCTCAACCTAAGCTCAAGCTTAACTCTTCACCATGATGGCAACCCTATTAACCCCAAACTACAAAACAGTAATTCTTTAAAATCTCAAGTCTCTCCCTTGACATTAATCTTGCACAAAGACACAAAAAAGCAAGTTATTGTAAAATGTACTCTCCCTGTAAAGTCACATGAAAAGCATGCTGGGAACTAGAAATACTCTACCCAATAAATTAGTAAAATTGACAAGACACTATTACTAGTTGGATCAACTCATTTAAACTCATCATCGTTCATTTAAGTTATCTTGGTTACATGAATGTTTTGAGTAATGTGACCATGGGAGGATTGAGTAAAACTGAAAGTTTTCTTTTTTGATGCTTTATGGACTTATCCCTTTGAACCTTTCGGGACATTTTCTTTATTAGAAAATTATTAAAATTATCAAATGTACTTTTTTTAAATTGGAATTACTATTCAAATGTGAAACCGATGGAGTGCGTACTCCAGGTAGGGAATGAGGTTTTGCCCCAAGTGAAGGAGTTCAAGTACCTCGGGGTCTTGTTCACGAGTGAGGGGACAATGGAGCGGGAGGTTGGCCGGAGAATCGGGGCAGCAGGGGCGGTATTGCACTCGCTCTATCGCACCGTTGTCACGAAAAGAGAGCTGAGCCGAAAGGCAAAGCTCTCGATCTACCGGTCAATTTTCGTTCCTACCCTCACCTATGGTCATGAAGGTTGGGTCATGACCGAAAGAACTAGGTCGCGAGTACAAGCGGCCGAAATGGGCTTCCTCAGAAGGGTGGCGGGCTTCTCCCTTAGAGATAGGGTGAGGAGCTCAGTCATCCGTGAGGTGCTCGGAGTAGAGCCGCTGCTCCTTTGCGTTGAAAGGAGTCAGTTGAGGTGGTTTGGGCATCTGGTAAGGATGCCCCTGGCCGCCTCCCTAGGGAGGTGTTCCAGGCACGTCCAGCTGGGAGGAGGCCTCGGGAAGACCCAGGACTAGGTGGAGAGATTACATCTCCACACTGGCCTGGGAACGCCTCGAGGTCAGCCCAGTCAGAGCTGGTTAATGTGGCTCGAGATAGGGAAGTTTGGGGCCCCTGCTGGAGCAGCTGCCCCCGCGACCCGACTTCGGATAAGCGGTTGAAGATGGATGGATGGATGGATATTCAAATGTATATAATATTATTCTATAGAACAACAAATACAGAGCATCACAAACCTGCTTATGTACATCTTAATGATGCAACTGTTAAAAAGAAAAACAGGTAAAACAACGAATGAGGTCTAATAGTAATCTAATGATTAAACTAATGGCTGCTAATATACTGTAAGTTACCGGTTCAGTCCCAAGAACGAATGACTTAAAAACTGGAGAGGTACAATCACATTGGAGTGTATAACACTTTGATGGAGCAATAGCTCCCTAGTTGAGCCCAGGTGCCTCATCTTAATTTAATGGCACCTTCTAAATTCTGACATTAAATAATCAACAGAAGAACCAGCAAATGCAACATTTAAGGGGGTTAGACAATGTCTAAAATTTTCATACATCCAGTAAGAACAGAAAGCTGAGGCTGCAGTGGGCACAGGCTCACCAAAACTGGACAGTTAAAGACTGGATAAGCATAGCCTGGTCTAATAAATCTCGATTTCTGCTGAAGTACACTGGTAGGCCCACTGCAGCCACAGCTTTCTGTACTTGGCTTTCAGAAGTGGAACCCAACGGGGTCTTCTGCTGTTGTAGACCATCTGCCTCAAGGTTCGACATGTTGTGCATTCTGAGATGCTTTTCTGCTCACCACAATTGTACAGAGTGGTTATCAGAGTTACCATAGCCTTTCTGTCAGCTCGAACCAGTCTGGCCTTTCTCTGTTGACCTCTCTCATCAACAAGACATTTCTGCAATCAGGATGAAAAACTGGATGTTTTTTGTTTTGTTTGTAAACTCTAGAGACTGTTGTGTGTGAAAATCCCAGAAGATCAGCAGTTACAGAAATATTCAAACCAGTCCGTCTGGCAACAACAATCATGCCACAGTCCAAATCACTGAGATAAAATTTGTTTTCTCCATTCCAATGGCTGAAGTGAACATTAACTGAAGCTCCTGACCCATATCTGAATGATTTTTTGCACTGCACTGCTACCACACGATTGGTTGCTTAGATAAATCACATGAATCAGTAGGTGTACAGGCGTACCTAATAAAGTGGTCACTGAGTATATATACAATGTATATAAACATATTAATTTGCATTAACTGTACTCCTTCTGTGCATACATGCTCATTATTAAGCATGCATGTGTTTGTTTGTGTGTGTGTGTGTGTGTGTGTGTGTGTGTGTGTAGCGTGTATTTATCACATTGTGGGGACCAAATGTCCCCATAATGATAGTAAAACCTGAAACTTTTGACCTTGTGGGGACATTTTGTTGGTCCCCATGAGGAAAACACCTTATAAATCATACTACATTATGTTTTTTGAAAATGTAAAAATGCAGAATGTTTTCTGTGAGGGTTAGGTTTAGGGGTAGGGTTAGGTTTAGGGGATAGAATATAAAGTTTGTACAGTATAAAAACCATTATGTCTATGGAAAGTCCCCATAAAACATGGAAACACTACGTGTGTGTGTGTGTGTGTGTGTGTGTGTGTGTGTGTGTTTGTGTGTGTGCGTGTGTGTGAATGATTTGCTCTCTTAAGATAATATATCAGATATCTATATCTATAACTAAGGACAGCAGAGTCAGCTGCAGTGATTTGGACTGAAAGCTTTTATTTTATTTCCTGATGTTTTGGACACGGCTTAGTAAAAGCTGAGATTTTCTTTCAAGTGAAACAATTTGTACAGTGCAATTAAAACTATTTTTTTACTGCAAGCCCAATTCAATTCCCTTGATACTTGCACGGAAATGTGTGTTTATTTAGTATTTTTAGTTTCAATAAGATAACTAGGCCTATAATCTTACTTCAATTGAGTTAGTGTAAAATTGTTAAGTAAACAACTCAAACTGAGGGGAATGATGCCACCATTAATTCATTAAATCATGATAACATCAGTCTACACACTCTGTATAGTCCAAAGAAATTGTTTCCAATAATATTAGGTAATTCACACTGACAGACAGACACACACACACACACACACACACACAAAATCTAAAAGACATTCTTAAAGGGATAGTTCACCCAAAACTGAGAAGTCATTTCATTTACACACCCTCATGTTGTTCCAAACCTGTATGACTTTCTTTTTACCGTGGACCAGAATGTTAGCCAGTCACCATTCTTTTTCATTGCTTCTTTTTTCCATACAATGTAAGTGAATGGTGACTGAGACTAACATACTCCTAACCTTTTCTTAAATGTTCCACAGAAGAAAGTAAGTCATTTGCGTTTGGAATAACATGAGGGTGAGTAAATGATGACAAAATCTTTATTTTTGGGTGAACTATTATTTAAATGCCAAACAGTCTTTTTTATATGGCTTAATCATGTATCTGTAATTTCACTTTGATTGGTGTGGTGTTTTGCTGTGTGTAAATGATTAATCTTGTCTGTCAGATGCTTTCATCACCTCCAAATCCCTCACTACATCCTGTAAGAAATCCACCAAAGTCTTCAGATCCTCACTGCTGTCCAACACAGGCTGTCCATGCAGTCTCTTCAGCCTTGTCAATGCCTCACCGAGCATCATCAACCCATCTTCAGGCACCGTGTGATCCCCTACCTCATCCCCAGTGACACAGTCTTCCCCGGCAACCAAAGCCACTCCCCTGTCGCTAAGGTAACAAACTAGGAAGCCCTGAAGAACTGGTCTGGACTGGTCACTCAGCGATGACCTCAGGGCTGGAAGGTCATCAGGCAGGCATAAGGACAGCAGGTGCAGGAGAGCAAGAAAGAGTTGAGTATGTAAACTAGCATAATAACGATATTCAAGAAAGTCCTCTGTTTCTTCACTGTGTTCAAGGGCTTGAGCAAGAGTAAGCCACACCTCGGCAAACTGCTGAGGGTCTCCGTAGCAATCCCGTGTCCCAGGTATGGAAAGCGCAGTTGCAGATTTGATGCGTACTTGCAGAAAGTGACGACGTAGGATTGGGCTGAGTAAGCTCCTTGGACCAGACAGCTGTACCTGAAGGTGAAGATAATGGAACATCATATTCAGGGTTCCCATAACCTTTGACTACTGCATTTAATGAATACCAAATTTGAATAGGGAAATGAAAGCATAATTTTATAGAGATTGCACTCAGAAAATATTTTAGAACCTTAAATGGTGCACTCAGTCATTTTTACCCTATTATAAAAGTTTTACTCCTAAATAAATAAATTGTAATTTTGAAACATATGTATAAAATCATGACCACTCACATGAGTTGAGAACTCTTGTCATCTCAGTAACCATATAAAAGCTGTTTTATTCATCATGGGGCAGGGGTGCCCTCATGGGAGATTTTAGAATCACATGAGCAGCTGAATATTACTCACTTAATCTCAGTAACTGTTTAGTTTTTGGACACTTTCACTCATTAATTAAATTAATCATATTTACTCTCCTATATTCCAGTACATGATACACATTTAACATGCATTACAGAATGACTAATAATAATAATATTATTGATAATAATAGAAATTGTCACCATTCACCACCATGTTGTCGCAAACCCAAATTACTTTTTTCTTCAAAGCATCAAATTAAAAGGATATTTCACTGTGGAGCGGAGGGGGGCGGGGCCGGGTCGGAATATCGCACGCCCGGTCCCCAATTGGCCTGATGAGGCGCGCGAGGGATAAAGGCGACCGGTGACGATGTTTCGAGAGAGAGAGAGAGAATTATGGGCATGTCTATGAGGTGCCCCTAGGGACATTATTCAGAATTACCATGCACATACATGTACTTTTCCTCTCACATACACATATGAAACCAAATTCATTCACATACTATAGTGAAATGCTCACACACATACAAGTGAAATGCTTTTACAAACACAACTGAAACGCTCTCATACATACAACTGAAAATATTACGCTCACACACACGCAACTGAAATGCTCACACACACGCAACTGAAACGCTCTCACACACACGCAACTGAAATGCTCTCATACATACAACTGAAATGCTCACACACACGCAACTGAAATGCTCACACACACGCAACTGAAATGCTCTCACACACGCAACTGAAATGCTCTCACACACGCAACTGAAATGCTCTCACACACGCAACTGAAATGCTCACACACACGCAACTGAAATGCTCTCACACACGCAACTGAAATGCTCTCACACACGCAACTGAAATGCTCACACACACGCAACTGAAACGCTCACACACACGCAACTGAAACGCTCTCACACACGCAACTGAAACGCTCACACACACGCAACTGAAACGCTCACACACACGCAACTGAAACGCTCTCACACACGCAACTGAAATGCTGTCACACACACAACTGAAATGCTCACACACACACAACTGAAACGCTCACACACACACAACTGAAATGCTCTCACACACACAACTGAAATGCTCACACACACGCAACTGAAATGCTCTCACACACACAACTGAAATGCTCTCACACACTCAACTGAAATGCTCTCACACACACAACTGAAATGCTCTCACACACACAACTGAAATGCTCACACACACACAACTGAAATGCTCACACACACACAACTGAAATGCTCTCACACACGCAACTGAAACGCACTCACACATACAACTGAAACGCACTCACACACACAACTGAAATGCTCTCATACATACAACTAAAATGATTACACTCTCACACACACAACTGAAAAGCATTTCAGTATGTTGTATGCAAGCATTTCAGTATGTTGTATGAAAGCATTTCAGTTGTGTGTGTGAGAGCATTTCAGTATGTTGTATGCAAGCATTTCAGTATGTTGTATGAAAGCATTTCAGTATGTTGTATGAAAGCATTTCAGTATGTTGTATGCAAGCATTTCAGTTGTGTGTGTGAGAGCATTTCAGCTGTGTGTGAGAGCGTTTCAGTTGTGTGTGTGAGAGCATTTCAGTTGAAACGGAAGCACATTTCAGTTGAAACGGAAGGTGGTTAAAGTACCCACTCCACTCCAGTTGGTGGCAGTATTGTATGGCGTTTAATTTTGGACAAAACAGCGCAAGCGCAAAAACACAGCGCGCAAGTGAATTTCAACAGTGTGAGCACCATGACACAGCTCGCACGTAAAATTTAAACCTGCAGAACTTGCAAATCACAAACTCGAGCACAAAAATATGATTGTGCACACAAATTAACAAGTCCCACACACGCGCGAGTTCTTTTCTGCACACGCACGAGTTCTTTTCCTATGGGAAGCCAAACAAAGCAAAAGTGGGACGAGACAGCGGGGGTTTACAGAGCTCGCGCAAACCATACATGCAAATAAATGTAGGCCCTACAATAAAGAAACCCCTCCTTCCTTACAAAAAATTGGTTCTCTGCTGAAGTTTAGCAGTTTTTCCCTACAGAAGACAAAGAAGAAGAAAGACAAGATGAAATGCATACATTTCTTATGTTTATTATCTTTAATAGTGTTAGTAAAGAGTAGTGTTGTGATATATATATATATATATATATATATATATATATCTGTATAATGTTTTAGAATGACCTTAGCAGAAGGTTGGCGTGCTCCTCAAGACGACTACGATATTGAAAGTCATTGAAGTTTCTGCTTTGTACAGCTCTTTCCGTAGCCTCTATACATATGTGCAGTTCTTCAAAGTAGGGTATCGACGCACAACACTACTCTTTACTAACACTATTAAAGATAATAAACATAAGAAATGTATGCATTTTCACGTTGTCTTTCTTCTTCTTTGTCTTCTGTAGGGAAAAACTGCTAAATTTCAGCAGAGAACCAATTTTTTGTAAGGAAGGAGGGGTTTCTTTATTGTAGGGCCTACATTTATTTGCATGTATGGTTTGCGCGAGCTCTGTAAACCCCCGCTGTCTCGTCCCACTTTTGCTTTGTTTGGCTTCCCATAGGAAAAGAACTCGCGCGTGTGTGGGACTTGTTAATTTGTGTGCACAATCATATTTTTGTGCTCGAGTTTGTGATTTGCAAGTTCTGCAGGTTTAAATTTTACGTGCGAGCTGTGTCATGGTGCTCACACTGTTGAAATTCACTTGCGCGCTGTGTTTTTGCGCTTGCGCTGTTTTGTCCAAAATTAAACGCCATACAATACTGCCACCAACTGGAGTGGAGTGGGTACTTTAACCACCTTCCGTTTCAACTGAAATGTGCTTCCGTTTCAACTGAAATGCTTTCACACACACAAGTGAAATGCTCTCACACACACAACTGAAATGCTTGCATACAACATACTGAAATGCTTTTCAGTTGTGTGTGTGAGAGTGTAATCATTTTAGTTGTATGTATGAGAGCATTTCACTTGTGTGTGTGAGTGCGTTTCAGTTGTGTGTGTGAGCGCATTTCAGTTGTGTGTGTGAGAGCGTTTCAGTTGTGTGTGTGAGAGCATTTCAGTTGTGTGTGTGAGAGCATTTCAGTTGCGTGTGTGAGAGCATTTCAGTTGCGTGTGTGAGAGCATTTCAGTTGTGTGTGTGTGAGCATTTCAGTTGCGTGTGTGTGAGCGTTTCAGTTGCGTGTGTGTGAGCGTTTCAGTTGCGTGTGAGAGCATTTCAGTTGTGTGTGTGAGAGCGTTTCAGTTGCGTGTGTGTGAGCATTTCAGTTGCGTGTGTGAGAGCGTTTCAGTTGCGTGTGTGTGAGCGTTTCAGTTGCGTGTGTGACAGCGTTTCAGTTGCGTGTGTGTGAGCATTTCAGTTGCGTGTGTGAGAGCGTTTCAGTTGTGTGTGTGAGAGCATTTCAGTTGTGTGTGTGAGAGCATTTCAGTTGTGTGTGTGAGAGCATTTCAGTTGCGTGTGTGTGAGCATTTCAGTTGCGTGTGTGTGAGCGTTTCAGTTGCGTGTGTGTGAGCGTTTCAGTTGCGTGTGAGAGCATTTCAGTTGTGTGTGTGAGAGCGTTTCAGTTGCGTGTGTGTGAGCATTTCAGTTGCGTGTGTGAGAGCGTTTCAGTTGCGTGTGTGAGAGCGTTTCAGTTGCGTGTGTGTGAGCGTTTCAGTTGCGTGTGTGACAGCGTTTCAGTTGCGTGTGTGTGAGCATTTCAGTTGCGTGTGTGAGAGCGTTTCAGTTGCGTGTGTGAGAGCATTTCAGTTGCGTGTGTGTGAGCATTTCAGTTGCGTGTGTGTGAGCGTTTCAGTTGCGTGTGTGAGAGCGTTTCAGTTGCGTGTGTGAGAGCGTTTCAGTTGCGTGTGTGAGAGCGTTTCAGTTGCGTGTGTGAGAGCATTTCAGTTGCGTGTGTGAGAGCATTTCAGTTGTGTGTGTGAGAGCATTTCAGTTGTGTGTGTGAGAGCATTTCAGTTGCGTGTGAGAGCGTTTCAGTTGTGTGTGTGAGAGCGTTTCAGTTGCGTGTGAGAGCATTTCAGTTGCGTGTGTGAGAGCATTTCAGTTGCGTGTGTGAGAGCGTTTCAGTTGCGTGTGAGAGCGTTTCAGTTGCGTGTGTGAGAGCATTTCAGTTGCGTGTGTGAGAGCGTTTCAGTTGCGTGTGTGAGAGCGTTTCAGTTGCGTGTGTGAGAGCATTTCAGTTGCGTGTGTGAGAGCGTTTCAGTTGCGTGTGTGAGAGCGTTTCAGTTGCGTGTGTGAGAGCGTTTCAGTTGCGTGTGTGAGAGCGTTTCAGTTGCGTGTGTGAGAGCGTTTCAGTTGCGTGTGTGAGAGCGTTTCAGTTGCGTGTGTGAGAGCATTTCAGTTGAGTGTGTGAGAGCATTTCAGTTGTGTGTGTGTGAGCATTTCAGTTGTGTGTGTGTGAGCATTTCAGTTGTGTGTGTGAGCGTAATATTTTCAGTTGTATGTATGAGAGCGTTTCAGTTGTGTTTGTAAAAGCATTTCACTTGTATGTGTGTGAGCATTTCACTATAGTATGTGAATGAATTTGGTTTCATATGTGTATGTGAGAGGAAAAGTACATGTATGTGCATGGTAATTCTGAATAATGTCCGTGTGTGAGAGCGTTTCAGTTGCGTGTGTGAGAGCGTTTCAGTTGCGTGTGTGAGAGCGTTTCAGTTGCGTGTGTGAGAGCATTTCAGTTGCGTGTGTGAGAGCGTTTCAGTTGCGTGTGTGAGAGCGTTTCAGTTGCGTGTGTGAGAGCGTTTCAGTTGCGTGTGTGAGAGCATTTCAGTTGCGTGTGTGAGAGCATTTCAGTTGCGTGTGTGTGAGCATTTCAGTTGCGTGTGTGAGAGCATTTCAGTTGCGTGTGTGAGAGCATTTCAGTTGCGTGTGTGAGAGCATTTCAGTTGCGTGTGTGAGAGCATTTCAGTTGCGTGTGTGAGAGCGTTTCAGTTGCGTGTGTGAGAGCGTTTCAGTTGCGTGTGTGAGAGCGTTTCAGTTGCGTGTGTGAGAGCCTTTCAGTTGCGTGTGTGAGAGCATTTCAGTTGAGTGTGTGAGAGCATTTCAGTTGTGTGTGTGTGAGCATTTCAGTTGTGTGTGTGTGAGCATTTCAGTTGTGTGTGTGAGCGTAATATTTTCAGTTGTGTGTGTGAGAGCATTTCAGTTGTGTGTGTGAGCGTAATATTTTCAGTTGTGTGTGTGAGAGCATTTCAGTTGCGTGTGTGAGAGCGTTTCAGTTGTGTGTGTGAGAGCATTTCAGTTGTGTGTGTGAGAGCATTTCAGTTGTGTGTGTGTGTGAGCATTTCAGTTGTGTGTGTGAGAGCATTTCAGTTGTGTGTGTGTGAGCATTTCAGTTGTGTGTGTGAGCGTAATATTTTCAGTTGTATGTATGAGAGCGTTTCAGTTGTGTTTGTAAAAGCATTTCACTTGTATGTGTGTGAGCATTTCACTATAGTATGTGAATGAATTTGGTTTCATATGTGTATGTGAGAGGAAAAGTACATGTATGTGCATGGTAATTCTGAATAATGTCCCTAGGGGCACCTCATACATGTCCGTCGTGTGTGTTTTGGTTTTGAGTTTAATGAAATATTATTTATATTGACAAGCCGGTTCTCGCCTCCTCCTTGCCCATCTTAACCCCCTTACATTCACAAAAAAATTTAAATGCTATAATTTTCTCAACCTCATGCCATCTCAGACATGTATGACTTTAATTCTTCTGCAGAATACAAATGAAGATTTTTAGAAGAATATCTCTGCTCTGTTTGTGGCTGGTGACACGAACTTTGAATCTCCAAAAAACACATAGAGGCAGCGTAAAAGTAATTCATACGAATTTCGGAAGCAATATGATTGTGGGTGTGGGTGAGAAACAGAAATATCTATAACTTTAGAATATATAAAGTCTGTTTTTTTTTTATTCTCCTCCCTGCCCAGTAGTTGGCAATATGCCCAAAGAATTGAATCGCCATAAACGCAAGAACGTGAAAGTGGATATTTATTAGTAAAAAAAGATTTAAATGTTTATTGTTTATCTGACATTTCTTTTTCTAATTCAATGACATTCACACATTGCAACTAATAATTTTTTGAGGCCACTGTATATATACACGCGATTACCTTTAAGACTTGTGTGAGTCAGGAGTGAGAGTCTGGCATGAGGACGCTGCGAGGAGTGCTAGCAGCAGCGGTGCATCTCTGACGCTGGCAGATAATGTGGCGGAAAAGAGCATGTTCCAATTCCAGGAGCGTCCGGAATGAAGAAGGACCAGTAGCCGTAAAGGACTCGTTTTTCAACGCACTTCACCACAGCCAGGAAACACTGAAACGCACTCTGCCGCACACGTGCTTGATACAACCTAGACGAGACAGCAAACAAAACAGTTATATACAACCAGTCACATGTTTGGACTTAGTTTATGTTTCTAATAAGCTAACAAACTAAAGTAGATTGATGTATCAGTTTCACAGATTAATCTGTGCCGATAGTTGCTTTTTGGAATTTCCGGTTAACCGCATACATTTAGATTTTCCTCTGTGGCTGGTGCTGGAGGATTTTACTATTAGAACAACTTGGATCTACAGTTGAACAGAGAAATAAAGAAAAACAATCACTGACACCTCGTGGTGATTTGATTGCATTGACAATATTCATCCATATTTGTTTCTGTCACTTCAATGGATATTTAGTTATTTTTATTAGATAATAAAGTGTTTTAAATTGAAGCATGGACATGCAAAGAAAAATGTGACTATATAGAAATGTTCCCCATCAGTACATATATCATGTCTCCAACTTCATATCTTGTGAATAATAAACTTATTCCTCATTAAACCTCATCTGGTGATATATATAAACAGTATATATAAAACACTTCATCTGGTGAATATATAGACCATTGTAAACAAGCCGAGTCTCTGTCATTTTAAAATAAGCCCCTGGTGTGTTTTAAGCATGTTTAGTTAAAAGTCCAGTGTTATGAACTAAATCTGAATTTTTATTGTTTTATTATTGGGATTTTGGTTGAAAAATAAACTGCATCAGGGATTTTATTCATTTTTGACACTTAAAGCATCTATGTCTGAGTAAGGAAAGACCAAGAAACTTTTCACCACCTTAGTATTAGCAAAATCCACTAATGGATCGACATCTACTTACAACTCTTTGCATGTAAAGGCTAATAAGGCTTATGCTTAAATGCTTGAAAATAGTATTGTGGACAATAACAAATATAAACTGTGCCTATGAATTAAATTCTTATTCTTTAAGGATTTGTTTGACCAGATATTGGAGCAAAATCAGCATCCCAGGTATTCTAGGCAAAAACTAAATGTGGCTAAAATGTAGTGTACATATTGGTTTAACATTTTTGGTCACTATGGAGACCAGGGCTAGTTGTCTCACATTCCTTACTCCAATTAGTGTTTCTCAGAATAAGTTTATTTGTTCAAAGATGATTTTTGTATAGCCAAATACCTTAAAATATTGGCTACAAAAAATAATCATAATAAAAAACAATTGAAACAAAAGTTAAAAAGTAAACAAATAGCAAAGGACAAAATGACAAAATTAAAAAATACATTTCAAAACATGGTTTTGACCAAAAAGTATTGTAATTAATACATTCTAAATATTTAATACTGCCCCACATGTGACAACATGCTGTGACTGTCATGAAAAATACCTTTGTCCTAAAAAATGTAAATCTATGGTAATCTTTCAGTAAAGATCTGCCTTCATAAAACAGTTGACCTTGACTTAATGTATGCCAGTGTGCTTTTATTGTGTAACACATTTTACCCATGAGCTATTACAAAAATATTATAACAGTGAAAATTTACTTTGTAGTCCACAAAAAATATTCTACTTGAAGAGTGTTTTGAACTAGACATTTGAAGCCAACAAACAAACAAAAACTGCTTGGAAATTGTGTAATTGGGCTTTTGACTCCAAGTTCTATAGTTCCAGAGATATAGCATTTGTGATAATTTTACTGTGTGACAACCAGTCTGCCCTAATTACTATACTTCCATTTGTGTTATCTTGTAGTTTTTATGGCTTTACTAATATAACAAAATGTGAAAAAAGTCATAAAGAATGAGCAGGTGTCTCTTAACATAGAGGAAGTGCATATTTACAACCAATGTACAAAATATAAAACAATCCAAAATATGTGTATATATTTGTAAGTTTTCTAGGTCATTTACCACCTGTCAATGTTTTATTTGACCTAATAAGTTCAGAAAGCTTTCACAGTATTAATGGTGCTCACTCAAACCGGAGTTTAGATAGCATTCCTCCCACAAGGTCGGAAAATTGTGTGTCAGAGGTTCCGTTCTTCCAGGAGGGGTAGAGCTGAGGATTCACTCCATGTAGATGTCAGACTAGAGGACTGAGAGCCAAGTGACCAGCCACTTTGATCAACTCCTCCTCCCCCAGATTTAAGAGACTCATTACCCTCTCCCTCCTCTCCATTCCTCTTCCCTTCAGCTCCAGCTTTCTTCCCTTTCCCACGAGACTTACATTTCTTGTTCTGTTGGGGATAAAGTAGAAATAACATTTAGAGAATATACAACTACAGTGTGCAAATTACAAACAACAGTTATCCTGTTTTTGACACATGTGCACTTATTGCAATGACATTTTTTAACTTGTTCGGCTAAAATCATTTGGCCACATACCACTGGAGCTTTTTTCTGTGCACTCAAGTTTTGTGAAGGTTCAGCATTTTCAGCGCGAATAGTCTCATACTGAGGAAGAGGAGCTGGGTACAACAACTGCGGCATCTCCACACTTAATCCAGGTAGGCCATGGAACATGAATCTCTGACAAAGGGACAATAATAACTTCAACCAACTGTGGGAATCAAAAGGATTCCTGTAACATTCCGAACATCTCTATCAATATGATAATTGACTTTACAGGACCTTTTCCGCTTTGAGATGGCTGGATAAGGATTTTAGAAAATTTTAAAAATTCGGAACGATTCACTAATGAATCATTTAGACCAATTTGGTAATCCATTCGGGTGATTCATTAAGAAATTTTATTTTACAAAAAGCATTATCTAGATAAAACAAGACTAGATAAATGAATATACTGTAGAAATGGCCATGGAAACCCTTTAAATTGCAATCTGTAAATATATAGTTCTCAGAACACACACACACACACACACACACACACACACTACACACACAGGCACGTACACACATACACACAGAGTACATATACAGCCTACATATATATATATATATTTATTTATATATATACACACACATTTAAAAATGTTTATACCTTGAGCACAGACAATAAGGGGCCCAGGTCCTGGTTCTACGCAACTTTCCCCCATTGAGAAAACACTGCATTCCCTTTAGAGTACCATGAAAAATATGAGACAAAAACATTTAAACACTTGCATACTACTACATCAAACAAAGTGGATTATTGTATTATATCAGCATATACACATGCAGTACTGACTGTACAGACGACAATATCCTCCATGTTAGGTGGTTTGGGGTACTGTAGTGTACGCAGCAGGATTCCCTAACATACATCTTTATATGGCTCCTCTAAATATGGCTGATCAGGAACACTAGTATACACACACACACACAAACACACACACGTTTAATGTTTCGTAATTATATTTGTTTTTATATGTCCTTTTATATGTAGATCTAGACTTTCAATCTTAAATATTGAAAATCCAACATAATAATAATTATTACATGTTGAAAATGATGATAATTTCACAGAGTAAAAAGAAAAAAAAAACATTTATATTTATTGTCTGAAAAATATTTATATTGATTAAAAAAAAATACTATCCCAAAGTTGTGGCTTTATTTCCACCACAAAACATTTGGCCTCTAATTTAGTAATTAATCTATTTTAATCTAATTCATATTTTTTTGTTTCTTTTTCAAAATGTGTTTACTTGTTTACCAAGGCTTTAACAACAGTATGAGTGAAGAACATTCTTGATATGAAGTATGAAAAATCATACTCACCTGAGACACAGATTACCTAAACAATGCATGGCAGTGCGACGCAGCTCTATGTCGGGCTGACTGGTATCACAATACCTCACCAGAAAACCACTTGGCCTAAGGATGTCTGGAAGTTGCTAGGAATAAAATGAACGTAAATCTTAGTGCATCAATCACATTATACACACTAGGGTGTTTTCAGACCTATGGCTCGTTATGATTTATTCTGAAATGGGCTAAAATTGTTATAATGTTGCATTTTCTTCTTGGTTTGGTTTATCTTTCACAAGGCACCCTTTCAAAATGAACCTGATGAACTGCTACAGAGTTAATTTGCAATCAGTCCAGGACCACCTTATGCAGTAGGTCTTGGGCCAATTGTTTTTGAGCTGATTAGAGTCAATTGCCATTTTTATATGCCTAAAGGTACCGAACTAAGGGAGAAAACGCACCAGGTTCCAAAACAAATGCTCTAAACGAGCCAGGTGTGTAATTGCCCTTAGATTAACTGAAAATTGCCAGGTCTGTCACTCTTTCCTGCTGAAAATTGGATCCATTGCCATACACCAGTGATGGGGCAAGCAGCAACTCTGGGTGAGTCCATGAGCTGCAAGAATATCAAGAGTTTGCTCATCCACTATTACCTGCGATTGAACAGTAACATGGCTTACTTTTCAGAAGATTGTCACTCTTAAAGGGATAGCTCACCCAAAATTGGAAATTCTGTCACAATTTACTCACTCTCATGTTATTTCAAACATGTTTGATATTCTGTGGAAGACACAAAATAAGTTAGGCAGAATGAGTCATCATTCACTTTTATTGTACAGAAAAAAAGCATACAAAGTGAAAGGTGACTGGGGCTCATCATCATCATCTTTAGTGTCCATACAGGTTTGGAACAACATGAGGGTGAATAAATAATTACAGAATTATTATTTTTGAGGGAACTATCCTTATAGTATGAAACCATAAATATATTCAATAAGACTACAATGTACCCGCAACTGGTTTAGAAGCTGATGAATCAATTGGCACAGTTTGATGACCAGATAATCTTGGCTGAGAGGAACCAGATGACTCGCTTGCACAAGCAGCTTGCACACAACCCAAGAAAGATGACAGCATGCCTGTGTCTCAGAACCTGGTGAACTGCCCACCAAGACAGAATTTTTTATGGATCACGGATGTCTATGATGCACCAAAATACTGTAAAGGTAGGACAGTACCAACCTGGCCAAGCTGGTTCTCATCTGGTCGGACAGCTGGTCTTCAAATCTGACTAGCTGACAGGTGCCCCAAACCCTTTTAAAAGCAGAAAATAGACCAGCCGACCAGCAAACCAGGGTTTCAGTTGCAGGGTTTATATCAGATAATTATTAACAACCAAAAGCTACTGCACATAAAAAGAGTTGTTCTCAGGAAATGGTAACAGTTTCAGATATCGATTTTAGTTGCCCTCTTTAGCCAAGCTCTTAACACACCTAGGCTGGTGACCTACCTAGACAGCATTTTAAGGCATTGCATACACAATTCAGTTGACAGCATTTTGAGTATAAAACTCATGAGGTGCCTATAGACCTCATTCACGCTAGCACCATTTTTTATTTTTAAGGGGAATGACAACAAGGCTGTGAGGAATAGATATACAGTCTCTTCAATGGACTGCACTGCAGTTTAAAGTGTTTTTGGAATGTTCCGCAGACAAAACATTGAGAAAATATCTGTCCAAGAACATACAGTATATACAAAGAACTCCAGACAACATGAGTTGTGGAAAATCAGATGTGATCTTGGAGCTTTATACAGCTTTATACTGTTCTTGCCATTGAATAGACATTAAGTCTATCCTTCACAGGCCTCCTTTTCATTCCCCTTAAAAATCAAAGATGGTGCTAGCGTGAATAAGGTCTTATTCACAGTAGCACCATCTTTGGGAATGAAGACGAGGCTGTGAGGGATCAGATTTGCCATCTATTCAATGCCAATGAGCCACCTACACAGCATTTTTGGTCATCATCCGAATGTTCAAATCAAACATTCGAACACAGCTGTGCTTATTTGCTCTCTCCTGAATGGCTCTTCAATCACATAGGCTGTCTGAAAACATTAGATGTATTGAGACATACAACATCTATTGTTGTGTTGTTATCGGAGATTGCAACATTTCCACGTACTCTTTTTATTTGCTTTCTCCTGTTAAGACAGGAACACCAAGGATATGTCTCGAAACATAGTGAGCTGCCTATCTAGTTGGCATTTTGGGGTATCAAAATGTTCGATTCGAACTTTAAAACATGCCAAATGAACGTTCGATTCAAACTTTTAAACGCGCCAAATGAAATAACGAAACTGACTTTTGAATGCCCAAATTGAAACCTTTAAATGCGCTAAATAAACATTTGAATGTAACATTTGAACGCAGCACATGAACGTTCAATTCCAACTTTTGAACGCGCTAAACAAACGTTCGAATCAAACTTTTGAATAGGCCTACGCCGAATGAACATTCAAATCGTACATCATGCCAAGCCCGAAAAACAGCCCCTTTTAGACTAACTCTTTGCTTGTTTGAGTGTGACAGTATTTTCACTGTACAGAAAAATCCTTAATGGTGGTAAGTAGCTATGGGTCCTTGAGGCTTTTTTGTTAACCATGAGAAATGAGACATATGTTCACATAAGTGTGGTCCACTTGATATGGCAATCTGAAAGTTGCTCATTGTAAGTTGTGTGGCACTTAATCATGTGAGACACAGGAGACTTTCTAGCATTGTTTGTAATCTTTGCCAAGTACAACCCCTGGCAAATATTATGAAATCACCACACTTATCACCCAGATGTTTTACTTTGTAGCAAATAAACAAATCACAGATATGACACAAAACTATTTTTGTACTAAAATAACATTCTGGATTCAGGAAACATCCCTCAAACAAATTAATTACATTATTTTAATAAATGGCATATTTTTATTCCAGATCAAGTAGAGGAAAAAATTATGGAATCACTTAATGTTGAGGAAAAAATTATAGAACCACCATGGTATTTGCATTTCTAAAACAAATCCTGGAACAAGTCTAAAAATGCAAATTAGTCTGCAGTTAAAAGAGAGTGCTTACAGACATAACGAGCTGTTGAGTTTGGCTAATTGAATGAAAACATGGTCCCAACAAGACAGTTGTCAATTGAGACAATGGAAAGGATTGTAAAACTCCTTCAAGAATGAAATCAAACATGGAGTGTTGCAAAGTAGTTGGCTGTTCCCATTCAGCTGTGCCTAACATTTGGTGCAAGTATAAACAATATGGGAAGGTTATAAAAGGAAAACATATGGGTAGACCAAGGAAGACGTCAAAGTGTCAGGATAGAAAACAAGGCTACAGTGGGCTAAAGAGAAACAATCATGGAGTGTCAATGATTGGATGAAAGTGATATTAAGTGATGAATCATGAATTTGCATTGGCCAAGGCAATGATGCTGGAACTTTTGTCTGGTGCCGTTCTAATTAAACATATAAAGAAGACTGCCTGAAGAAAGCAATCACATTTTCCCAGTCATTGATGTGATATGGGGTTGCATGTCAAGTTAACGACCAGGGCAGATGGTGATCATTACCTCAACAGTCAATGCAGGTGTACATTGAAATTTTGGACACTTTTCTCATTCCATCGATAGAAAATAGGTTTGGTTACTAAGTCATTTTTCAGGATGATAATGCATCTTGCCACAGAGCAGAGCGTTAAAGCTTTTCTTCAGGAAAGGCATATTAACTCAATAAGATGGCCAGCAAACAGTCCAGATCTCAATTCGTTTGAAAATGATGGTGGAAATTGAAAGAAATTGGTCCATGACAAGGTTACATCCTGCAAAGCTGATCTGTCAACAGCTATTCGAGAAAGTTGGAACCAGCTTGATGAACAATATTGTTTTACATTAGTGAAGTCCATGTCTCAAAGAATTTTGGCTGTCATAAATGCCAGAGGGGGAGCAAAAAAGTACTAATTATGATTTCTGTTTTGTTGATGATTCCATCATTTCTTCCTTTACTTGATCTGGAAAAAATATCCCATTCATTAAAATAATGTGGATTAATTTGTTTGAGGGATGTTTCTTGAAGCCAGAATGTTCATATCTGTGATTTGTTTATTTGCTACAAAGTAAAAGATCTGGGTGAATATCCTCTGTGTGGTGATTCTATCATTTTTGCCAGGGGCTATAATAAGCTCATGGCAGATCCATTTCATTTATGGGTGTCCATTGATGGACCCATTTATGGATGTACTGTACATTAGTGCATATCCTAGGCAGAGCTTAAGAAAATCAGTGCAGATGTTAGGTTCTCAGGGAAGCAAAAGCCTCAATAGCCATATTAGAGCAATAAACATGGCACATTGCTTCAATTCTGAGTCATGTCACCAAGGGATAGTCCCTGTGAGTAGGACCGCTGACTGTTTAAATTTATTTTAAAAAGAGGGGTAAAAGAAAACTCATCAGAAAAACATCAAAGCCTTTGTTAAATGTACATGCTTGAAATCTGAGAGGTATTGTGGATTTAATCTGCCGCAACTTCACAAAACCAACACAGTGCTTGGAAAAAGAAAAAAGTGTAAAATTGAAAAGCAAATCCAGCAGCACTTGTGGAGTGGAGAATAATTCAAACTTTATTTTGCCAACATGTTTTGCCATCTAGACCATCATCAGGGATAAAACAATAAATGTGGACAAAGGGTTTTTCAAATACAAACAAAGGAACAGTACAAATCAACAAACAACCATTTGATGGGCTAGAATGTAATCACATGGTCTAGTACCTTTAAATTATATAACAGTGAGAATAAATCACATGATTAACTTTCAACCAATGGTATTGTCTTGTGAATTGTAAAAATGTCTCATCTAATAAAAATACATAAAAACAAAACAAAACATTTTGAAAATACATGAACAATTGTAATATGCATAAAATAATTATAAACAAAGAGTTGATCAAATTAGGAATTTAAAACAATTGAAAGATTTATAAGAATTCTTTTAAAACCAATTCTTCATTCTTCCCTTCTTGGAACAGACTCTTTAAATCATGTATTTTTTTTACAGAGCTGATCAATATTGCCTCCTCTTGTTGGGGATTTTATATGTTCAACACAAAGAACAAAAAGGAGGACATGGGATGGTTCTGTCTTTAAAGTGGATTGGCAAGGTCACTCATAACTGAACTCCTGTGATTCAGTAATTTTTTCACAAGGGCATTGAATTATGTATATACATTTGGTTTTGCATGTGATAAAACTTTTTATATAAATATTATCTTTGTATACTGTATGATTAAAAAAATTTATCTCTTGTATATTGTCAATTAATACAGTTACCACATTTAAGTTACAGGTTCCATTGGGAGATGAACTCTCACTCTTTGTCCATAATGTTTCCTGCTCTTTTGTAGGTTATAAGAGGTGGATCTTTAAACG
The DNA here is from genome assembly GCF_025860055.1 of Xyrauchen texanus. NCBI lineage: Eukaryota > Metazoa > Chordata > Actinopteri > Cypriniformes > Catostomidae > Xyrauchen > Xyrauchen texanus. The sequence goes on along the minus strand of NC_068306.1, from coordinate 26,931,011 downwards.
TATCTTTTAAAACTGGATCACTTTGTAACAAATACCAAAATTTTTGACCACTTATTTTAGGGACATAAGTGGTACAGTATATAAGACCAGATTTCACTAAGGAACTTCTGTATGGGTTCAGAAAATCTTTTCAAAATCAGCCATTCTTCTTTATAGATTTCTCTTCTCAGAATTTTGTAATCATTTGTAATTTACCTCATAATCCTCACTGCTTGCACAAATTTCAACCTTGTAAGTTGGCTTATTGGCAGGCTCTGTTTAAAGGGGCATGGTGAAAGCTTTGGCCATGTAGAAGAGTGTTTCTATCCATTGATTTATCATAGAGGAATAAAGAAAGACTTGTTCCTCTTTCTTTGATTTATATGTCAATGATACTAATTTCTTCAACACTATAGGTTAAAGAGAAGTTACATCCACCAAAGTTAGCTTAAAAACTGCAAGAAATAATGAAGAGTGGTAACTGGGCCTTTCCATAGTACAACAATATCATCAATGTATCTTTTTCATGATATGATGTATGAGAGGAAAGGGTTTTTTTGTGGTTCATATAAGACAGTTTCTTTTAAATGGTCCACAAACAGGCATGCAAAAGTAGGTGGCATTTTTGTTCCCATTGCAGTTCCTGAAATCTGTAAATATAAGGTATCATTGAAGAAGATAAAGGTCCTTTTTAAAACAAGATGCTAAAATGGTTAAAAAGGCTGTTGATGGTGTTGAAAGTTCTAATGCCTTAAGTCCTTTGATCTGGTTAATGTAAAGAGATTGTATATCAAGGGTGCACAAGATTGTGTCAGCATCAATTTGTGGAGGACCATTTAGAAAAAGTAAAAACTCAACGCTGGCTTTAATATATTTTAAATTGGGGGCAAAATGTTTAATATGATAGTCCCCAAACCTCGAGATTTCCCTGTGAGAATACCCATCCCAGAGACAATGGGTCTATGTGGGGGATTCTCAAGATTGTTTTGGAAGTATATATATATATATATATATATATATATATATATATATATACACACATACACACACACATACACACATACACATATGAGAAAGCCTTCAAATGATTTTTTTTTAAGTTGATTCTTTGGGGGAAAAATAATTGAGAACACCATCGTCAAGGAGTAATCGTAGCTAATCCTGATATTTTATGGTTGGATCCCCTGCTAATCTCTTATAGAAACTTGAGTTGTTCGTATACTTCAGCTTCATTGTCCATCTTATCCATTACAACAAATGGCACCACCCTTGACAGCAGGTTTAATTACAATCAACTTCTTTTTTTCCAAGTTCAGAAAGTGCTATTTGTTGTGCTCTGGAGATATATCTGTTTCCAAAAAAAAAAAAAAGCTTGCCGTTTTTCAACTGATTTTCAAATTCAGTCAATTTTCTATAGTCCTATTCTTCAGATGGATAAAGGTGCTCTTGATTTGAAAAGTCCTCTTGGGGGTAGAGGCTGGATTACAAATGGAGTTCATAAAAAGATTCTGTTCATTAGTAATTGAACTTCGTATACTCTCTTTCTCAGTAAAAATACATGCAGCAAGTGCTTCCATCTTGAGGAGTTTGGTCATGAGTTCCACTTTGCAAGCAACTGAAGACAACTGACCATGTTACATTATTACACAAACAGAGGCTGCAAAGTAAACTTAAGTATACATAATCTTATTATGGTTACAAAACAAACAGCGATCCACCATCAACCTCTAAAACAGACTTTTAAGAAATCCTCTGTTTGGATCTAGCTGAATTGGGTAAAAAAGAATAGCGTCTTACAAAGTATTTATGATTTATCATTCTTTAATATAATTTAAAGGCAGCGGTCAAAGCATTTTGTACAACTTCAGTGCAAAACAAATTTAGTTTCAGGAAAAACTAACAAAAATGGTCTTGTTGCTTCATCTTGTGCAATGACAAAGAGCAAAACTTACTGTATTGCAACATATACAAATAAAATATTATACATGGTCCATGCATATATACACAGCCTATATAGCTAAAGTCATTAGTGTGTATGTGGGATAATGTAATGCATCTATATGTGTGTGTGTGTGTGTGTGGTCTGAGTGTGGCTCAAGCCATTAGTGCATCACAGTCCAGGTTTGGAGATCTGACTTCCAGCTTTCATGAATGACAGTTGTTCCTTCAGCCCGATTTGAAGAGCAGAATGGCCACTTGACCCAAATAAAAGTAGATGAAATGCTTTGTTTCATGCGTCACGTAACTGCCAAAGTTTCGTCCCACAATACAATGCCATGTTGGATTATACTTCTTATCAAACTCCTGTAGAGAAACAAGAAAAAAATTTTCACAATACAGGTACTTGATGAAAACAGAACGTTGTCATTCTGGTAAAGCAGACTTACAAGTTCAGTTCACATGTCACTATTCTCAAACAACATTATCTAACAGCTATTAAAAAAGACTCATAAAAAAGTCATAAAATTGTATTGCTTTTTAAAATATCAATTAAACCAACAAAGGCATCTCTCGCACATATTTGTACCTTTTTGATATATGCAGCAATGTCTTTTTCAATGTTGTACTTCTCCATGGCCTGTGTGGCACAATCCACTGCATCCTGCTGCATGTCCTCAGACATATCAGCGTTCTTTATTACTGCCTTCCTGTCAGTCATGATGGCTACAATTATAAAGAGAGAGAAAACAACTTATAAAGTTGTGGTGCAAAGAAGAACATACCAACATCATGAAGCTCAAATAGCAACTTTGGAGGGTTTAAAAAGTTGAAATGAGAAACTCAAATTTTTGTAAAAGCAATTGAAATCTTCCTTTTAAAAAGTTTATTATTGGAGCGGTTAAGTTGTCCAAACCGTCATTTTTGCAGTGTGACTACTGTTCTAGGCGGATAAACCAACTCAATTATTTTGTTAACTTTGGACTTTTCTGAATGTAAAAAGACAGTCTCTCATATCCTTGTGTTCATTATGCAAAAGTTACAGGGAGATGAAATATTGGCAACAACTTTACACAAACAAGGTTGTTAAGCCATTTGTATTACTTTACTAATCACATTTTAACATTTTACGTGCTATGGCTATACTTCCAAAAAGTTAAAAGGTAGACAGACATATCCGTTTCACTGATTAGTCAATGCCGATATTTGCTTTTTGGAGCTACCCGTAATCAGCAAAAATCTACATTCTACAGTTAGAGTGGCTTGATTCTACAGTATTACAGTGGCTTCTAGGAGTGAAACAAAACACTGAGACCCTGTGGGAATTTGATGCATCTATAGCTTTCATAATTGACAATATTCACGCATATTTTTATCCTCGTCAATGAACATTTTTATTATATAATCAAGTGTTCAAAACTGAAGTGAGGGGATGCAAAGAAAAATTTGACTAAACAGAAACGTGTCCCGTCCACACATTATGTCTCAAACTTCATATCTTGAGAATAATAATAATACATCTTTCTTCTCATTAACCTTCATCTGGTAAAATATATAGCATATATGCACAACCCTTCACCTGGTATTCTTATGTCATTGAAAAGCAATATTTGGTGAATACTTGAACATAGAACAGAATTGTATCAGAGGTAAGACTCTTGTCATTTCAAAATAAGAGCCTTGTGTGTTTTTGGCTTGTTTACTTTTTAAAAAGTCCCACATTATGCACAAAATCTTTACTTTTTTCTGGTTATATTGGGATTTTGGTTTAACAGTGCCAATTGTTGTCTGTACCTGTCATAGTAAGGGAAGATTAAGAAAACTTTAAACATTATATGAATCAATTTTAAAAACTATGGGCCGATTAATCGGTAATCCGCCTTTTTACATATCAGCAAAGCCCACTATATCAGATCACTCTTAAAATTAAAATAAAAACTTATGATGTGCAGACAAACAGAACAATCAAGAAAAATGTAGCTAATATAGCCTTTGAGCCTATAAAACTTTGCAAATGTAAATGAATTAGTGAAACCTATCTTTGATCACTTAAACCCCAGAGACCTGAGGATTTTATTCTGTGGTCTAAAACAACTGTAAATCAACTGAGAAATCATCTACATGTTTGCACTCAGCCAAAGATAGTAAAGAATACAAAAGTTGGGCCTACATGTTGACCTCCCAAGCCATTGGATTTACTCAGTTCTTCTGGTCAAAAACATCTGTTCTTTAAAAGGCAAATACAGATGCGCTTGCGTTTTAGTTTACAGAGTCAAACATCTATTCTTCAAATCACCTTATAAAGGAACTAGTGCATCAACTAAAAAAGAACTGTGTAGTCATGATTGGACAAAAAGGAGGCCACCTCAATCAGCTCCCTCTTTAAAAGACTCTCGGGCACTCACAGTTGGGCCCAGGAGAGGGATAAAGTTGATGAAACCATTCAGTGAGAAAGACATTGAACACAAAAATTTAGAAATCAGACCATTACCCAGCATAGTTTCCTGAAATGAAACTACATGTAGCCCTATTGCATGTTTAACAGAAATGTTATTAAAAATAAATAACTTGCATGCTATAAAATGGCATTTAAACTTATACACGTGTAATGCAGTTTCATAAATAAGATGACCTTAAAGCAAATGTTAAGGATTAAATTTCCTTGGACAAGAAAGTGGGAGTACATTATGCTGCAAAGAACCATTAATAATTTACCTTTGATAAGGTCATGGAGAGGGAATCACAGAAGGATGATATAACTATGCATGACAATCCGAGGGTGTTGCAAACTGTGGCTATTATCTATACATGTCAAATTACTGTAACTTTCAACTAAGTGCTGCCATGTCAACATAAAATAACCTCTGGGTGGACTTCAGTGTACAGACATGGGGCTATTAAAGCCATACGGTGGTAGTGTCCTCGGCATCTGCTTTCCATGGTCTCTCATCTTTGGCATAATTGCATAACAGTAATTCTCTCGAGACCGCAAGCACATTTAACTTTCATTTCATTTCACGCCAGCGACCAAATCATCTCTATAGAAACAATCTGCGCCGCAACACTCCAATTCCACCAATATAATGATGATTTTAAATCCTTACATCTCCTAGAATTATAGCAAACAGAAAGGCCGCGATAGGTAGCGTCTGTCTCGCGGTGTCCACAATGTTTCATTTGAATTGTGGACTACTGACTTAACTTGTAGAAGGCATTTAAATAATGAAATGCATACAAATTTTCCTCGTACGCTCTGTAGCTGCATGCATAGTAAATAAAATGCATATTGCTCACCCTGTTTTGATGATTGTACACTGTGGTGTTCAGGCTTTTTCTTCAGCCGCTGTGCTAAACACTATTTGAGTCTTACCTCGACCCATGCGGCTCTGCTTGATACTTGCATGCAATTACACGTCACGATCCCAGACGTGCCCCGCCCACAGCATTGCACCGGCATTCTCATTGGTTGCGTTCGATCCTCACCCAGCGTGTAACGAGCGTTTTCCAGTAGCTTCCCACTGCCAGCGTTTTATTTCATCCCACAATGCACCAGTGTTATGGGTAGGGATGGGCAATACCACTTATTTTTTTCTATCTGATACCAAGTAGCTTTAGGCCAATATCGATACTAATACAGATACCTCTGTTAAATATAATATTTATGAATTCTTCGGATAAAATTAGTAACTTCAATTATTAGCCTACTTATTTTTTTAATCTATTTATAGGCCTAAACAGAAAATGATTAGGCTGATTTACTTACCCTTTAAAAATGAGTTGGTATAAGCCACATTATTATATGGTTACTATTTCTAAAACCAAGTTATCATGGATAAAGTAATGCTGTAGTAAAACCATGTTTAATTGTATCAAAACCTTGGTTACTGCCAAACAAAAACAAAAAACATGGTTTACTACAGTCATGGTTAGTATAATATTACTACAATAAATCCATGGTAAGTTTTCATAAGGTTATCGTTTATTAACGAGGATCACAAATCATTATTAATGTTTTAACAACTCTGAATTTAAATAAATGTCATGTCTAGGTTTGTCAAAAAGTACAAAACAATTGGTACTTTTATTCACCAAAGTGACATTCAACTGATCACAATGTCAGGACATTAACAACGTGAAAAATTACTATTATAATTTGAAAAAATTTTCATCAACTCAGTAATATAAACATTGTTCTTAAACTACTTCAAAGAGTTCTCATCAAAAAATCCTGCACTTGCAGCAATGACAGCTTTGCAGATTCTTGGCATTCTAGCTGTCAGTTTGTTCAGATACTCAGGTGACATTTCACCCCACACTTCCTGTAGCACTTGCCATAGATGTGGCTGTTTTGTCGGGCACTTCTCACGCACCTTACAGTCTAGCTGATCCCACAAATGCTCAATGGGGTTAAAATCCATAACACTCTTTTCCGATTATCTGTTCTCCAATGTCTGATTTCTCAAACTAGAGACTCTAATGTATTTATCCTCTTGTTTAGTTGTAAATCTGGTCTTCCACATCTCTTTCTGTCCTTGTTAGAGCCAGTTGTCCTTTGTCATTGAAGACTGTAGTGTACACCTTTGTATGAAATCTTCAGTTTTTTGGCAATTTCAAGCATTGTATAGCATTAATTCCTCAAAACAATGATTGACTGACGAGCTTCTAGAGAAAGCTGTTTCTTTTTTGCCATTTTTGACCCAACATTGACCTAAAGACATGCCAGTCTATTGCATACTGTGGCAACTCAAAAACAAAAACAAAGACAATGTTAAGCTTCATTTAACAAACCAAATAGCTTTCGACTGTGTTTGATATTATTCTAGTACCAAATTAGCAATTTAGCATGATTACTCATGGATAAGGTGTTGGAGTGATGGCTGCTGGAAATGGGGCCTGTCTAGGTTTGATTAAAAATGACTTTTTTCAAATAGTGATTGTGCCATATATTACATCAGCAATGTAACTGATTTGTGATCAGTTGAGTGCCACTTTGGCGGATTAAAGTACCAATTTCCTTCCGAAACAGCTAAAACTGTACATTATACCAAACTTTTGGCTGCCAGTGTAGTTCCCGTTCTATGCAACAATTTGCTAATTTTAGAGCCGTATAAAAAATTACTTTTTTAGCAAAGGGGTGAACATTTAATGACAGGGCTAGGCATTTAATGGAGTGGTGGTGTAGTGGGTTAATGCACATAACTGTTAATCAGTAGGTCGCTGGTTCGATCCCCAGAGCCACCACCATTGTGTCCTTGAGCAAGACACTTAACTCCAGGTTGCTCCGGGGGGATTGTCCCTGTAATAAGTGCACTGTAAGTCACTTTGGATAAAAGCATCTGCCAAATGCATAAATGTAAATGGGCTAGGGAGGCCAAACACAACAATTACAGATTTGCTCTCATTTAGCTGGAGAAAGTTTCTTGCTATCCAGCATTTAATATCCTCAAAGCATTTAAAAATGTTGGAATATGAATCATCTGAACTAAGTGGGACATACAGCTTTGTATCATCGGCATAACAATGATATGAAATGTTATATTACCTAAACATTTAACCCAGGGGAAGCATACATAAATAAAATAAAATAGGGCCTAAAATGGAACCTTGAGGTACCCCACAAGTGAAAGGTGCAGAAGGAGAGGAAGAATTCCCAATCCTTTTTTTTAATCCCCTTTTTGCCACAATTTTGGAATGCCCAATTACCCACTACTTATTGCACTTCGTGGTGGCTCGGTTACTCACCTCAAACCGGGTGGCGGAGGACAAGTCTCAGTTGCCTTTGCTTCTGAGACAGTCAATTATCTTATCACGTGGCTCTTTCTGCATGACATGCAGAGAATCCCAGTATGTGGAGGCTCATAGTACTCTCCGCGATCCATGCACAACGTGCCCCATTGAGAGCGAGAACCACTTAATCATTACCACGAGGAGGTTAACCCCTGTGACTCTACTCTCCCTAGCAACTGGGCCAATTTGGTTTCTTAGGAGTCCTGGCTGGAGTCACTCAGCACACCCTGGATTCGAAATCGTGACTCCAGTGGTAGTCAGTATCAATACACGCTGAGCTACCCAGGCCCCCAAGGCTAACACACAGAATTCTATCTGAAATGTAAGATGTAAACCAATCTTAGGCTGTGCCTTTAATACCAACTTCACACCTAAGACAGTCTAGGAGGATAGTATGATCAACTCTATCGAAAGCAGCACTAAGATCAAGCAACATTAAAATTACTGTTCTACTTATATCCAAAGTGAGCAGTAAATCATTCGTCACCTTGAGTAGTGCAGACTCTGTGCTGTGACCAGCTCTAAAACCAGACTGAAATTTATCTAAAATGTTGTTTTCAGATAGCACTAAAGAGAACTGAGAAAAAAAAAATTCTCCATGATTTTTGATAACAATTGCAGTTTAGAAATGGGCCTGAAATTATTAAGGTTGGTAGGATCCAAATTTGGCTTCTTACGAAGTGGCTGGATCACTGCTTGCTTAAAGCAGGATGGAACAATGCCATTATATAAGAAGCTATACATAATAGTCAACACACTAGAACCAACAGTGTCCACAAACTCTCTGAGGAGCAGGAATAACATAAACAGAAGAGGTGGTAAGCTTTATCTGTTGGACTATATCTATCAACCAGCCACAAGCCGTGCATTTTAAGTCTAGGCCTTCAGTGCAATTCATGTAATAAAGAAAACACAGTTTCACATTTATTAAGATGCTATCATACTGTACATGGCAGTCAACTTATAATACCAACTGACATTTTAAAAACACATCCACGCATGAAAGCCAGAACTTGAAACAACACTTAATGCCCAAGCAAGCCTAATTCTAACTGCAGCATGATTGTTTTGTGAAATAAATGACAAAAATCATAATTTTTCATTTGAATCAATCTAACAAGGAGGTCTATAATACCTGGAAAATATATAAATATATAAAATATATCTAATATTATTTGTGATTTAAATGTTGCTTGCAATAAATTCCTTTTCATCAGGGTACACGGTTATGCTGTTCCATTCAAATTGGATGAGGGATATTCCTACTTGATATCTCTGACCATAAATGCATTCCATTCCCCTATATTCGGAAGAAGACATTTAAGGAAACAAAACTGCAATGCTCCTATTAGCTTAGCAGGGGTTTGACTCTCATTAGAGATGTCTCTTAGCAACTCAACTGATGCTCCAGCTAGTATTTGTGCTTCAGGTGTACGATTATCAAAAGATATTATAAAGAAACAGGTGTATTATTATACACCTGTTTCTGCAGGCATTTTTTTAACAGGCTTTAATATCATGTAATGTGGAAACGAATGTGGCATTTCATTGCACTTTTCCTAGTAGGGCACTTTTCCTAGTAGTAAAATCGGACTTTCCGAGTTGAATGGAACCCAGCACTACTTACATATCCTAAAGATCACACCCACCAAGAACAAATAAATCAATCTGATTGGCTGATGAATCTGACAATCTGACTTTAGTTGTTCATTCATTTGCAATGTTGAGGGATTCCATAGAAATTCTGAAACAAGCATTGTCCTTCATAAAGTCAATGGAATGAGTAAGCTATTGTGTGATTCTCACGTTGCAGCCAAGTGTGTCTAACTCACTGAACATTCACTTGACCATCCGAGGAAGCTAGGTGCCTTTTTTGTTTCTTTTAGTGTTGGTTCTGCCTAGCCACTGGAGTTTGTTTTGTGGAGTAACACTCATTTGAAGAAGCTTTTACATCGACGGAGGGTTGCTTTGCACTGAAATTACCAGCCAGGTTGAGAAAAGATGCTAAGGAAGGCCGCAAAGTATTTACTTGTCTCCAACAAGCTTTGTCCTTAATGAAGTCAATGGAATGAGCAAGTCATTGTGTGGCGCTCTCGATCCAGCCGGACCTAACTCACTGAATATTCACTTGACAGTCCGGGGAAACTGGGCACCTGTTTTGTTTCTTTTTTGTGCTGGTTCAGCCTTGCGGCTGGAGTATGTTTTGTGGAGGAACACACCTTCGGGACAATTATGCAGATGAATCTACACATTTGTTGCATTTATTCTGCCTATTGGCTGGAGTTAGTTTTATATATTTTCTTCTTTTATGTAATTCTGTCTCACAAAATGTATATAGAATCACCAGAATTGAGCAATCCGATGGCAAAGTTGTCGCGGGGGCTCTTGTATTCGTACATGGACTGTTTAGAGGGATGGATGCAGGTTGGAGCTGTTGTGCGCAGGGTTAATGCGCACATTTTTCTTTTTTCTGTTTGTTTTGGTTCAGGGGGAAGTTCGAGGTTTACTGTTGCACTGATGTTGGAATGTGGTCTTTATCATTTTATTTTTGACACACAATCTATTTTTTCTCATATGTCAAAATGTCAAATGTTAATATGTGGATTGTCTCTCTACATTGAATGTGAATGTGTGGGGCACCCCATAAAAAGAAGGAAGGTTATATATTTTCTTAAACGAAAGAAATATAATAGTTTTTCTTCAAGAAATGTATCTATCCCCGCAGGAAGCTGAACAATTTGGGAAGATATATTTTCTTTAGTGCTGGTTCAAGTAAGAGCAGGGGAGTCATTACATTGATATGTAAACATCTACAATTCAAATGTCTCAAACAAAGTAAAGATAAATTAGGAAGAGTCATTATTGTTTTAGCAGAAATTCAGGGATTCAGGGGCGGATTATGACTAGCAAGGGCACCGTTTAAATTTTTCATCAAAGCCACTTCTGGTGCTGATATGTGGTCTTGCTAGGGTGGCCAACATCCTGTTTTTCCCGGGACAGTCCCATATTTAAGCACTTTTTCTAGTGTCCTGACTTATTCTTAAAAAATTTGTGTTTTGTCCTGTATTTCCCCTCTCCTAAAATCTCTCTCCTAAGCGGATTTCGCAGTCACATGAATATTCAAATCAAAGGTAGCCAAGGATACGGCTTGTGAAACTAATAAAATTATACCATGTTATTTGAAGTACATGATTAGAATGAACTATTCAATCACAATCCCTGTTCAAAAAACATCCATTTAGTGAACTGATTGAAGGGTCAGTCTGAAAGGGCACACAGATGAAATTGCGGCTGGAAAAATATAACTGAAGCGTGCATATACATTTAATGAGGATCTTCAAAAAGAGTTTACATTTTTCAAAAAGGAGTCACAAACAGAGCCCAGTAAAGTGAGGTGTGAGATTTGTGGAGCTCACTTTTCCATCGCCCATGGAGGCCACACCAACATCGTGCAGCATGTTCATACAAAAAAGCATGTGGATGCTGCTAAAGTAAGTTTACCACACCAAGTGTTAGTGATTTTTTTGTGAAGCAAAGTTCAGTATCTGAGAAGGCACACAAGTGAGGGACATTTTTCTTTTCATTCTGTTGTGCACGGTCATAGTTTTGGTGACTGCACTGCAAAATTGATAAAGAAATTGTATGATCCGAAATTTTGGGGGTGTTGTCTGAGGGTTGTCCCCCCTTAAAATATCATTAAAATATGTAAATTGTAAACAATATAATGATATATTCTTAAAAGAATTCTCTCTTGATTGCTCTTCAAAAATTGCTCTTGAGAATTGTTATGTTTATTGCCCCCCAACATTTTGATGAAATTTTCGCCCCTGGAGCCAGCAGGTGTCATGCTTAGATGCTGCTGACTTTACGGCATGTGCCGCTGTTTATGAATGATACCACTGAATTTACGAGGCAGATGCCACTGTTGGTTGTGGTAATGAAAATGTTTGTAATATTTTGTGCCTGCATGTAGGAATCTCATCCTGTAAATAATAGCAATAAAAAATACTAAGTATGCCAGCAGAAAAAGGCCTTTTTTAATATGATCATATTGTATTATAGGTATGATACAATCAAACTACTACTGTTAGGCCTAATATTTTTTTAGCATAATTGCTTGGTAGTCCCTTGCAGTGAGTTCTTAAAATTAATATATCACAGATGTTATTCTCTCAATGTGAATACTCCCCGTGTTCATATACAGTGGCAGATGCAGTGTAAATTCAGTGGCATCATTCACAAAAAGCGGCAGATGCCTCGTACATTCAGTGGCATCATTCATAAACGGCAGTAGATGCCTCGTAAATTCAGTGGCATCATTCATAAACAGAGGCATCTGCTGTGTAAATTCAGTGGCATCATTCATATACAGCGGCAGATGCCTCGTAAATTCACTGGCATCATTCATATACAGCGGCAGATGCCTCGTAAATTCACTGGCATCATTCATAAACAGCGGCAGATGCCTCGTAAACTCACTGGCATCATCCATAAATGGAGGCAGATGCCTCGTAAACTCACTGGCATCATCCATAAATGGAGGCATATGCCGCATAAATTCAGTGGCACCAGCCACAAACAGCGGCACATGCCATAAAGTCAGCAGTGTAAGCCGTTTATCTGTCCAATGGCTGTCTCCAATAATACGGGTGAACGTTCTGGACGGAACATGAATCACAATGGATGCTCTCATCATAAAGTCCATTCCTAAAACGAGCTGGGCTGAGAGATTTTGAACTACCCCAAATCTATGATACCGTTTGTCACGTTCCTGTGTTGTCTGGCCTATGTTCTCCGTTTCACCTATCACATTCCATGTCACATTCCTTGTGGTCCGGTCCGTGTTTTCTGTATCACTCAGCACGTAAAATTCCATGTCACGTTTTCCTTGTTGTCCGCCCCGTGTTTCACTGTCTGTGTATAAAACTACAATTCCCACAATTCCTGGCCTCTCTCACTGCCTGCACTCTTCATTGGTCTCACCTGTGTCTCGTTTAGTCGTCATTGTGTTTGTGTATTTAACCCGGTTTGTTTCACCATTCCCTGTCGGTCTTTGATGTTTGTGGATGCCTGTCTCCGTGCTCCCCTGATGTTTATCCTGCCTGTTCTACCTTTCATGTTTTCCGTGTTTCCAGGTTTTAGTGTCGTTTTACCCATCGTGGTCATTTCCTTTGTTCCTGTTTGTTTTGTCTCACTTTGATTTACAATAAAGTACACTGCATTTGGATCCAACCCATTGTCTGCCTCCTCCTGCATCGTGACAGAAAGACCGACCCAATAATGGATCCAGCAGCGATTTTCACCGAACTGGCCCAGGCTGATCTGACCGTTTGCGAGTACTCACGTCTCTTCTCCACGGTCGCCATCTACTCCGGGTTCGACGACGCTTCCCTGAAGACCATCTACTGGATCGGGTTACCATCAGCCCAGTGGTGGGAAGCGCCAGAACCCGGAGACCACACGTGGAGGGAGTACGTGAGTCTCGTCCTAAAGAAACTCGCGCCCGACGAACCACCCCTCAAGATCCCGGTTTTCGAGCCTGAGCCCACGCCTGCCACGGCCAGCGAGCCAGAGCCCACGCCTGCCCCGGCCAGCGAGCCAGAGCCCACGCCTGCCCCGGCCAGCGAGCCAGAGCCCACGCCTGCCACGGTCAGCGAACCGTTAGCCCCTGATGTCAGTGAGCCAGCGCCTGTCGCCTCAGCCGTCAGCGAGCCAGCGCCTGTAGCCTCCGACGTCAGCGAGCCAGCGCCTGTAGCCTCCGACGTCAGCGAGCCAGCGCCTGTAGCCTCCGACGTCAGCGAGCCAGCGCCTGTAGCCTCCGACGTCAGCGAGCCAGCGCCTGTAGCCTCCGACGTCAGCGAGCCAGCGCCTGTGGTCTTGTCCGTCCCAGTGCCAGTAGCCATGACCGTCCAAGAGCCAGCACCAGTAGCCGTGACCGTCCAAGAGCCAGCGCCAGTAGCCGTGACCGTCCAAGAGCCAGCGCCAGTAGCCGTGACCGTCCAAGAGCCAGCGCCAGTAGCCGTGACCGTCCAAGAGCCAGTGCCAGTAGCCGTGACCGTCCAAGAGCCAGTGCCAGTACCCGAGCTTCCCAGAGCTCCGCCTCCCGAGCTTCCCAGAGCTCCGCCTCCCGAGCTTCCCAGAGCTCCGCCTCCCGAGCCTCCCAGGGCTCCGTCTCCCAAGTCTCTCGAGCCTCCCAGGGCTCCGTCTCCCAAGTCTCTCGAGCCTCCCAGGGCTCCATCTCCCAAGTCTCTCGAGCCTTCCAGGGCTCCGCCTCTCGAGCTTCCCGAGCCTCCCAGGGCTCCGCCTCTCCAGTCTCTCGAATCTTCCAGGGCTCCTCCTCCCAAACCTCCCAGGGCTCCGCCTCTCAATTCTCTCGAGCCTCCCAGGGCTCCTCTCGAGCCTCCCAAGGCTCTGCCTCTCAAGCCTCTCGAGCCTTCCAGGGCTCCGCCTCTCAAGCCTCTCGAGCCTCTCGAGCCTTCTAGGGCTCCGCCCCTCAAGTCTCTCAAGTCTTCCAGGGCTCCGCCCCTCGAGCCTCCTACGGCTCTGCCTCCAGAGCCTCCTGAGCCTTCCACGGCTCCGCCTCCCGAGCCTCCTAGGGCTCTTCTCCCCAAGCCTCCTACGGCTCCGCCTCCAGAGCCTCCTATGGCTCTGCTCCCAGAGACTCCAGAACCTTCTAGAGCTCCGCCTCCCGAGCCTCCTACAGCTCTGCCCCCAGAGACTCCAGAGCCTCCCTCGGCTCCGCCTCCTAGGCCTTCCTCGGCTCCACCTCCTACGGCTCTACTCCCCGAGCCTCCTATGGCTCCGTCTCCAGAGCCTCCTATGGCTCTGCTCCCAGAGACTCCAGAACCTTCTAGAGCTCTGCCTCCCGAGCCTCCTACGGCTCCGCCTCCCGAGCCTCCTACAGCTCTGCACCCCGAGACTCCAGAGCCTCCCGAGCCTCCCTCGGCTCCGCCTCCTAGGCCTTCCTCGGCTCCGCCTCCTACGGCTCTACTCCTAGAGACTCCAGAGCCTTCTAGGGCTCTGCCTCCTGAGCCTCCTACGGCTCCGCCTCCCGAGCCTCCTACAGCTCTGCCCCCAGGGACTCCAGAGCCTCCCAGGCCTTCTAGGGCTCTGCCTCCTGAGCCTCCTACGGCTCCGCCTCCCGAGCCTCCTACAGCTCTGCCCCCAGGGACTCCAGAGCCTCCCAGGCCTCCTAGACCTGTCCCTGTCTTGAGGCCGCCTCCCAGGCCTCCTAGACCTGTCCCCGTCTTGAGGCTGCCTCCCAGGCCTCCTAGACCTGTCCCTGTCTTGAGGCCGCCTCCCAGGCCTCCTAGACCTGTCCCCGTCTTGAGGCTGCCTCCCAGGCCTCCTAGACCTGTCCCTGTCTTATGGCCGCCTCCCAGGCCTCCTGAACCTGTCCCTGTCCTGTGGCTACCTCCTGGGCCTGGACCTGTCCCTGTCCGATGGCTGCCTCCCAGGCCTCCTAGACCTGTCCCGGTCTTGTGGCCGCCTCCCAGGCCTCCTAGACCTGTCCCTGTCCTGTGGTCACCTCCCAGGCCTCCTGGATCTGTCCCTGCCCCTTGGACTGCCCTCTTGCCCTTGTGCCTCCGTGGACTGCCTAATTGCCCCTTGTGCCCCCTTGGTCTGTCTCTGTGTCCCTTGTGCCTCCTTGGTCTGTCTCTGTGTCCCTTGTGCCTCCTTGGTCTGTCTCTGTGTCCCTTGTGCCTCCTTGGTCTGTCTCTGTGTTCCTTTGTGCCTCCTTAGTCTGTCTTTGTGTCCCTTGTGCCCCTCTGGTCTGTCTGTTTTCCCCCTTATCCAGCCCCCCTCTCCTTTAACTTCTGTTTATTTTTCCTATTCTGTTGTTTCTTAGGACCGTCTGGAATCCGGTCCTTTTGACGGGGGGCTATGTCACGTTCCTGTGTTGTCTGGCCTATGTTCTCCGTTTCACCTATCACATTCCATGTCACATTCCTTGTGGTCCGGTCCGTGTTTTCTGTTTCACTCAGCACGTCAAATTCCATGTCACGTTTTCCTTGTTGTCCACCCCGTGTTTCACTGTCTGTGTATAAAACTACAATTCCCACAATTCCTGGCCTCTCTCACTGCCTGCACTCTTCATTGGTCTCACCTGTGTCTCGTTTAGTCCTCATTGTGTTTGTGTATTTAACCCGGTTTGTTTCACCATTCCCCTGTCGGTCTTTGATGTTTGTGGATGCCTGTCTCCGTGCTCCCCCTGATGTTTATCCTGCCTGTTCTACCTTTCATGTTTTCCGTGTTTCCAGGTTTTAGTGTCGTTTTACCCATCGTGGTCATTTCCTTTGTTCCTGTTTGTTTTGTCTCACTTTGATTTACAATAAAGTACACTGCATTTGGATCCAACCCATTGTCTGCCTCCTCCTGCATCGTGACACCGTTGGTCCATGAAACCGAAATGCAACCAAGTTAGGCCAGATGGACGACACTAGCAAGCTGCAAATCAGGTGCTGGCCAAGCTGTCATCTGAAGGAAATGTCAGCTTGCACGGCCAAGATAGAAGAACCCGTATCTAGGGTAGCCTCAAGTACTTTGCCATAAAAATGTACTTGAACCCGGAACGGAGTGTTCCAGAACGATAAAGATGAAAAAGAAAACAAGTTGAGTACACTGAAAAGAGTCGAAAAAGTGAGGCATAGTTACTGTCTTGAGGGAGGATTGCCTCTCTGAAATGTCCTCCCCCTCCTGAAATTTTCCAACCTTGTTCTGAATGAATCACTTTGGGCCACAGCCTCTGTATTTAACTGACTACTCTGAACCTCCGGACCTCACGACTCTGATGCCTGTTCGGCTTGCCGATTAGGTGTACCTTCAGGGCACAAATTCGGTCCTTTCCAGAGTCTACAGGTCGGGCAGTTATGCGAAGTGAAGCCTGGCATCAAGCATTTGAAACAGTGAACTTCTCTTTCCGCAGAACCCCTCTGCGGAATTGGGGTGCGTAATGGCCACGCGGACCCAAGACCGCATGAAGTTCATGAACACGCAAGAGAAGATCCAATATTGAAGTTTCACTAGTACCATAGAGCACCACCCTGTATTTTCCTACAGCATGTATACAAATTAATTACATTGGTTCCAGTTCTGGAGGTGGAGTTTTCAATATACAAATTCGCTCAAAATGTGTGCGACAAACTCAACACGATCTAGGATACTATAGTATATTTTTCAATATTCTAGTATGTTTTTATATATCAAAATACTTATATGAGTTTCCAGGCCTTTGTGTGACCCAGGAGAGAGCATATGAGGTTACTAAAAGTGTTGATGCTGCAGAGAACACAAAGAATGGTATATAACCTTGAAAAACAGGTGTATTTCTTCAAAGACAAAATGTGTTTCTGTTAATCAATAGTATACTGATGAGAGTCCTTGGTGTGTTTCTTTTGTGCTGGCATGTATCTTTTCAAAGATACTTTTAATCAGTTATTATATGAATGGTGTCTTGTTTTAATAAGCTAAATGTATGATATCTTTGCAGCTGGTGTTTTGCTTTTTCTGTTAATCAGCAGTATTCTAACATACATCCTTGACGATATCTCTTATATGATATGTTTCTGCCATGGTGTTTTGTCTTGATGAGTTAAATATCTTTGGAGCTTGCATTTTCTTTCATTAATCAAATGATAATATGAAGGAACAAACAAGGCTGCGAAACAAACAAGGCCGCCTCATTGTAAGGGTTTCCATGAACTATGACATATGTCCAAAATATGTGAAGTTACCAGCTGATGTATGTTTTTAAAAAATAGATAGGCGGGGGATTTTCCACCAATATTTAATTAATGAAGGAGACAAAACTTATTGGTGGCGAGGGAAAGAGACAAGGGCAATAATCCCATTGGTCAGAGATAGTGGGTAGAAGATAACAAAAGGTATATAACTGAGAACTTAGGAGGATAATGTCAGAACGGACAGCTGGCCGGTCTCATGTTTGTTGGTGTTCAATAAACTACAACTTTGGCATCTGGAACGCAAGACTCCGAGAGTTTTCTTACAACTTAGAGAGATTCATCGTGATTTTCCACGACAATACCTCTTATGATGCGTTCTTGCATATCGGAAGGCAAAAAAAACTTTTCAAAACAGATCACAAAAATGTGCCCACGTAGATACATGGGAGCTCAGCACATTAAACCATTTCTTCGGTTCTTTAGACAGGAAACAAGGGAGCTCTAACAAGATCTTTGAGTCAACAAGGTCTAGTGACGTTGTGTATATCTCAACAGATTGAAGCCAGTCATCTGGGCTCACTCTACCCTCACCATCGAATATTAGTGGTTCAAGGCACGACTGATGTAGGATGACGCTAACATTCTGGATGTGGCAGACAGATCAGCAGAGGCCGATTGAGCTATAAACGACGCACAACCTGGTCCCGCAGTAGCTGAACCTGAGACTGTAAGCCTCAATCCTCACTCTGTGGAGTATTCTGTCTTGGCACAAAGTCAGAACATCTCAGAAAGCCAAGTAGTTCACGATTAGTGGCCATTTTGAACAGACAAAAACATGTGCAGAGAGAAAAACAATGTTCATTAAAACAATCAAATCGAAAATATATATAACAAATACACCAAAATTACGGTTAATCAATCCTTAATAGGTCCTAGGGAAATATAACATCAAACTTGGTTATTCCTCAAATTAATATGCACATGTACAGACACTCATTGACATACATGGCGACAATGTCATACAATTTGTGACTTAGAGCACTGAAAACACCTTATCAGAAATATAATCCGGAAAATACAGCAGGGAATTTATTTTCTTTTAACAATAGTCCATAGGCGCAGCGATCCGCGTTGCATGTGTCAGGCCACGTGAATTCAGGCAAGCTCCTGCTTGAACATGTCTCCCATCTTTTCCTCTGAGATGTTAAATGCAGCAAAAACTCTAAATAAACATTCTTTACGAAGAAAAACAAGAGCAAATCTTCCAAGTGTCCCGTATTCTTCTTATATTCTTCTTATTTTGTGATTTTCAGTCAATCTGCAGACATATGAAAGTGAAAAAACAGTTTCGTAAAATAATCTATCCAAATTCTGCGAAATAAAACGTATAAATTTCACTTGCCCTCCTTTATGATTGCAAATCCAGTCGATCTCATGTGAAACACAAGGAAATAGCAAAAAATCTTCGAAGTGCCACACCACACCGCAGCATGAGCTTGCTCGTCGGCAATCCGTAGCATCTGAATCCAGAGCAATAGAAATAAATTATGAAATAATCTTGTGGATTCAAGTCATTCGGATGTGATAGGTGCCTCAAAGAGGAGAAATAGATATAACTCACTCGAAAAGGATACACATGAGACAAACAAGAGTTAGCATTTCACCCTGTTTTTAATAAAATGTCCAAAAAAGAGTGCTACCTCTTCCACATACATGAAGGCAAGTGGGGAAGCTTATAACAACCAACTCACTCACACAAAATAAAAGGATTCAACTTCCTTGAAATTCAAGTGGAGAGCATCTACTCTCCTCACATCCTCCATCTTACACATCCTTCTCTTACGCTCTCTCTGTGCTCTCTCAGGTGCAGCTGTATCACTCCCCATAATTACCGTAATCCCTGTAAGTGACCGTTGCAAGTTAAGCAACTTGATTGCTACGTGATACAAATATATTTAAAAAAGTATTTTTCTTAAAATTCTCTTTCAATCCCTGAAAGTATCTCCCATTATATCTCCATTGCAGTCGTCCGGTTGAATGTGCATTTCTACTGACTCATGCATTAACATTACCAGATTAACATTACCTAAAACATGAGAATGAATCAAGTTGCTAAACTATTAATAATTAAAACCACAAAATGTAAAATTGAACAATAATTTTATAAAATATATATTTTAATAAAAATCTTCCCCCTGGCTGAAGCCTACTATAGGTGATTCCTCACCCCTCACCAATATATTTAGGATGAGCATTTTACTTCGGTGTAACTGTCTAGCTCATGTTTAAACAGACCAACAATTTCAAAAAAGAAAAACTCCAGGTGTTACATACGTCAACGATGTATATATATATATATATATATATATATATATATATATATATAGGATACACTGTATTTATAAATTAAGTGTTTTGCACTTATAATTGTTAAAGGATTTGTTATCTTAATATTTTGATATTTATTTGACATTGTTCTTCAGGAACTCTGCAGTTGACAGTGTGTTTCAAAAGCATAGACAACTTGTTATATTAAATATATAATTATAATTAAATTCCACCATGAAAGTCTGCACATGACATCCCCGTTCAGTCATAAGGATTTAATTGATAAATTATCTTTTCGTTTGGAAATTAGATTACTTACAACAATATTAACATTACCAGATGTACCCCTAACACTTCAAAAGGACAGACATAATAATAATTTCACCATGCACGGTACAACTCGACTGAACTCGACTCAGCTTGCTTTTGGGGGGTTTTCCACTGTGGATAGTACCTGGTACCTGATACTTTTTTTAGTACCACCTCGGTCGCGGTTCCAAGCGAGACGAGCCGATACTAAATGTGACGTCAAAATCCTGCAAATGTCTGATTGGTCAGGGAGAATCGTCACTACCGCGACAGTCCACTTGTTTGTGAGCTCGGCAATCCCAACGTTATTTTATAGTAGTTGTAACAAAACTAGAGAGGAGCTATTGAGAAATTACTCTTCTGGATGTCCTGAACTTTGTTAACAACAACAATGGGAAGATCTGAAAAGAGAAAAGGTGCAAAGAAGTCGGAGAAAACTGTCGGTTGCTCTGGCTAACTCTGATAAAAAAGTTAACAGGAACTTATGCCGAGTTTACACAACATGATTTTAAGCCCGATTTTTGCTCGCCGACAGTTTTGTGGAGATCGAAGACAAAAGCCTGAAATTGTAGGCAAATCAGAGCTTCAATGTGTGAACAATCAAAGACGCGATTTGAGGGAAGCGCTGACGTGTCGCCGATGTCAGCGAGATATCTTAAATATCTGGACATGTCTGCAATTCCAAATTGTGCAATGTGAAATGTGTTTTGATTGAATACAACTGCAGCGTTGACCTACAGTACAGATGATAAAAGAGCAGACGGATTGGAGAAGTTGATTGGCGAAAATTTGCGGGTGATTAAAGATATTAAAGAAGAGACTGCAGGAATACGGAATGAATCTCTGGTCAAAAGTTTGCAAGAAAGAGTTGATTATATTGACTCACGCACAAAGAAGGAAGAGGTTAATTCCGTCAGGCTCATTTGGAAGCCTACACTCGAAGATGGAACCTGAGAATCCAAATAATTCCAGAGAAAGAAAGAGAGAATGTCCGCCAGGAGGTTATCAACATGTGCCAACGCCTTCTACCACAATTTAAGGATAAATTCCACCGATATAGTTGATGTGGCACATCGAATTGGCCGTATAATCCAAATAATAAAGGTCGAGGAATTATATTCCAATTCACCTCTCGTTTTTATCGAGATGCTGTCTGGCGTGCCACCAAGGATGATAATTTTCTGACCGAGAACCGCCTGAAAATCACGGAAAACCTGTCACCGGCCGATAGAACGAGGAGGATTAAGCTATGGCCCGCAGTTGAAAAAGCCAGAATAGAGAACAAAAGGGCTTTTTTTGTTGGTGGACGTGCATTTGTAGATGGTACTGAAATATTTCCATCTATCTAAAATTTTGTGGAACTGATTTCCACTTTGGCTGCTGATTTGCTAACTTGATATTGGGATTGATATGCACAACATTTCTAGGTCTACTATCGTTCTTTTATCTCATTCTTATGTTTAGTTCTTCCTTCAATTATTGTTCTATTTTTCTTTCTTTTGATGTCCTTTTCTATTATTTCTTTAAATTGTAGAGGGCTATGTAACATTCTTAAGCATAATGCAGTTTTATTTGTATCTTAAACGTTTTAACACAGACCATTGCTTTCTACAAGAATCTCATTCAATACAAGATGTCAATTTAAGGAGATCACAATGTGGGTTAGAAATGTAGCTGTCTCATGGGAATAAACATTCTGCCTGAGTTTGTATCTTAAAAAATCATTATAGTGGAACAATTTGGGCTACTGATTGTGATATTTATGGTCATTTCGTCATATTAGCTTTTCAGTTTTCAGTCAGATTTGACATGTATTACTGCCAATGTTTATGGGTATAATTCAATAAAAGATAATAAGATTTATTATATATATATATATATATATATATATATATATATATATATATATATATATATATAAAATTAGAAATTTGTATACTTTGTTATCTAAATTTCCAAATTCTTCCCTAATATTTGGTGGTGATTTTAATATAGATGCCCCCCAACCCACTAATGCTAATTCTATGCAAAGATTTTCTGTTGTTGATGTGTGGCGAGAAACTCATCCCTTGCAAAAAGTATTCACATGGAACAATAACTCACTTTCTAGTCAATCCTGACTTGACTTTTGGCTGACCTCAGCTGAATTATCAAATTCAGGTGCTGGTCATATAACTAGAATATCATCAAAAGGTGATTTATTTCAGTAATTACATTCAAAAAGTGAAACTTGGATATTATATTCATTCATTACACACAGACTGATATATTTCAAATGTTTATTTCATTTAATTGTGATGATTAAAACTGACAACTAATGAAAATCCCAAATTCAGTATCTCCGGAAATTAGAATATTACTTAAGACCAATACAAAAAAAGGATTTTTAGAAATGTTGGTCAACTGAAAAGTATGAACATGAAAAGTATGAGCATGTACAGCACTCAATACTTAGTTGGGGCTCCTTTTGGCTGAATTACTGCAGCAATGCGGTGTGGCATGGAGTCGATCA
Organism: Xyrauchen texanus; assembly: GCF_025860055.1. Lineage (NCBI taxonomy): Eukaryota > Metazoa > Chordata > Actinopteri > Cypriniformes > Catostomidae > Xyrauchen > Xyrauchen texanus. The sequence goes on along the minus strand of NC_068306.1, from coordinate 26,908,475 downwards.
GTCTGTGGCACTGCTCGGGTGTTATGAGAGCCCAGGTTGTTCTGATAGTGGCCTTCAGCTCTTCTGCATTGTTGGGTCTGACGTATCACATCTTCCTCTTCACAATACCCCATAGATTTTCTATAGGGTTAAGGTCAGGCGAGTTTGCTGGCCAATTAAGAACAGGGATACCATGGTCCTTAAACTAGGTACGGGTAGCTTTTTCACTGTGTGCAGGTGCCAAGTCCTGTTGGAAAATGAAATCTGCATCTCCATAAAGTTGGTCAGCAGCAGGAAGCATGAAGTGCTTTAAAACTTCCTGGTAGACGGCTGCGTTGACCTTGGACCTCAGAAAACACAGTGGACCAACACCAGATGACATGGCACCCCAAACCATCACTGACTGTGGAAACTTTACACTGGACTTCAAGCAACATGGATTCTGTGCCTCTCCTCTCTTCCTCCAGACTCTGGGACCTTGATTTCCAAAGGAAATGCAAAATTTACTTTCATCAGAGAACATAACTTTGGACAACTCAGCAGAAGTCCAGTCCTTTTTGTCTTTAGCCCAGGCGAGACGCTTCTGACGCTGTGTCTTGTTCAAGAGTGGCTTGACACAAGCAATGCGACAGCTGAAACCCATACGTCTGTGCGTGATTCTTGGAAGCACTGACTCCAGCTACAATCCACTCTTTGTGAATCTCCCCCACATTTTTGAATGGGTTTTGTTTCACAATCCCCTCCAGGGTGCGGTTATCCCTATTGCTTGTACACTTTTTTCTACCAAATCTTTTCCTTCCCTTCGCCTCTCTATTAATGTGCTTGGACACAGAGCTCTGTGAACAGCCAACCTCTTTAGCAATGACCTTTTGTGTCTTGCCCTCCTTGTGCAAGGTGTCAATGGTAGTCCTCCCCATGATTGTGTAGCCTACAGAACTAGACTGAGAGACCATTTAAAGGCCTTTGCAGGTGTTTTGAGTTAATTAGCTGATTAGAGTGTGGCACCCGGTGTCTTCAATACTGAACCTTTTCACAATATTCAAATTTTCTGAGATACTGATTTTGGGGTTTTTCATTAGTTGTCAGTTATAATCATCAAAATTAAAAGGAATGAACACTTGAAATATATCCGTCTGTGTGGAATGAATGTATACATTATCCAAGTTTCACTTTTTGAACGGAATTACTGAAATAAATCAACTTTTTGATGATATTCTAATTATATGACCAGCACCCGAATAAAGACAGACATACACTCACCTAAAGAATTATTAGGAACACCTGTTCAATTTCTCATTAATGCAATTATCTAATCAACCCATCACATGGCAGTTGCTTCAATGCATTTAGGGGCGTGGTCCTGGTCAAGACAATCTCCTGAACTCCAAACTGAATGTCAGAATGGGAAAGAAAGGTGATTTAAGCAATTTTGAGCGTGGCATGGTTGTTGGTGCCAGACTGGCCGGTCTGAGTATTTCACAATCTGCTCAGTTACTGGGATTTTCAAGCCCAACCATTTCTAGGGTTTACAAAGAATGGTGTGAAAAGGGAAAATCATCCAGTATGCGGCAGTCCTGTGGGCGAAAATGCCTTGTTGATGCTAGATGTCAGAGGAGAATGGGCCGACTGATTCAAGCTGATAGAAGAGCAACTTTGCCTGAAATAACCACTCGTTACAACCGAGGTATGCAGCAAAGCATTTGTGAAGCCACAACACGCACAACCTTGAGGCGGATGGGCTACAACAGCAGAAGACCCCACCGGGTACCACTCATCTCCACTACAAATAGGAAAAAGAGGCTACAATTTGCGATTTTGATTTCTGTTGAGACATTCAGATGGTAGAGTCAGAATTTGGCGTAAACAGAATGAGAACATGGATCCATCATGCCTTGTTACCACTGTGCAGGCTGGTGGCGGTGGTGTAGTGGTGTGGGGGATGTTTTCTTGGCACACTTTAGGCCCCTTAGTGCTAATTGGGCATCGTTTAAATGCCACGGCCTACCTGAGCATTGTTTCTGATCATGTCCATCCCTTTATGGCCACCATGTACCCATCCTCTGATGGCTACTTCCAGCAGGATAATGCACCATGTCACAAAGCTTGAATCATTTCAAATTGGTTTCTTGAACATGACAATGAGTTCACTGTACTAAAATGGCCCCCATAGTCACCAGATCCCAACCCAATAGAGCATCTTTGGGATGTGGTGGAACGGGAGCTTCGTGCCCTGGATGTGCATCCCACAAATCTCCATCAACTGCAAGATGCTATCCTATCAATATGGGCCAATATTTCTAAAGAATGCTTTCAGCACCTTGTTGAATCAATGCCACATAGAATTAAGGCAGTTCTGAAGGCGAAAGGGGGTCAAACACAGTATTAGTATGGTGTTCCTAATAATCCTTTAGGTGAGTGTACCTCCCTCACTGTTTTCTGACCATGAGTCCATTCTTATATGTATTCCATTTGAATCCTCTGCCTCCTTGAGTAAAAGATCCTCATATTGGAAACTTAATACCTCAATTCTTCAACACAATGAAGTTCTCATTAAAATTGATAACTTAATTTCCTTCTATTGGGATTAAGCTAATAAAGAAGATATGTTTTGCAGTAATTTGGAACTTCTCAAATATGAAATTGGGAAGTATTGTCAGAAATACAGTACTATTTGTAGAATTACTGCTTTATCACATAAAAACTTGGAGGATCTTACAGATTCAGAGAGAATTGAGCATATTGATCAGAAACATCACTTAGAGGATATATATACATGGAAGGCTGAAGGTGCCTTCATCAGATCTCATCGAAATTGGCTAGAGGAGGGTGAGCAAAACTCCGCCCATTTCTTAAGGCTGGAGAGGCAGCAAGCTAAAAATGATATTCAGCAACTGTGTATTGATGGGAATGTAACTGATGACTTTTAAGACAATTGCGGCTTTTGTGCTAAATTTTACAATGATTGATATTCTTCTAAATTCTGCCAGCAATCCACCACGGAATCGTTTGATTCATTATCTCACATAAAGAAAATTAATAAAGAAGATTGTAGCCTATGTGATGCACCTATTAGTCTTTTATAAATTGTTGACTCAATAATTCATCTAAAAATTAACAAATCCCCAGGTACTGATGGGCTATCTGCAGAGCTTTATAAAGCAGTAATTCAAAGATTGGCACCTTTTTTTTTAAAACATAAAATGCTTTTAGAGAGTATTGAGAAAACAATGCTTCCTCTTTTATGTCAGGGGCTAATAACATTAATTCCCAAACCCAATAAAAATCCCCTTTTAATTGAAAACTGGCGTCCAATTTCCTTATTGAACACTGATTATAAAACTATTGCCCTAGTCTTCGCAAAGAGGCTAAAATTTACTCTAAATAATATAATATTTGAGTGTCTATCAAGTTTTATAAATTTTTCTAATACTATACGCTTGATTTAGATTATTTTTTTTTATTTACTATTTTACTATTACTAAATCTTTACTATTTCAAAACGTTTTGATTGTTTAGAACATGAATTTATGCAATTAAAACATCTAGAATTTGTACAATGTTTAATATTCTTTCGTAATATGCTTTTATTCATTTTTGTGCCCCACCCCCCTTAATTATTATTTTTTTTCTTAGAAAATATTTTTCAATAGGTTAATTAGGCTTCTTTATATAATTCCTCTTGTTGACCATTGAGCCATAACATAAGTTTATTATCTGAAAGATTGTGCGATATTGTATTCTCTGTTAAAATTGCAATAATAATAATAAAAAAAATTGACATCTATTGATAGGGGGTTGTAATTGAGTAGTTCAATCCAATCATGTACTTCAAATAACATGGTGTGATTTTATTGGTTTTACAAGCCGTATCCTTGGCTACCTTTGATTACAATACTCACATGACTGAGAAAGCCACTTGGGTGATAGAGACGTTTTAGTAAATGGGAAATACGGGACAAAACAATTTGTTCAGAATTGTGTATTCTATATTGTGTGTATTGTCTACTGTGCATTGTATATAATTATTGTGTTGTGTATGTGTACATTTGATTTGTAAATTGTTTTGTGTAAGTATGTTGTTTACTGTAATTGGTATATGTCTCGTCACTGTCATGACTGCTATGTTGCTCGGAACTGCACACAAGAATTTCACCTACTGTTGCACTTGTGTACATGGTAGTGTGACAATAAAGTGATTTGATTTGATTTTGATTTGAATAAATCGGGACACTAGAAAAAGTGCTTAAATACGGGACTGTCCCGTGAAAAATGAGACATCTGGCTACCCTATGAAGAAACTGTTTAACTGAAACATTCTCTGAACAGCCACTGTTCTTAAAGAGACAGTACCATTTTAACGTTCGTTAAACGATGTAACTACTACATATTTTGCATATAAAAAAACAAGCATGTAACAAAAAGTGATATGTAAACTTGCATATATTTAAAGGGGCAATAATACATCATGAAATAATTTTAACATAATGAAATACTTTAAATGTTGAAGAATTTAACAAACAGACTCCTACAGCATTTACGCTGGATGGTGAAACTCGGCAAAGAGATCAGGCAGTTTTGTCTCATGCTGCCATATCTTTTCTAACTCATCTAAATGATGGGGTGTGTTACGTTCAGAAGTGATCATCTATATACTATTTCCTTCAGACTTTACTCTCCATTGTGAGTTTCAAAGGGCTGAAAGGTGTTCAGCACAAAAAAAGTGGTAATTTGTTCATTTTATTGGAAATTCTGTTTGGAATGACCCTACAGCTTGACTAAAATTATTATTCTACCATCAATAAAGCCCTGTGAAGGTATCACTTAAGCCAAAATCACCTAGGCTACATTACTTTGAGAGAATGTTTAAATGAGCTAGGGCATGGTTCCCACCTGCACATTTTGTATATCTCCCTTTGCTGACACACCCGGTTCAGGTCTTGGAGTTTTCACTAACAAGCCGATGAGTTAAATCAGGTGTGTTTGATTAGGGAGATATCCAAAATGTGCTGTGTTGGAGACCCCCTCCAGAAACAGGGTAGGGACCCACTGAGCTAGGGGTCTGTTTTTGAATGTTTGTGATTTCAAACTTCAGCTGTCAAAACTTACAAGCCCTTCAATCTGCTCTCTTTTGTACTCTCAATACTTTTGTCATCTCTTTAGTACTCTCATCTTCCTTTTCCCAACCACCTAAGGCAGGGGTCAGGAACCTGTGGCTCTTTGTTAAAAATCAAGTGGCTCGCCAGGTCTCTCACCATCACATGATCATTTAAAACTTTCTAGAGATACTTTTCCAACAGAAAGTGTGGGTGCGATTGCAAAGCTTGAAGTCAGTGACACTGTTTTGGTTTCCTTGCTCCCGAATTTTACAGACTACTTCTAGTGAACAAGGTTTTGAAGTTTACATTTTGTGTCAACCGAGTTTCATATTATCCTACCCACAAAAAAGGCAAGTATAAAATTTATTTTCAGAAAAATTAAACAATGAAACAACATGCAATTTAAATTGACAATCAATCTTTATTTAAAGAAGGGTGAAAGAAAGAAAAGGACACGCTACAAACTAGGGAAAGTAGCCAATTGTGGGTGAAACATCACTGCCAACACAGCAAAACTCCAAATGTATAAGTACATTTGTATTTTTGAAACCCTAAATAAACTACAACAACCCCTCAAAATGTCCCTATTCCCCTCCCCCTCCCAGAATTACCCACTATTTACCACACTCCTCATGCGGATTCCATCCAAAGCAACTGATCCAGCCTTCTTGTTCCTTGCTCTGCTCCTTTAATACAAAAAAACTCATCTTACAAAATAAAAGAAGCACCTGGATCCCTTCTGCGCGCATCATTGGCGTTCCACGGAAAATAAAAAAATAATTTGGTTCTAAAGAAGCCAATTAAGACGTCAAGTATCCTTTTCTGTGTTTAACTCCTTTAATTGTGGTTTGGTAGGGGGATGTGGATACAAAGGGGATGGGGATGCAGGGGTTGGGATCCTCTCCTACGGTTCCCGCTCCCGGTAAATTGATCCTGCTCCATGTATCCATCCTTATCCTAATCCTAATCCTGCTCCTGATCCTGAACTGATCCAATGATCCGGCTCCAAGGATCGGGACACAGTGAGCCCCTCCTCCAATCCAAACCTTTGAATACCAGCAAAATCAAAAAGAGGGAGGTAACAAGTTAGAATCACAGCTAAATGAACAGTTACTGTGATCATCTATCATAAGTTTATTATAGGAGCGGTATGTTAATTTTAGATTTTTTTTTCTTATTAATGATAACAATAAAAAGGATACCAGACTACATGATATGCTCCGGAAGAAACTTATAGAAGCACCCAAGCGAATTAAAGTGAGCTTATTTCATTGAAAAAAACAAGCAAAACTAACTTCTTGAAATAAAGACACTTTCCCTTGACAAATAAAGTTTACAAGAGAACTACATATATCAGGTATCTATAGATGAATAAACATGAGGGTTTAACAGTGGCCAAATCCCAGCACAGTCTGAACAACAGGCAATTTAAGGACAAATTCAAAATAACCCAAAAAACAGAACGCTGTTTTAAATGTATGCACAAGCTTTGCAACATCCAGACAGTACACACATGCATGCATGAAAAAAAAAAAAAGGTAAATTAAAGAGGAAGGGGGAGTTGTGAAGGGAGGAAAAATGGCAAAGCAAAACAAACGTGTTAATGAACAAAGAAAATCCAGAGTACTGTAAGTCTTTAGAAAAAAAAAAAAGAACTGCGTTGTTTTATAGGTGACTAAAGCTGCTTGTCGCCATACCATTGCTTCCTTAAATGAAATGACTTCTTCTCCAAAAACGCTTTATCCTATTATGAATGAACTGTGCTTCAAAATCCTTTATTCCAATGCTTTCTTTAATCCTGCTCTTCTGTTGTCTATAGAAAGACATGAAAAGGTAAAAGTAGAACAGTTGCCCAACAAAATAAAATATCCCACCCCAGAAAAACAACTAAATTAAGCATCATTAACAAAAAACTATATCAAATTAAACACACAACAACTTAACAAGCATTTAAACATGTCCCTTGTCTCAAACATAGTATACAAAGGAGTATGAAGATCCAGTTCAAATGTGATTGCAAGACAAACACACACCAAGGTCATGGGATAGGTAGGATACAACAACAAAAAAAGGAATGACAGGGAAGGAAGTGAGAAAAAAAATAGAACATTCACTTAACTGTCATAAGCCAAATGACAACCATAAAATATCTAATGTTTGGATATTGTGAGACAAACCAAAGATGAGATAAAGCAAACCAGGGAAAGTGGAGAGACAAAACATGTCAAGAGAGCAATGAAGTATAACAGTGGGTCCAATTGAGGGCAACACAGGGTGTATGAGTATGGCCAGCCAACTGGCTGTGATATGGATGTTTAGGTGCGGGAACGGGAACGGCTGTGATGGGGCGAGTAACGTGGAGATCCTCGGTTGTGGCGTGGAGAGTAGCTGCGACTGCGGCTGTTACTCCGGCTGCGACTCTTGCTGCGGCTGTGAGAGCGCCCATAACTGGGGCTGCGCGGGCCATCCACCTTTACACGGACATATGCTGTCTCACCCTGAAGAACACATAATGGAACACTTTCTGACTAAGAACTAAGAAATGAGAACATGAAATAATAACATCATAACTGACAGTTCTTCCTGTATGTTGCCTATTGACAAAATCACTTACATTTAAAAGATCCATTCCATGGATCCTCCTAGTCCATGTGGCACCATCATGGATCTCTGACATCAAGCTTACCTTGATATTTCCCAATCCTTAAGCTATGCCCTGTCCTGTCCTTTCCATTGGCGGCCTACGTTGAAGAACTCACACCTACCTCATGTGATCGGAACTTAGTGTTATCCAGCTTTCGAACAGCGTAGGTCATGTCTTCTTTGCGCACAAACTCCACAACGCCAGTGCCATCTCGGAAAACGTCAGCATAACATACATCACCTGCTTCACGCATGTGATCCTTAAGGTCCTGCCAGCTGCCACTAGGAGGAAGTCCTGGGTAAAAAGAGTAAAATACAAATTACTTAAAGGGTCATGAAACCCCCTAATTTATGTTAACAGTTATGTACACATTGCACATAACTGAAAACAATGATAGCACTCATTTTGTTTAACACAAATTTTTTTTCAGTCACTTTGTTTTTGCAGTTAAAACCAGTTAAAGCAACGTAAGCCTGTTGCGATTATTAATAGAGATGCACCGATTGCAATTTTCTTGGCCGATTTTGATTTCCGATTTTTTGCAAGTGTGACCTGCCGATACCGATTTTTTCCGATTTTCTTTCTAATAACTATTACTGACCAAAATATACAAACAAAATCTACCTTTCTTCAATGCTAAATTTTATTTTCATAATAAAATAAATTATTAAACATAAAAATTTCCCCCAAACTGCACTAAGTTACAGGATCTTCTCTCACTTAAACAACTCTCAAAATAAAGTGATCGGTGACTAGAAAGAGGTAGAAATAACAATTAAATGCAAATGAGTTGCTTTATATAACAGATGTCATTTTCCACTTTTTATAAATGAACCTTTTTCATTTTATTACTCGTCTAACAAAACAATTCCAAAGATCTGAAAAACTGAAGTGTCCAATACGCTCAACTTACGTTAGATGTACAAATATCAGTTGTAAAACTGAGCACTGCTTCAGGAACAGCTTGTAACTTCATACCTGTCAACACTCCCGTTTTTCCCGGGAGTCTCCGGTTTTGTTATTTCTCCCCAAAAAACTCCCGTAATTTGTATGGCCCAAACCACGTTATATGAATAATCACATCAATATATTATTTCAAGGTGGTCCAGTTGCCAGATCTTGAATGAAACGCATCCTACTCACACAATCGACACATCATACACATTACAAATCATTTATGACCACAATCTGGCAACCTACAACCCAGTTGCGCTGTTGATATCTGCGCAGGCAGTAGACGCGGGATGTTAAATCAAGCATCACTGGTAGAGGGGAGGAGGAGACGCAGCTGGTGCTCCGGTGAAAAAAACAAAATATACATGTACATTTAACAACAGCTGGATGGAAGAATTGAATTTCATATCCCGAAGCCATATCGTCAATGCCCACGCCTTTTGCAATGTGTGTCGCACTGATTTTAATATCGGACACGGTGGGAAAAATTATGTTAAATCACAACGGCACAATTTGTATGTATTTAGCCTGCCTCTGCCATCCAGCACCCCCTTTCCCTCTCCCAGATTTGTGTACCCAAATGTTGACAGATAACAGACATGCTGCGTGTGTTACATGACACAAGATTAAACAACTCAGGCAACGCAACTTCGGAAAGTACCTTCTACTCTGTATCGAGGAAATGTATCAGATTTCTGATCCCTCTGTCCTCAAGTATGGAGAACAGCTGGTCATCCAGGGCCATGCATTTCATAATTTTCCTTGTAATTGCTTTGGTATTTTCGTTACTCATACCAAGGAAAGATAGGAGAGGCTGCTGACTTGTGACTGGCTCTGAGCTCTGGCTAGCTTTAGCCACTTTCACTTTTTAGCTTCTTTTTTAAAATGGGCATTTTCAGCTGGAGGATGGTGTTTTAAATGTCTAATTAGGTATGTAGATCCGTAAGTTATTGTGGTGGTTCCCCCACGGTTTACTTTGGCCTTACAATTATTACACATTTCGAACTTTACATATTCTTCACTCACACAGTGAAGATCTCCCATGCCAATGACATGTTTACATGCGGCTGTGACGTTATTGCCTGCGCCGCTGGCAACAAAACGGACCGGCTTGGAATCGGTAAGACGTGAGGCTGACCGGCTGGTTACCGGTCCGAGCAAGCGGAAAATCGGCTAATTCCGGTCCCTGGCCGGTCGATCGGTGCATCTCTAATTATTAATTATAATTCATTCCAATCACAATCTAAATTAAGGAATTAAGCAAATACAGAAATGCCATGAATGGTGCATTTGTGTGTAATTTTCTGATGCTTTTGCATTATTAGTCTCAGTCTCAGATTAGTCATTATTAGTCTCATGCCCATGCCCAATCAGCACTTATCTTATTGGCTGGTTTGATAACTTCTGCAAGTAGAAACACTCAAGTTATCAATCTGCCTGGATACAGGTTCCTCGTTGATACAATGACCACTTTTGAGGACAAAAGAACCAGATTTGCCCAAGTTTGCCAGGTTAGAGACATCAAATTTTTGTAGCTATTCAGAGTATTGTCTGAAGCTCTTAAAAACAAGTAAAGCTGATATCGAGAAGAACTGCAGGTTTTACTTTGTTCACTGAGTTATGTCTTTCAAATTCTCTGTCCTGAGGTTTTCTGTGCTGTGCAGAACCTCGACACACATTCTGCTATTTTCCTGTGTTTTCTGAGCAATCACTCGAAGAGCATTACATAAATTATTTCCCAATGTCGGTTTGTTTTATTATAGACGGTTTTATCTGGACGCACGCGCATTGCCAGGGTTACGCGCTGGCCCGAAGTTAACTTCCGGTCTGTGTTTGTTTATCGGTAACAAAGTATGGCGGCGCCTACAAACGCAGTTAAAATTGATGAGTAGACTGAAGTTGGGCTCAGGTTGTTGTGCTGTGGGATGCAACCTGACCTCTGGAACAAATACCTTCTCGAAAATAAAAATGTTTCGGTTTCCTAAAAACGAAGGGAGACGGCGAGCATGGATCACCGTTGTGCGAAGAGAGGCTTGGCAGCCAGGCAAGAATTCAAGGATCTGTAGCACTCACTTCGTTACAGGTAACAAACTCATGATAAGCAACAGATAATAGCTAGCTGACCAGTAACAAGCCTGCAATAGTTATGTATTAACTAAATTGATTACTACACACGTAGCTAACATTGTATACATTAATTTTACAAAGTAACGTTAGCCCAATGTTGTAGTTTATACGCTTTAGTTATGATTTAAACTAGCGTTATGATACCTGATATCTATCAAACATAAGAGCCACAATGTTTTTCCATCAATGCTTTAGAATTAACCTACATTATTTAACTAACAGTCGCCTTTGGCTTGTTCCCTGGGGACATAAATACAATAATGCTGAATAAAGCTCTTCTAATGAAGCTTTAAATGAAGTACTAAATATGGACTTTTACTACATTTTCACTGATATATTTTATCTGTTAAGCAGCTTTAAAACGATGTGCATTGTGAAATAAATTTGACTTTGACCTAATTTCATTGTACTAGTAGGCTACTAATATTTTTTAAATCAATAAGTTGTAATCAATAGCATAGAAATGCACATGAAACCAGAAAAGTTATGGATTATGCCAAGCATGTATGTATGATGCTTAGCAAGGTGCAATACTGTCAACACAAACTGTTTCTGTCTTTATTTTAGGTGCGCCATCAGTGGACCCATTCCATCCAGATTATGTTCCATCAATTTTCGCTCATAAAAACACCATTGATGGTTCACAGAAGTTGGAGCGATACCAGAGGAGACAGAGGAGACCATCTGTGGTTGAGTCTATGGATTCACTTTCCATAGAGGTCACCCATGCTGACCCTGAAGAAGGATGCACTGCTGTGGGTACAGATCTGTCAATGGCAGACATTGACCAGCTACAAAATGAAAATGTTGAATTAAAAAGAAAAATGGCTACAAGATCATATGTTTGGCAGTCCGTCCGATTTTATTTTAAATGATGACAAGCACACTCATTTTTACACTGGTCTACCATCTGCTTCTGTGTTCTTCACCCTCCTCACTTACCTGACAACAACATGTAACGGCATCATCAACCATACTTACCCTTCCCGAGCAGTTTCTTGTGGTCCTGATGAAGCTTCGCCTAGGCTTAACTCATCAAGACCTCAAGCTCTCGGATTTCATCAAAAATGTGTTCTGAAGATGATCAAAGGTCTTACAGGTTTGGAACGAAATGAGGGAGAGAAATTAATTACTTTTTTTATTATTAAATATATTAAAATACCAAACACATGCATTGATATTTGTAGTGTTGCACTTGTATCACAATGTTTCACATGGATTGTAATTATAAAATGAAATGATATATTCAGTAATGAACACCAACAACTATTGAGTAACTGATTTATTGACTGATGAATAAAGTACTGTAGACTATGATTTCCGTTTTTAATGAATTTATGTATTTGATGTAAAAAGTGAAAAAGCTTGCTGCTCAAAAAGGCAGGAACAACCTATGCTTTAAGAAAAATAACTATTTTTCTTGTAAAACTGATTTCAGATCAGCACTATTAAGTTGCTTTTGAGACAATGTTCATGTAGCTGTCACTCAACTGCAGTCTTCCCTCTACAAATGCATCCACAACTTTTGGCAGCATGTGTTTAAAGTGAAAGCTATGTAGCCTTTGCATATATTTGGAGACAAAACCATTTTCATAAGGCACATCAAGTTCCAGGTGCTGTACTGGGGTCCAAATAACAAGACAGGATGTTTTCAGCCCGAGACAGTGAATCCCTAACTGTATCTGCCTGTAGTAACCTCTGGGGCCTTTTGGGTTCACAATGTACTGCCCACCCTCCACTCTGATGTCTTGGTTTGTGGCAGTGAGTGTGATAGGGCATTTTACTTCTAGCAGCTTGTCATCAATGATACCATCAGGGCTTGCTGCCAGCCATGGGTCTCCTGCACACACTACCAACCCTTTGTCCATCACTATGCAGCCCCTCTCCCTAATCTGCTCCTTAGCAAGTCCCTCGCTTTCCTTCCCATACCTTGTGGCCACACTCTCCTGGAACTTTGGGTAGAGGTGTTCAGTGAGAAACTTAGCCGGGTCAGTTGTCTCACGCTGAGGCAACTTGCTGGCTGTGCTTGCTGTTATGCGCATCATGCCAGAGTGGTTCTATGCTCTGTTTTCTAGTGTTTCTCTCTAGTTCCACCACTTGATCTGGGTTCAGTTTAATGAAGGCATCATAAAATGTTGTGCACTTTGGACAGCTCAGAACACTACCATGCTCACTGTGGGGCTGAGCTAAGCTGCTGAACACGTAGAGTTCCTCTCCCTGAGCATCATGCTCTCCCTGACTGCTGGTGAAATCCTGACTACCTGACTCAGAGGCTGTGTCTGTCCCACTGCTATCACACATGACAGAAAAGAGAGCACAGCCTGGCACAACTTCCTAAAATACAGGTGAAACTCAAAAAATTAGAATATTGTGCAAAAGTTATAATTTTGATGATTATGGCTTATAGCTTATGAAAACCCCAAATTCAAAATCTCAGAAAATTAGAATATTACATGAAATCAATAAAAAAAAAAAAAAGGATTTTAAATACAGAAATGTCGGCCCTCTGATAAGTATAATCATGCATATGTATATAGTTATATATACTAAATATATTAATTTCACCTTTTAATTTGAATTACTGAAGTACATTAACTTTTTTTCATGAATTTTTCTAGTTTCACCTGTAAATGGTGAAAAGACCTTACCTACACTGCCATATATATATATATATATATGTAATGAATCTTTTACGTTAGACTAGTTAATTTGTTAGAGATATATGAACTATAACTTACTTTCAGGGCTTTAAAAAGCGTTTTTGGTGACCCATCTGGATTTTGTTTCTGTCTATGGTTTCTACAGATGAACTCAGTTGTTACTGATTCTACCGGAAGTTAAGTTTGGGCCACTAAAGCGCGCATGCGCAGTAACGTTTGTTTATGTTGTTGCCGTTGAAACCGCCTATAGTACCATATATATCTACAATAACCCCACAACTAAACCACACGTAATGGCAAAACTGTCTGCGATTGATCGCTTACATGAAGTGGGTGGTTCTTGGCCAATCCATACTGCTATACGGTCCAGACATTTGCCGTTTTAGTCAAGGTATGGCTACGTCAGACTACTGCATGTTGTGAGCACTTCAAACTCGGAGTGTTTCAATGAATGACACCACTGTAATGTGTTTGTGCCAAACAACTGTGAAAATATAAGCAAGTTACTTTAACTTAACGATCATGCAAAGGCAAATGTTCTTGTTCATTGTGGGTTCATACACGCAGAGTTAATTAATGAGAAATAAGGGCTGATGCATTTAATCGAAGAGCCTTAAAACAATGTGTTAAAGTGAAGAATTTAGGACAATGTTACTACTGAATAACATAACATTATAGATATATATATATATATATATATATATATATATATATATATATATATATATATATATGTATATATATATATAAAAGATGCACAATAACTAGGCTATTTCATATTGTGAAAAGAACTCGTATAAGATGAAATGCCAAGGCAAAAATGCAGCAATATAAAATATATCACGAAGACATCTACGTAAGATTTTTTTTACAGTTTAAGATATTTAATGCAAATAAAATGCATGCCATCACTACTGGTTCAGTATTAATTCCTTTAGTTTCTTAAGTTTTAAATGTTGTTGGGCAAAACAGCTTTATATGCTTCAGTAACACTAGTTGCACTGATTATGGTACTTGCAGAGGCATGTGATCAAAGTTAATTTTATGTAACGGGGCATTTGTTCTGAGAAAATTAGTTTTTTAAATCTTTGTAGGCACAAATGTTCACTCCCGGTGTGAATGGCTCCCTTATAATACATTGTTTCTATTAAAAAAAATCTACATTGCGCAGAGAAATTGCAACGAAAATTCACGTTTGGCTTAAAAGGACCTTAAAGTCCCTGTGAAGTGCCTTGAAGTAATAGATACATTTGGATCAACAGAAGTTGATCCAAGATGGCGGCGCGGTAGCAAGCAGTGGCCACTCCGGATCCAAAATGGTGCTATTGTTGTCACTTAGCCCGACTTTTACAGCACACGGACATCGGAGCAACCGGTGTTCGTGTCTACCATCGCCAGACACTGTTAAAATATAAGATTCATGCAACAACCAAGCTGCATGATGATCTGCAGGACAAAGCTACACAAAACTCAGCTTGCTGCGGAGACCAGGCCTCCAGTCCTCGGCGTCGCCTGATGCCGGTGCCCGGGACGTCGTAAGCGGTGTGCGAGGAAGCGAAAGCGTGGCAAGAGGGCGGGGATCCATGCTAGGCTAAAAACAAACCCTAGCCCATCTATCCTGCTCTTAAATGTTTGCTCCCTGTACAATAAACTGGACTACATCTGACTCCAGCAGACTACAAGGCGTGAGCTTATAGACTGCTGCATCTTTGTTTTCACAGAGACGTGGCTCAGCGACAGACTTCCGGACGCCCCCATTCAGCTAGACGGGCTTGCCTCGTTTCGTGCCGACAGACTGTTTATTGTCGCCGGAGATTTCAACCATGCGAATCTCAAGACAGTGCTCCCTAAATTCCATCAGTATGTGGACTTTGCAATGAGAGGGGCGAACACGCTTGATCTTGTTTACACAAACATCCCAGGCATGTACCGTGCGGAGCCCCGCCCCCACCTCAGACCACATCTCTGTAATGATAATTTCAGCATACAGACCGCTTGTCAGATGCACAAAACCGCTCCAGAAGCAGGTGAAAACCTGGCCAGCAGGAGTCATCTCTGCTCTTCAGGACTGTTTTGAGTGTACTGACTGGCACGTTCAGGGAGGCTGCAACATATGGCGACTCTACCAACTTGGAGGAATACACAGCATCAGTGACCAGCTACATCAGCAAGTGCATTGATGATGTCACCTTCTCCAAGACCATCACCACACGCTCCAACCAGAAGCCGTGGATGACTGCGGAGGTGCGTGCGCTGCTGAGGACCCGAGACTCCGACTTCAGAGCAGGCGACAAGGCTGCCCTAAGAACAGCGAGGGGCAAACTGTCCAGGGCCAGAGGAAAAGCACGCACACGCCCAGAGAATCCACAGTCACTTCCAGGACAGCGTGTGGCAGGGCAACCAGGCCATCTCCAACTACAGGACAACATCAGTTGCCATGTTACAAAGATACCTCCCTTCCAGATGTGCTTAACCACTTCTACGCTAGTTTTGAAGCACAGAACGACATAGTGGCGAGGAAGACCACCCCTCAACCCAACGACCAGGTGCTCTGTCTTACCACGGCTGATGTGAGGAAAACTCTACGTAGATTCAACCCACGGAAGGCTGCTGGACCAGACAACATTCCTGGCAGAGTCCTCGGAGGATGTGCAGACCAGCTGGCTGATGTTCATACCGACATCTTCAACATCTCTCTGAGCAGCGCCGTCATTCCAACGTGCTTCAAGGCCATCACCATCGTCTTGAAAAGAAGTCTTCTGTGTCCTGCCTCAACGACACCCATCATCATGAAGTGCTTCGAGAGGCTCATCATGAGGCACATTAAGACCCAGCTACCCCCTCACTAGACACACTGCAGTTCGCGTATCGTCCAAACCGTTCAACAGACAACGCCATCGCCACCACCCTCCATCTGGCCCTCACCCACCTAGATAAAAAGGACGTTCGAATGCTGTTCATAGACTTCAGCTCAGCATTCAACACAATAATTCCTCAGCACCTGATTGGAAAGCTGAACCTGCTGGGCCTGGACACCTCCCTCTGCAACTGGATCCTGGACTTCCTGACTGGGAGACCTCAGTCAGTCCGGATCGGGAACAGAAAATGTTGGAGGAACGTTGTCTCGTTTCACTGTGTACTGTACTAACTGTATATGGTTGAATGACAAAAAAAAAAACACTTGACTTGACATTTTTATTATGTTTTGAATCACAATACAATTAAACAAAGAACACACTCGTGCTGTACATCCCAAGATACCACTGAAAAATGTCTGCATTAAAAATAAATTAACTTTCATTTTCCTCGCATCCAACTTCCACTTTGCATTCCATTCAGAAGTGATCATCCCAATACATAGTGCATCCGGAAAGTATTCACTGCGCTTCACTTTTTCCACATTTTTTTATGTTACAGCCTTATTCCAAAATTGATTAAATTCATTATTTTCCTCAAAATTCTACAAACAATACCCCATAATGACAACATGAAAGAAGTTTGTTTGAAATCTTTGCAAATTTATAAAAAATATTACATGTACATAAGTATTCACGGCCTTTGCCATGACACTCAAAATTGAGCTCATGTGCATCCAGTTTCCAACTTGAAATTAAATAAGAAGTTTCACAAGCCTGAAGTACAACATTAGGCTACAAAACACTGTCTAAACTGTCTCTGGAACTGTTACGGTTTATTTAATGATGACCGGTGTATCTATTAAATCAAGCAGTGCAGTTACTGACTGGTTGTTCATATGACAATGTACAATAAATATAAACATGTTTTGTTGTAATAAGTGGAATTTTATAATATAATAAATTAAATAATGAAATATGCTATCACATTTTATGTTGATTTAGATTTCTTTATTAACAGACCACCTGCAGTGAAAATCAAGTTTTTAGCCTTGTTTACATGCCCATATGGTGTTTTTTATATGCTAGAAGATGTACCATGAGTAGGGTTACAACAGTATGAGATTTCCACGGTATGATAACGGTCTCAGAAAATATCAGTGTTTCATGGTATACGTTATTATACAATTTCTATTATCAGTGAAAACAGAAGGGTTATTTATTTTTGAGCAAACACTTTATTATAATTGAAACCATTTATTTTATTGAAGTGTGTGTAAAAAAAGTCTCCCTTTTGAAAATAAAATAAATAGAAAAAATAAGCTAACAGTTATAAACTGCTAAAAATGAGTTATAAACATGATAAAAATGATATAACATGTTATATAACTAAAGCATGTTAGCTTACATGTTAAATGAACTAATATGAAAAATAACATCAGCTGTGTGAGCTTTTAAAGTAATGTCCTATGATTATTAATAATTAACATATAATTTAGACGACTCCTGTCTGTACCTTTAACTCAATGCTTCTCAACTGGTTTTGCTTCAGGACAGATTTTACATTAGAAATCAAGTGTCGACATGCCATAGATTAAACATAACATGTATTTAATGTATCTTGGGTTGCATTTCCTTTTATGTTGCATAGTTGTATTCATGGTTTTCCTGTACAAGGACATGCATCAAGTGACATTATTTTTGTTGTTGATGTCAATGTTTGACTTTCAGCACACAACTGAACAACACAGACTGCATGACTATGATAAATGATTACTGCAAGAGTTAGATTAAAATACAGGTTTGAAGGGACTTCAACAGTTCTCAATTGCACAAATAATAAATACATATACATATTTGTCTCTGGCTTGCTTTTGCTCGCATGTCAATGATGCCGAGATCTACTTTTATATTTAATTTAATCAACGAGAAGGTTTACCTGCAAAATTAGTAGCACCAAACATCACAAGCAGCCTCAAGAATGGACACAGAGAATATACCGTATAACACTTATCCTGGAGCAGAATATTGCACTACAGATCGCCAAGTTTGTTCAAAGGAGAAAGCGAGACTTGTATGGTTAACAGATTGTACAAAATAAGTATAACATTAGGTGGAATATTTCCAATTTGTGCAAGTATAAATCTCAAACTGGGGGTGTTGCATCTCTTATCTGGCAACCCTGATCATATTAAACACTTGTGGAGACGCATTAGGTCCCAATGCAAGTTAACTGAAATATCCAATAAAAAAAAAGCTTTTACAATAAATGAGCCACGGGCTACATTAAATCATGTGTAGGGCTTGATCCGGACCGCATGTTGCCCATGTCTGCTTTAGCCGTTTGCGAGATTATCATTAAATCTGATCTGTACAAATCTAAACTGAACTTATTATTTGTTAACAGAGAGCAGAGGGTAGTAAATAAGAAATGTATTTCTCACTTCTAATTCATTCTTAAAAAAAAAAAAAAAAACTTCAACATTTTATAACACAAAACAATACATATTCACAGGGTTTCCACTCTTTTCAAGGCACAATTTTCCAGGACGTTTCCAGATTGTAAGAGCCCAAAATGTATAAATATATTTTTAACAAAAAAAAAAACCTCTAAGCATGATACAAGCTAGGTCTTAATGCAATATAATTGAAATATCCAATAAAATAATGTTTTCAGAATAAATGAGCCACGGGCCGGATTAAAACGCATGGAGGGCCTGCGGGATGTAGTTTGCCAGTATCTGGTCTAGTACATTGGGAGATTAGTTTTGAGGAAGTAAGGAGCACAACAGAGAAGCACTTTTGAATGTCAAAGTTAAGAGTAATAGGGTAGACACGCAGTCATGAAACCAAACAGAGTACAACACACCACACTTCCACTCACCTGACACTATGACCCTGTATTCAGAGCGCCTGGATGGAGGGCCATATCTGCCTCTGGGAGCTCCAACACCACCTCCACCTCTTCCACCTCCCCTGCCACTCCTTGGGAACTCCACTCGAAGACGATAGCCATCATAGTCATAGCCATCTCGTCCATACACAGCATCCTCTGCATCTCTGCAAAGACAGAATACCATCAGTTGACTTATTGTAGACCTCCACGTGACGTAGATACAGGCCGTACTGGGTTTGTTTGGTTTGTATATTTACCTCGGATCCTCGAACTCCACGAATGCAAACGGTGGACCTCCTCTTCGGTTTTTCAGGTCGATATCCCGAATGGCTCCGTATTTGTAAAACACATCCTCCACGTCCTTGGTGCGAATATCGGGGGGTAAATTGCCAACGTAAATCCGACAGTCGTTGTTCCCTGCAGGGCCTCGAATAACACCAGACATATTTAGCGAGAAATTACGCTGATAACGTTGAAAGCTTACGGTGTCCGTCCGGCGATATTACAAACGAATTAGCAGTACTGACTGAAATACATTCACCAACTAATCTAGTGCTTGATTATCCCTCAAGACGAGAAAAGACAAACAACAACATATCTCTAAATATGGCGCCGTCTCCCTCACACAAGCTCGTGAATAGCGACTGCGCGGAGGAGCTACGTCACGCGCAAGAATACGCATCTGAAAGACAGTAGTTCCCTTACGACTTCAGTCCACTTGACATTGCGTTACTAACGCATATGGGGAGTGCCTTCATACACGACCTATTTGAAACCTCTCTACAATAACGCCAATATTGGCTATGGTGTTTGAGCCAGTGTTGCCAACTATTTTCAATGGAAAGTAGCTAAAGCCTGCTCGAAAAGTAGCTAAATGTCGCCAGATGACGTCATGCGTCATTAGCATATTAATGACGTCATCGCGTCGTATTTGCGTTCTGCCTAATTTGTCGGTACTGTAGCCTACTTCAGTTTATAATAACGGTTGTCTCCCCTAAACCGTGCTCATACTGTTTTTATAGAAGTATATAGCCGAATGTCCAGTAAAACGGTTCTCAATTACATATTTTCTGTTAGACAACGGAACGGAACTTAGCTAACGTTACATGTTTATGAGTTTGAAGAAGGTTTATTGTTGTGTTTGGATAAGTAAAATGTATAGAGTCTGTAAATATACGATCTGAAGTCGGAGAGTTCAGAAACCGAACCAGAATGAACTAAAACTCTGATTAGTAGTGAATATAAGCGCATGCCAAGAAAAAACGGTCAAATTAAATGTTTTGAATTAAAACAAAGGAGAAGGCAGCTGCTATGTGATCACTGATTGGTCACTGAGCTGTACATGCGCAGCTCATTCATGTCTATGTCCGCTGGCGTGCAGTCAATGGAATGCGCTGCTCCTCTCAGCCGCTCACTGAACAGAGCAGACGCAGCGGGGAAGTAAGACCTCACGCTTGCAGTACTGGCGATATTTGGAATTTGGAAAGTTGTTAAGGTTTGTCCAAAAAGTTGCTACATTTGTCGCTAGTCGCTTTTTGGAAAAAATGTCGCTAAAGGGGTCTGAAAAGTCGCTAAAAATAGCGACAAAGTCGCTAAGTTGGCAACAATGGTTTGAGCCAGCCTGTTTTGGCGCGAAACTGACCGCTCGTTTCGGCGCGAACTGACCGCTATAAAACAGGTGAACAGACACCATTTCCTCAGAATTTCTTCCTTCAAGACAGCGATTAACTCTTGTCTCGAAGCCCTCTACCTTCGGCGTCGATTCACAATAGTCAGCGGACGGAATCTTCACGGCAGCGAGAAGACTCTCCGCTCCCCTGCAGTGCTCCGGCGAACATCACTCCGCCTCGCCGCTTGACGCTTCGCTGGTGAATGGACCTTAGCATCCTGATTCTCCACAGCGTGTCGGCAGGTGTAGAGTATCCTTTTAAAGCAAAATTGTACTTGTGTGTATAAATGTAAGTTATATAAGTTATATAAATATAAATCTATATTTATATTTATATATCTAGAAGAGCCACTTACGTGTTCACGTCTTTTTCAAGATGTTGTTCCGTAAGTGTTCCTTGTGCGAGAGACACATCCCGCCATTAGACAAGCATGAGAGCTGCGTTTTCTGTCTGGGCCACGCCCACGCAGAGTCAGCTCTCATGGAGACAGACTGTCCTCACTGTGAGGACATGAGTCTCAAGTCGCTTCGCTCACGAATCGCCCTCGTTCTGAGGGACGATTCAGCCTCTCGCGCCCTCCCACCAGCCTCTTCTGTGATTCCCGACGGTTCACACGAGGAGGCACGGCGAGGCCAAGCAGGACAAACTTGAGGTGGATTTCGTGCCGGCACACGCCCCACGAGTCCCTCAATCTCCACGAAGCGCATATATCCCCATGCGCTATACGTGCGAGACGAGCTCCGGCCCTCTGATGAGCGTGCAGCCTTGTCTCGTTTGGTGGATCTGACGCTGGGTATGATGACGATGTCATGTCTCTCGCCACATCGGGCAAATGGTCAGTGGATAATGCTGCTGCCCCTCCCCCAGCGAGGGCGAGGAACGTGCACGCGCCACTGACGGAGATGCTCCGCGTCCTTACAAGTGCAGTCGAAGAGCTTCACCCTGACTGGTCTCCCCCAGAGGAACCGTCTCGCCTCGATGAATGGTTCCAGCAGTGCGGGCGCCGTTAAACGGCAGCATCCCGCACATTTCTTCCCCCGAAGTTCATAATGAAAACTATTCAAGTCCTGGCGCGCGACCTTATATGGCGCGCTCGCGCAGTGACGCCATCCTCTTTAATGTGGATAATTTCTTTGGGAAAGAAAATGTTATATGCCCAATTACCCCCTGTGGAGGAGGCGGTAGCGGCACACCTCTGCCCAGCGAGTACATCCTTCCAAACCGTGTGGACAAACGTCCGCACTGGCGGGAAAAGCTTACTCAGCAGCAGAACAAGCTGGATCAGCACTCCACACAATGGCGGCGCTCCAGGGCAGAAATGAGTGATAAAGAAAAAGCCACTCTTTTAGATGCTCTTGTGTCTCCAGCCGGCCTTTTTGGCGGCTCTATGAATAAGTTTGCTGAGCATTATGTCGCGATTCAGCAGCAGTCACAGGCTATGAGACACTTTATGCCCACATGGAGTATATCACAGCCGGTTCGCCCTCGCTCTGTTTCGAGTCAGCGCGCGACTAAAAGCCTCACAGGCACCTGCGTATCATTACGCGCAGCAAAGCACTTCTGACAGGCAAAAGCATTTGAAGCGGAAAGCAGAGCCCGCGATTCCCTCCGGGTCTGCTCCAAAAAAGGCTCGATTGGAGAGACACAAAACACTGTTCCCCATCTCCCCACTTTTGTTGGTCGGGAAAGGGATATTGTTATTCAAAATGTTGTTTCTGTGTATTGCACTCAAATAAATGCAAAAATAAAAATGCAATAAGTGCAAAAAAGAATACAGCATTCGTTGCAAATGCACGAGATGCTCACACATTCTCAATAAAGAGCCCCCTTTTCCTCTTCAAAGCACACATATTATGTGCAACCGCTTCCCTAGAGTGAGCGTCGCATCATATCATACAGTGAGCAAACCAAACCCACTATGCGGATGCGTGGCGATCCCTAATGGGTATTTCAGAATGGGTGCAAATACGATCGAACAAGGATATACGATCCTTATTTGCACACCGGCCACCCCGTTTCAACGGCGTTCTGTCTTCCACGGTTTCGTCCGATGACGCGCCAGTGTTACGAGCCGAAATACACCTCTCATCGTGAAAAATACGATCGAGATTGTGCCAAATTGTCAAGCACAAAATGGTTTTACAGCCGTTATTTTCTTGTTCCAAAGACAGACGGCGGGCTTCGGCCAATCCTGCATCTGAGACATTTTAATCGCGCATTTGTAAGCGCCTATTCAAAATGATTATTCAGAAAAGGATCTTATCGCATGTACGCCCACATGATTGATTTGCGTTGATAGATCTGAAGGATGCGTACTATCATATCCAAATTGTACATCACAGGATGTTTTTGAGATTCGCGTTCAAGGGAACAGCGTATCAATTCATAGTCCTGCCCTTCGGACAGTCTTTGGCTCCTCGCACATTCACAAAGTGCATTGATGCGGTTGTCGCCCCTCTGAGACTGAGCAGCATGCATCCTAAACTACCTCGACAATTGGCTGTTACTGCCACAATCAGAGGTTTTTTTATGCCAGCACAGTTTTACTGTTTCAGCCATTTTACAGTGTCCATCTCAGTTAAAACTGGGGAGAACATTTCCACTGAAACTTGTTTCAGAAAGCACTGGGATTTGTGGCGGCGGCGGCATCCGCCACGCGACGTGCTTAGCGCCGATGACGCATGCGCATCACTATATCCAGCCTCTGTTCAGCACCACGGACAGATCCTCTTGCATTTTACCAGCGAGGTGTCGCGCTGGGGCAAGTGTCACGCGGTGCCTAAAGCCATCGGCTGTATTCCTAGCCTTAAAGGCTTTCAGTCAGAAATATCAAACTGTCATGTCCTGGTTAGCTCAGACAACATGACAGTTGTGGCATATATAAACCGCCAAGGCAGAATTCAGGAGACTTCACCCTCAAACTGTATTGAGGATTTGGGAAATATCTGGCAAAGCAGAAATCTATCTATTTGCCTCAGTGGAGAATACTCACTGTCCCCTCTGGTACTCGAAGTCCCAAGTTGTCAGGCGAAAAGAGGTGACCACGGATGCTTCCAACACAGGTTGGGGGGCGGTGTGCAATGGACACCCAACTTTTGGCACCTGGACAGGTGTGTGGAGGGCGTGGCACATCAACCGCTTAGAGCTATTGGCTGTAATTCTAGCCTTAAAGGCTTTCAGTCTGAAATAGTGAGCTGTCATGTCCTGGTTTGCTCAGTCAACATGACAGTTGTGGTGTATATACAAACAGCCAAGGCAAAATTCATTCACCGCCACTGTCGAGAATGACGCGTCACCCCCTCCTATGGAGCGAGCATCATCTCTCCCTGAGAGTGACATATGTCCCAGGCTGCCTGAATTACTGTGCACATCTACTGTTACCTTGCCTTAGTGGAGAATGCCCACTATCCCCTCTGTTCTTCGAAGTCCCAAGCCCCGCTGGGAAGGGATGCAATGGCACACAAATGGTCGTGAAAAACAAATATGCGTTTCCTCCAGTATACCTGATCCACTCTGCCATATGCAAAGTCTGAGAGGACAAGGAAACATTCTATTAGTTGCACCGAAATGGCCAACCAGCCATGGTTTCTGGAAATGATGGAGATGCTGTACAGCTCACCATAAGAAATACCACTGAGGAGGGATCTCCTCTCTCAGGCACACAATTTGGCATCCCCAGCCCCAGGTGTGGAATGGAGCATACTAAATGCACCAGAACTGACGTGTTCAGTCATAAACACCATTTTACAAGCCAGAGCACCGTCCACTAGACGCCTCTATGCACTAAAATGGAAGGTGTTCGCATAACATTCCACTACTCTTCCCATCACTCTGATCTTTGTCTCATCTGTCCATAGGATGTTGTTCCAGAACTGTGAAGGCTTTTTTAGATGTTGTTTGGCAAACTCTAATCTGGCCTTACTGTTTTTGAGGCTCACCAATGGTTTACATCTTGTGGTGAACCCTCTGTATTCACTCTGGTGAAGTCTTCTCTTGATTGTTGACTTTGACAAACTTACACCTACCTCCTGGAGAGTGTTCTTCATCTGGCCAACTGTTGTGAAGGGTGTTTTCTTCACCAGGGAAAGAATTCTTCGGTCATCCACCACAGTTGTTTTCCATGGTCTTCCGGGTCTTTTGGTGTTGCTGAGCTCACCGGCGCATTCTTTCTTTTTAAGAATGTTCCAAACAGTTGATTTGGCCACACCTAATGTTTTTGCTATCTCTCTGATGGGTTTGTTTTGATTTTTCAGCCTAATGATGGCTTGCTTCACTGATAGTGACAGCTCTTTGGATCTCATATTGAGAGTTGACAGCAACAGATTCCAAATGCAAATAGCACACTTGAAATTAACTCTGGACATTTTATCTGCTCCTTGTAAATGGCATAATGAGGGAATAACACACACCTGGCCATGGAACAGCTTAGCAGCCAATTGTCCCATTACTTTTGGTCCCTTAAAAAGAGGGAGGCACATATACAAACTGTTGTAATTCCTACACCGTTCACCTGATTTGGATGTAAATACCCTCAAATTAAAGCCGAAAGTCTGCAGTTAAAGCACATCTTGTTCGTTTAATTTCAAATCCATTGTGGTGGTGTATAGAGCCAAAAAGATTAGAATTGTGTCGATGTCCCAATATTTATGGACCTGACTGTTTATATATATATATACTTATGCCCCCTTTTAAGTACGGGCTCCATATCATTTACACAACCGCCTGCATTCAGGCTGTTATAATGCCATAAATCACAAGCACTTCATTATAAATAAACTCCCTTCCCGGCCGGGTTCATAAGGAGTAATTCATACTATATGGCTATACCTCATATATTCATTATGACTGCTCTCAGTTAATTAGCATATTTGTTAGTGTAGTATTGTTAGAAGCATAGTCAGTTAGTAGCATAGTATTGCGTCAGTTAGGATAGCTTCAAGTTAGCGTAGATTATCTGTATTTAGTACAGTGGTCAGGATGGTACGTAGGTGTAGTGTTGCTGGTTGCAACAGCACTGCTGGACTGTATAGCTTTCCAGCAGACTTGGAAATTAGGCGCCAGTGGTTGCATGTCCTTGGCCTGGAAGACCGCAAGTTCCCGCCTAGAGCTGTAGGATTGTGCAAACTGCATTTTACGCTGGATTGCTTCTCCAACGCAATGGAGGTGGAAATGGGCTTCTCCAAACAGCTCGTGCTGAAAAGCGACGCAGTGCCAAACGCTGCTCCTCCTGCATGGACTCCACCACCGCAGCGGCGTCTTGAGGTGAGTGATCATATATATTTGAATCACAATTTATGGTTAGGCTAAAGTTAATCCTCTGGGGTAGACAAACACGCCGGCGCATTTGCTGGATTTTTTCACATAGCGGCAAAATATGAATATGCCTACAGAGCGCACGCTATTGACATCAACTCGATAAAATTCATCAGATTCATGTACATGTCGTCTTGCGACCATGTGAGGAATAATAATAACATAATAGTAATACTCCTGGAGAAAATTACCACTCCAGTCACTCTCCATTTTAGTGTCACTACGGGTCTCAGGTGCATGCCCCCCCGCTCAGCCCAGCCCTCGTTTCGTCCCCTCTATCCCCGCTGGTGTCTGCCCACTTTTCCAGCATTTTTCAAATATTGCTAGTGGGTGGAGTCAGACTCTGAGCAGGGGTTTAGTTACCCTTTAAACTTAGAAAGAAAAGAGTTACAGGGATAGTATTTATGAAGAATTTTATGATGAAGTTCTTTCATCTTGTTAGGTAACAGAATTAATGCCAGTCATATTAATAGTAGCAAGACTATAGTATGACCTGACCAAATGCAATAGTTTAGGTGAAATACAATTAATAACCCAGTGATAAACTGTAGGTGAGGTATCCACTCCAAAAATGGCAGTGAATTCAGTATAGGAACCTTTTTTAACAAATTTGAATGAAAAATGACAACTTTGTCAAACCAATTCTTAATAAAAAAGATTTTTTTCCACGCAGCACATTCTGATTGTTCCATATGATACTCCTATCAGGGGAAAAATTGTGGCAGAAGGCAAGCTTACAGGCTTCAAAGGCTTGCTTATGAAAATTAGCAAGCTTGACCGGACGTTTATTGCATTTTAAATCGCAGGCCAATAAAAAATGTAACCCCCCCACATTTAAAAAAATCAATTTAGGAATATAAAACCATAACATTAGTTAGGATTAGGATAGTAGTGCGGAACCACTACTTAAAGGAAGATTCCGGGTTCATTAAATAATAATAAATAATTTGATCAATTGTCACACATTATACATACATTTCTGCATATACATGGTGAAATTATTTATTTTTCACATATCCCAGCTAAGCTGGGGTCAGAGTGCAGGGTCAGCCATGATACAGCGCCCCTGGAGCAGATAGGTTCAAGGGACTTGCTCAAGGGCCCAACAGTGGTGTCTTGGAGCCTCCCAGAGCCTTAACCGCTAAGCCACCACTGCCAATGCTGTCGTGTTACAAGTTAAAGGGATAATTCACTCAAAAATGTAAATTCTCTCATCATTCACTCACCCTCATGCCATCTCAGATGCATGTGACTTTCTTTCTTCTGCAGAACACAAGTGAAGATTTTAGAAGTATATTTAATCTCTGTAGGTCCTCACAATGCAAGTGAATGGTGATAAAAAATGTGAAGCTCCAAAATCCACATAAGGGCAATATAAAAGTAATTTATACGACTCCGGTGGTTAAATTCATCTTCTGTTGCGATATGATTGATGTGGGTGGGAAAGAGATCAATATTTAAGTCCTTTTTCCTTCAATTTCTCCTTCTTCTGTTTTTGGTGATTCACTTTCTTCTTGATTCTTTGCCCCCTACTGGGCAAATAGGACAATTTATGATAAAAAAAAAAAGTGACATAAATATACCCCTCCCAGCCTCTAAAACTTTGCGGGGTCGAGAGGGGAAGGGCTTCTGGCTGACCACCTGGAGCGGGAGAACCGCTGCCAGGTGCAGGGGAGACCCCTTCCATCCACCGAAAATGCGGTGGGGCGTTCCGTGCGCCAGGGGCCGTAGGGACTGCCTCCGATCCCCCGGGGTGACTATTACATAATCCAGTCTGTTGTGTATTTTAAACAATGCTCGCACAAACACTCGTAACTAAGCACACCTGCTTATGTTTGTAATACATGTAGGACTGGTGTTTGATGACAGTCTTTTTTATCTTCCCAGGCTTCTTCTGCCATTCATGCAGTCCTGTGCTCGCTCTGGGGGTTTTTCCATCACAGGGAAAATCAAGATAGCCCTCATTGAGAATGCCATCTATTATGGCACATACCTTTTCATCTTTGGCTCTCTTCTTATTTATGTGGTTGTATATCTTCAGTGGCACCTTTCCTGGTCTGTATATCAGTATCAATTTACTCACTCTCATGTCGTTCCAAACACACATTACTTTATTTCTTACATAGAACACGACTTACAGCCTCAGTCACCAATTACTTTCATTGCATTTTTGTTCCATACAATGAAAGTGAATGATGACTGAAGGTGTTATTCTGCTTAAGATCTAATTTTGTGTTCCTTGTAAAAAGAAAGTCATAAGGTTTTGAACAGCACAAGGGTGAGTAAATGAAGACAGAATTTTCATTTTAGGGTGAACTATACCTTTAAGCACTAACAGGATACCATTTCACCAGGTATGAGCTGCAGACCATCGGTATCACTGCGGCCAACACATGGGGTCTATTTCTTCTAGTTTTGCTGTTGGGTTATGGCCTGGTTGAGATTCCCCGCTCATACTGGGAGGCCTCATCCCAGGTTCACCTCCTCATCAAGACTTACTTCAAAGTATCCAAGCTCATGACCGAGAAGGCAGATGCAGCGGAGAATCTGGAGGATGTGATGAGGTGAAAGCTGTGTGTAGTTGTACACCGTAAAGAACACTTTCGCATTATTCTCACAGCAGTCCTAATGGGTTGGTTTCAGGAGATAATTCAAGAGTCGCTCAGTGTAATCAATATTGTGTCAGGTTTCTTAAATGTTTTTATTTCTATGGTAGGAGGTTAGAAAAATCAATTAATTGACCAAATATAACCATCCCTTGAGGAATAATGTAGACACCATTCTACGAAAGGTGAGAGGATGACAGCAGTCATGTGGACATGTGCCTTTAACTGTTAAGGTGAATATTTACGAATTTATGCAAATTCAGCAATCATGCCTCTCTTTTAAGTATAATACATTTTTAGTGCCCTGTTGAATATCAAGAAAAGATGGGCAGGAACATGGATGACTATGAAGATTTTGATGATATAAACATGCACCCCACAGAAAGAAGCCTTTCGAAACTGCACAAGCAGCTACAGTACAACCCAGTCTTCAGGTTTGTTGTCAGTACATTGAGGATTCTGTCCTGGAGTAACGTTTACCTGGTTTCTCAGGTGATCTATGCTGTTCAAAGACTCAATCGCACACGTGTTCAGTGGCAGATCTTGCTGGAACAAGCTTTTCACCTGGAGGATGTTGCCAAGAATGAAACCAGCTCCTATCGGCAGTTTGTTCACAGCTTTACCTCTCCAGAACATGTAGGCTGGTTCAGACGCTACTTCTATACCCCTTGGTAGGTGACTAATATAATAAAGGACTAATTCAATCAAAAGTGAAAATACTCTCGTAATTTACTCACCCACATGTCATCCCAGATGTGTATTACTTTCTCTCTTCTGCTGAACACAAATTAAGATTTTTAGAATAATATCTCAGCTCTGTAGGTCCCTATAATACAATCTAAAATAGTATACAATAAAATATATAAAATACTAAAAAGTGAATTTTGACCAAAACTTTGAAGCTGCAACAAGGCAGCATAAAAGTAATCCATATGACTCCAAATATTTGATCTTTGTCTTCAGAAGTGATCAAATCGGTTTTGTGTGACCAAAATATAACTCCTTTTTCACTATAAATCTTGATTTCAGCAGTCACCTTGCGATTATTCTAAGATGTGTAATCAGGCTTGAAATCATGATCATGCTTAGAGACTGCAATGGCAAGATATACAGTGAAAAAGCAGTTATATTTAGGTCTGTTCTCACCCAAAATGGATTGGATCGCTTTAGAAGACATGGATTAAGGAGTCGTATGGATTACTTTTATGTTGCCTTTATATGCTTTTTGGAGCTTCAAAATTCTGGCCACCATTCACTTGCATTGTATGGACCTACAGAGCTGAAATATTTATCTAAAAACAAAAGTCATACACATCTGGGATGACCTGAGGGTGAGTAAGACCCTGTTTCTACCTGGTATTAAGATGTGTTTTTGGTGATTGTGGCAGGGCGGAGGGCGGGGCTGGGTCGTGATCCTACACACCCGGTCTCGTATTAGGCTAATCAAGCCTCCGAGAGGGATATAGGTCGACTGCAGGGGACCATGCAGGAGAGAGAGATAGTTTATGGACATATCCTTCATGTGTGTGTTTTGTCTGTTTCAGTTTATTATTAAAATATTATTTATATCGTCAAGCCGGTTCTCGCCGCCTCCCAGTCGCGATTAGCCTAGGATCGTGTGTAGGATCACGACCCGGCCCCGCCCTCCGCCCTGCCAAATTCCTCCCTCGTTCTCTCAGGCTGGGGAGCCCCCAGCATGACGTACACCCCCCTTCCCTGGGGGAGGGCGTGCCCTAAGCCCCGTCTGCCGGCAGGTCATCCCCGTCTACCTGGAAGAGGGAGGGGACAAAGGGAGGGAAACAGAAATAATTAAACTGGGGGGGGTACTTCCTGTAACAGTGTAGTACCCCCCCAAAAAACACTGTCAAATTTAAAAGAGAGGGAAAAGGCCAACGCAGAGCGGCAGTGAGAGAGAGAGAGGAGAGAGAGAGATGAAAAAAAAACTCTTACTCGCCAGTTCTCCGATACGCCGCAGCTTGTTCCTCGGCCACTCCTCCACACTCTATCGGATGACAGCCGCGCCTCTCCGGGCGGATCAGAGGCAGACCTCCAGCCCCTGGTGGACGAAATGCCCCGCTGCGTTCTCGGGGAACCGAAGGGGTCTAACTCGCCCCTGGCAGCGGTTCTCCCGCTCCAGACTGTCGGCAGCGAGCCCCTCCCCGCTCGCGGTCTGCGGTCTCAAACCCCGCCGCGTTTCAGCGGCCGGTAGGCGACTCCTGCACCCCTGGCAGCGGCCCTGACCACTCCTGGTGGTCGGATAGGAGCCCCTTCTCCCCTCGCGGTCGGCGACCATCGTCCTCTTTCAGGCGGCTGGGCTCCTCGTCCCCCGGCAGATGGCCGCGGCTGCTCCGTTGGGGTGGATGGTAGTGGCGAGAACTCTACTACGGCATATCCCTCCTCCTTCCCGGATTTCGGCACCAGTGTAAAGCAATCAATGGAAAGGAGGAGGCGAGAACCGGCTTGATGATACAAATAATATTTTTTAGATAAAACTTAAACAAACACACACACATATGACGTATATGTCCGTAAACTATCTCTCTCTCACGCACGATCCCCTGCAGTCGACCTATATCCCTCTCGGAGGCTTGATTAGCCTAATACGGGACCGGGTGTGTAGGATCACGACCCGTCCCCGCCCTCCGCCCTGCCACAGTGATCTACTCCAATGTGTCAGCACTAAATACTGGTGTAAACAGAGATCACAAAAACAACATTCGAATGTGTTCAAAAATGCATATGACCGCATCACATTTGAGATGTAAATGCCAATCTGTCCAGAATGCATATCGGCAGCAACGAAGCGGCATCACCGCTCTCCTGTCAATCAACTACTGTTCTAAAATGATTAGTAAATAAATATTAAAATAATAGAGTGGCTTTTCAAGAAAAAAACGTCCTATTGGAAAATTAAAAAAGTGGATAGAAACACAAGAACTTGTGTGTCTGAAATCAACATGCAGGGACACTTTTGAGAAGTACGAAGATCTTCAGCTCCGATTAATACACTAATATAATGGATAATTCTGACTGAAATGTTGCATTTGGGCTTAGATAAAATTTCATCTACATCTGAGAGAAACAGCTTGTTAGAGCTTTAATGTAATAAAGTATGTCGTCATGAAACAGAGTCCCTCACCTCCAAATCCGATCACAAGTGGTCACAGGAAATGCATTTAATCGACCAGGTGTAAACAGCAATGTGTCTCACCTGACCACATGTGATCGGATCACCTGAGATGCATTTTAATATCAGGTGTAAACTGGGTCTAAATGATGAGAGACTTTTCATTTTTGTGTGAACTTTTTCTTAAAGCAAATATTAAAGTTATAGTCAATAAATGATGTGACATGGTTAGCACATATTGTTTTGGCCATTCATTTAGTGTCCTTTTTTCTTCACTAGAGTGGTACTGGGAGTGTTTGCTGAAAAAGTGGTTTTACCGTGCGCTGGCTGTGGTTCTGGCTGTCTTTTCTGTGGCTGTGGTTTGGTCCGAGTGCACCTTCTTCAGTACCCGGCCTGTTCTTTCGCTGTTTATTCAACTTGCAAAGAGAGATTTCAACTACCTGTACATCGAGGTGAGTTTACTTAAACTCAGCAATCTTATCCAATCTAATCTCTAATAGGAACGGCAGAAGATGGTTTTTCACTTTTAAATAGTCCTCTACTGTGATGGTTGCATAGATATTTGTTAAAAATAACAGATTTCTTTTTTTACCATGTTATTGTTTATTGATCCATGTATTTTGAAATGAGGTTGCTGATAAGTAACAGAGATCAAACAAGGCACATTTTAAACTGCATTGCCAAAAAAGGTTGCTGATCTCTACTATAAACAAATTAAGAACTTACTGACACATTCCTCTCTGTTGCACTGTTTCATCTAGTCACTGTTATGTGGATCTGGCATTAACATTTTCATTTTGGCCTGTAGATGGCATGCTTCATCACCATCTTCTTTCTCTGCACCTGCATCTACTCCACTGTGTTCCGCATCCGAGTCTTCAACTACTACTACCTGGCCTCACATCACCAAACCGATGCTTACAGCCTTCAGGTCAGTGGCATGTATGTATTCATATACTGGTACTGAGTGTGACTGGTATTTGTTAGTTTAATCACAGTGCTTGGTTTATTACTCATACAGTGAGCTTAGCCCTTTGTTTTCCTAAGAGAAAGCGTGTAACTATTTGGCAGAAGTCATGCGAATACCGGTAGTACAAAATTAGTTTTAAAAGTCTGTGTTGTTTGCTAGGCTTTTCTGCCGCCTGACTCCCCCTCTTTGTCTAACCTTCCTGGGATTAATTCACAGGAGCAGACTGCATACACCTCTGTGAGTTGGAATATTTTGAGAACCCAAAATATAAAATATTTCTTATTTTTTCACTCATATTTACTGGTATGTTTATTTATTTATAATGTGCAGTGGTCGACCAATATGGATTTATCAATAGTCTGCCGATACAATATCTTGAGAGCAAGATGGCCGATATACATAATGCAATTGAACAACAGCAAATTAGATTTGAAAAACCCCTATATTTTTATATATTTTAATATTTACTCAAATTCTCAAACTTAAAAAAAATGACACAAGGGAAAGTTAACTCTTGTGTTTTATCAGCCAAGCGAACACAATGCAGATAATTGCAAAATGGCTAGATATTGGATTAATTGGCCTGTTAATAATAATGTTTATAGTACAGCTGTTCAGAGGGTCTTTATTTGCTGGGAGCAACGCAATTGGTCAACATCCTAAAGTCCTTTTCCATCATGGGTTCCATGCGGGTCCTATCCTTCATTGCCAACAGCTTCTACATCTATTACCCAATGCTGATAGTCATCCTCTGCATTGCTACATACTTCAGGTGTGTCTAATGCTTTCTATGAATCATCTGACAGAAACGTTAAAAGAGTAATGGGCATTACGTGTTACATGTTGTTTTAAATGATTTAGAATAACTTTTAAGTTCTGTGTATGACTCGTTTCTGTCCAGTCTTGGCACGCGATGCCTGAACCTCCTGGGCTTCCAGCAGTTCATGGGAGATAATGAAATTACCTCCGACCTGATTGATGAGGGCAGAGAGCTCCTTTGCAGAGGTGACTTTTAAAGACAAATTGCAATACATTTTTGGAGAATAAAATGTTGAGAAATCCATCGGGTAAGATTGTGCTTATATCAGAGCTGGCATGACAAACCTCAACACATACCGCATATTTTAGTGTGCTGTATTTATAAAAATCAGGTAGCGCGTTCTCCTGTGGTTGCTATGATTTGTCACATTGCGAAAGTGAAAAACCTCAATGCATCAGATTATTTACCAGTGAAACAAGCACTGGCATTTAACGTGATCCTCTCTTGTATTAATCAAAGGCATGCTTTAATTAATCTGGTTGTTTTCTGCATAGAAAGAAGAAAAAAAACAAAGAATAGAAGATGGGGAGAACAGGCGAATAGTAAGCATCCTGTATTCAAATTATAAGCAGTTGGCCCTTATGCATTTACCACATATGATTATATTCAAAACACATTTTCATATAAATACAACTTGAACTGTCTTTTATACCATTTACATAACTGGTGTCTTATTAGAATCAGCCAGTCATTGCTGTTTCCCTCTGATAGGAGTGGAGAGAGCATTATGCACAGCGAGATGATGTTCCTGCTAGACGGCAGACCTCAATGTCTGAGATGAAGGAAACCAACTATGTCGAAACATTGAATTCATACACAAACCACCGTATGTTTAATACCAATTAGTATTTCAAGTGACATCTTACCCAAAAATTACAATTATGTCTTAATTTGTTCACCCTCAGTTTCTTTCATTCTCCTGTAGATTATGAAGGAAGATTAGAGGCAGAATATTAGCCTCAATCTCCATTTACTTTCACTGCATCTTGTTTACATACAATGAAAGTGAATGGCAAGGCTAACATTACATTTACATTTATGCATTTGGCAGATGCTTTTATCCAAAGCGACTTACAGTGCACTTATTACAGGGACAATCCCCCCTGGAGTTAAGTGTCTTGCTCAAAGACACAATGGTGGTGGCTGTGGGGATCGAACCAGCAACTTTCTGATTACTAGATTACCAGTTATGTGCTTCAGACCACTACACCACCACCATCACGATTCTGCCTTCAGGTTGAGTACATGATAACAGAATGTTTTATTTTTCAGATATGTGGGCTTTTTTGGTGGAAATAAATAGCTCATTTTTCTGGATTTGTATCCTTTTTTCTGGAATAGAGGCCAAATACTCTCATAGTTGAAGCCGGTCAGGAAGGGACAGCATCGAGCTTCTACAAGATGCTGAGCCCTTGGACTTCAATACTGAAACACTAACTGATGACCCTTTGCAATCAGAAAGTGGCAGGTTAGATTAAGAAAGTTTTATTGATATGTAGATTATTCGTTTTCATCTGCTCTGTATACACTCACTTTATGTCTCCGTTTCCCACAGATATGCCGGTGGAAGGTATCTCTCAATGTCTTCTTATCGAAGTCGTATCTTTGATGATGTTTGAAGTAAAGGGTGAAGCATTTTCATTCTCTTAAATCAAATAACACTCTGTCTCTACAAGAAAATAATGGTCTATTTGGTCTATTATACAGAATCTTACCTCTTAAAAACATTCCTCTCAACAGGTATGGTCTGTTTGACCTCATTTAAAAAATATTCTACTTCCTGTATACTGTAATGCAGTGTAGTTACCTGCATATTTCCTGATTGTAACGTAAACATGCAGCCACATAGAGAAACACGCCCACACATTAAATTTGAAGTGCCAGCAGGCAAACTGCTGCATTTGAGAAATGGGAAAGGTATATTTGCTTTCAGTTTCTTTACTCTGTTTGAAGAAATGAGTCAAGGTTGATGTGAAATTGAACAGTCAGAACACTGAGCTGTTTATCAGTTGAATGAGTTCTACAAACTGGAAGGTTTCAAATGAAACACTGTTACATCATTTCTACTGATGGGTATGAGATACTGATACGTACCTGAGCATTTAAATCAGTAAATATGAATTGATGTGATTGCGGCCAATTTGTGTTGTAATTGTAAATGAGATATATCTACTGTAGGCTGTCTTACACAATACTGTGAAGTTTTTTGTTTTTTGATATTTGTTATGCAATTATTTTGTTATAAAGCCAGATTTAGCTTTGGCATTGCATTTGGGAGACTGTAAAATTGCACTGATTGCAGTTAAGTTAACTAAAATGTACACTCTCAAAAGTATTTATGAAAAACTTGAGTAATCTTTAATAAAATAAAATAAAATACAAGCTTTGTTAATTGATTTATATTAATTATTTTGTTTAACATTACATCATTCAATTTGATGGAATTTTATGAAATGTAAATGTGCAAACCTTAAAAATCTACCCAAAGATTATTGTCTTTGACAAAAAGCAATTTAGTCTATTTTATAAAATAAACCTTTATTATAATTTTTTTTATTCTTTAATTTATTTCTTATTTTTTGCTTATATTGTCAAAGGCGTAGTTCACCCAAAAATGAAAATTCTGTCATTATTTACTCACCGCCATGTTGTTCCAATTCCCCTCAACTCTTCTGTGGAACTCATTTTCATGAAAAATCTTTTACATACAATTCAAATGAATGGTGACTGAGACTTTCAGGCTGTCAAACATCTTTTGTGTTCCATAGAAAAAAGAAAGCTGTACGTGTTTGAGGTGACATGAGGGTGAGTATATGATGACAGAATTGTCATTCTTGGATGAACTGTTTCTTAAACGTTCTATAAGCTAGGGGGGTTGAATGAGTCACCATGTGAAAGTGAAGCTCATTTTAACATGATGCATTTCCATCCATATAAACTTCTTTTGTCCAATATTTTATGAATGAAGGAAAGTATAACATTATGAATTTAATATTTATTTTCACAAATGTTTGACTTGTTAAGTAAAGCTATATTATTTATTATGTCTTTTGCACACACACTGAACAACTGAACTGTTCATATCTTAGAAAAGAGGTTTTGGGAAGACCACCACTCCAAAATGAACTGCCAGGTGCAGGAATACAGTATGTGTAATCTTATAATTATCAGCCCTTTATTTGTTCTATGACTTTGGTACAGAGATGATCAGCACCTGCTCATTTGCTTGTTTCAGGTGGCTGTTGCTTGAAGTTGAAAAATAATTGTTTGCAATGAAGTTGGGTTACCTTAGTTAAGCAGAACTATTGTGAAATGAATGTCTGACAAGCAATTTATACTTGCAGCTGTACTATTTTTGTCAATATTCAATGGGTAAATCCATAATGCTGGTAAAGTACTTTTAAAAACATGTTCTGTTTGTTTGAAAATTATGCCTGGATTAGAGAAGTCTTTTAAGGGTCTTTAAAATCTTTAAAAAACAAAACAAAGACATCCTTACTGCCAAGCACACGTAGGGCTACATGTATGCATAATCATTTAACACAAGAGTGTAGTTTTCTTGTTGAAAACAGAGATGCCATATACAAAATTGTTAAGTGAATGTAGTAAAGAGCTACATTAAAGACTGATGAGACATGAAGCGCATGACCATTTTTAACAGAATTTTAGCCGATTTGGTTCATGAAATTCTTCTTGTGCAACACTCATCATAGGGTCATCAAGCGTATCTGATGTAAATGATTGCATGGTATTTTTATTGAATATTTTCCCCCTTGTTTCTCACAGGAAGTGCAGTTGCAGATGTATAGTGTTAGATTTCTTCTGTCTTTTCTCTCCACAAATGCGAAGTAGCCCTTCAAGTACAAATAAATACAAATCCCCTTCTATGTTTTGTTCACCCAATGCCTTTTAGGTTAAGATGTTACAGTGTTTCTATGAAGAACTACATTTAGTTGCCAACGAGATGTTTTTTTTATATGTTCAGTCCACAAGTAACATATTGATGCTGGCCAACTGGAATCTGATGCTGGAATTTGTTTCTTTGTATATCTGGTGTTTTTCAATTGTTGGGGAGGCTCCATGCATCCTGAATGCATCTGTTCTTACTCTGGTAGTAGCTTGCCCACACCTGCATTGGCAGTTCACGTGACCAGTTCAGCCTTTGTGGCGTTTCATATTGGGACCCCTAGTGTCACTATAGCTACACAATCTCGAGTGAGTGACAGAAGGGGAACATCTTGGTTACTGCCTTAACCTCGTTCCTTGATGGATTCAGGATTGTCTCGGCTGAATGAATCTGCATACCGGTATGCGGGAGTGGCATGCATATTGAACTCGCCAATTTCTCATTGGCCTTTTCTCAACCATCTGAAGGTGAATCGGGCTCTCAAGAGCGACCCCTAGTGTCACTACATCGACACAACTTCTCGTTCCCTCCATCAGGGAAATTATTTGGCAATTACAAGCATTGTATAGCTTTCATTCCTCAAAACAATGGTTGACTGATGTGTTTCCAGCGAAAGCTGTTTCTTTTTTGCCCTAATATTGACCTTAAGACATATCAGTCTATTGCAGATTGTGGCAACTCAAAAACAAACACCAAGACAATGTTAAGCTTCATTTAACGAACCAAATAGCTTTCAACAGTGTTTGATATAATGACAAGTGATCACATATGACATTAAGTGATGTGAAAGTGAATATATATACAGTATAGTAAAAAAATAACTTAAATATTAATCTGTTCCTCACCCACACCTATTATGTTGTTTCTGAAGACAAATCAAGTGTAAGTGAACTATGGCAATACTGTAGAAGCCGGAATACTCATAATCATGTGTAAAATGTAAGTAGTGTGTAAAATACTTTTGGTATTTAACTGTTGTTAACTACATCATGTTGTGATTCACTTAGTTATGCGTGTCATAACAGATGTTGGTTTATTTTACAAAAAATTTATAGTGGCTATAATAAATGTTTTTAACTGTTATTGAAAGAAACCTCCCTTTCTTGCTGAACACAGTAAAATGCAAATATATTCTTCACATATTCTTCAAACAAAGAGTATGTCTTGGGGCTTATTATTATTTTGTAACACTTTACTATAAGGTTGCATTTGTTAATGTTAGTAAATGCATTAGGTATCAAGAATTACAGTATGTTAAGATTTACTTAGATTTTTTATTCAATCATCAAATTGTAATCTTTAATCTTTAATAAAAAAAATAATAATTATTTACAATAATATATTTTAATTTATTTTTGTTTAAAATTAGTTAGGTAAAGGTAAAAAGGTACCATGTGTAACATTGTGTTGCATGTAAATTAATTAAAGAAAACATTTTTAGTCAACATATTTTATTTATTAAGTATAATGTTCATATATATATATATATACATTTAATGCATTACAAAATTAACAGTAAGAGCATTTGCGTTTTTAAAAAAGAGAAACTACTGAAAAAGTGCCACTGTACTTGTGTACATCAGTTTTGTTTTGTACATTCTGCCTGAGATTAACAAAATACAATATAAAGAACATGAAACCCCTCAGCTTTGCTCAGCGTATAGACAAAACAGTTAATGGGTAAAAGCCTGGCTCAAATATTTGAGGCTAGCATCAGTTATCTGAATTCTGTTAGTAGATGTGACATGTGAATTTATTTTAGACATATTGGGGGCCAATTCTGGCCATGTTTAGCTATCTGCACAAGGTTTAGTAATGTGAGAAACTTTTGTTTTTGCATTTTTCCACTCACTGATAACATAATAGTGTGCAAAGTTCCTTGAAATGCTGATCATTAATCATGGTTCATCCTTAGTTCATGTGTTCCTGAAACATTCTGAATGAAAATTAAAATGTCATCCACAGCAATGAGGACATGAGCAGTGCATGATGCTTGATTGTAATTTAAATCTGTCTAAAAAAACAAGTATATTTGCCCAGAATGATTGCTACAGTATATTCATTATTTCTAAATTACACAGCAAAATAATCAGGAGAGATGTCTCAAATATATGTTACAGGCTCCAGGTTTCTGAATTCTCAACATCATATACAGTATAATCTTGGTTACACCTTGATCATACAAGCAGCATAACTAGCCTATCTTCACCTCCTCATTGTGTTTTGAAGAGGCTCGATACAGTAACATAGGCTTCATCCTTACATTCACACTGTGGGGCTGTGACAGCCTGAGAGCCACCACTTTCTATTTCCTTAGAAAAATCGAATTCATCTAACAATCTAATTTTCAAGTGGAACAGCTCTCTTGGAAGCCTCTCATCTGCTTTTGTGTTATTTTCACAAACTGATGCAGGCCGAGAACTTGCAGAAACCTCTTGACTATAGCAGTGCTCATCCTCAGCAGTAAATGGCTTTTCATCTATGTAATCCACACGGTGTATGAAGACATCACCATATATCTCAGGACTGAAAGCGAAAGGAAGGCCCTGAAAAAGTACAAACATTTTCATTATAGACTCTTTATGAGTTTATTTGAGGACTTCTGTCCAAGTGGATTGAATATTCACAGAATGAGCAAAATGACTAATGTAGAGTCCATTGAATTACCTCCCTTGCTCTGTGCATTTGTGTGAGGGTTGCCTTTGGGTGTGGGATGTTTGGTGTGATGTAACCTTTAATTCTAGATGAGAAAACCATTTAAATATTAACTAAAAAATATATACCATGGTGACCCAAAATACAAGACCAAAAAGCCTTAAACATGTAAATATGTTTTCTATGGAGAAAAGTCAGGTTTGCTTTAACTACTCATTCAAATAAAAAAAAAAAAAAAAAAAAGGCTTGTTGTCAATGTTTTAAATGAAGCAAAGACAGACTCACTCTGTTCTCCAACGCAAGGCCCCCAAAGCAATAATGAACACCAGAATGACAGAGATGGTGATAATGATGTAAGTGACCTTCGGAGGTTCAAGATTTCCTGCTTCGGCTGTAATATCACAATGTTGACAGGTTGATAACTGTTGATAACTGATAACTAGTTCACATACCCAATTACTGGTGGAAACTTGCAGCTAGTCCAAAATCATGAATTTACATGAATTAAACTCTTATAAGTCCTTAACTTCTTAGGTCTTTTGGCTTAGGTTTAAAGCACTCACTTATAATCTGATGGACACAATTTTACCATCTCATGTTTTACAAAGTAATGTACATCTGAGCTCCAGTCAAGCATCCACTCACTTTTTATAGTGAAATTGGATCTCAAGCTCCACTCACTCCAGTCGCCGTCAAAAAATCCTGTTGGTTTTGCTCTAACACGGATAGAGTAAACACCATCTCCACCAAGTCTGTCCCTGCTAATAGCAAAATCCCGATTTTCAGTAGTAAAGCACTAATTAAAAAAAACCAATAACATAGCTGTTAAATGCAGTTAAAGTGAGTCTAAGTGATAATATCTTTATTTTCACGGGAGGTAATGTGTTACCTTGTTTGCAAGTTTGCCCCCCAGAATTTCCACTTCAAACATCGGGTTTTTTACAAAGTCATGTTTGTGTTTAATTGATATGACACCTTCCTCTGTGTCTTCCCTATAAGCAGCAATTTTGATGTTAGGTACTGGAATTTTAACTGTAAGGATAAAGACACAGACATACTGTTTATAGAAGAAATAACAGAAAAAAGTGGTATGCACAATAAGTCATTGCAAAAATGACTTACCAAGTTGAGTCAGGTTGATGGATTTTTTAATATCCTCCTCTCCCATGTTTACGTTGAGCTCATATTCCAACAATTTGATCAAATTCTCAAAGGTGAAGCATTGCGGTCCTAGAGTAGCATGTGTACATTTTCTTCTATCTCTCATTTCGCTAAATAGGGGAACAAAAGTTTTGTCACTTGTAATTTAATCAATGTCAATGCTTCAAAAGCACATTCAAAACAAAAACACCATGATGATAGAACTTTACAAATTCCTTACAGACCACTTAATGCTAAATATGGCTAATCAAAACAAAGTCAGCAATGACGTTGTTTCTTGGAAGTTTGTTGGTCCACAATACTGATGTATTTTATACCAAAGAGTTGCTCTTTTGACCTCCTCAATATGTTCGTTATTCAGCGTACACGTCAGATCGGTCTGACTCAGAGTCAAACTTGATGAACAGGTCACAATCTCTCCATCAGGCAAATCTATCAATGAATCAAGTGGGTAAAAACATATAAACTGAGTTTTTATAGTGGCTTTCTGAACTAAAGGTCAGCAGCCTTTTGTTAGTTTGTTTTAATGAGTAGGGTTCTTGTGAAAACTTAGAATACATATATTTTCACACATGAATCTTTCACAAAGGCATTTCTCTTGATCATTTATACATGCTATCTAATAAGAATTATAGTAATTGTGTATATTATCACACAGTTGCACTACAAGCACTTGCCACAGACTTGACCAAATCTCTGTTAACAACAAGGAAATTAAGAAAATAAAAACATTTTCTTTACAATTCTTACAGTTGTTTTAAAGAATCTGTCTGTTCTTTTATATATATTTATATATAAATATAAGAATTATATATTATATTATATATTTTTGTTTTATATATTATTATCTCTGATTACTTACAATCATCGCCACTTTCAGACAGAATGAAAGGACAAAAAACAAACAGCATCCATAATACCCCCGCCATCTCCCATCCAGTAATGTGAAGCATAAATCCCTCAGGATGCATGTTTGCATTACTCACACAGTTACTGTCAAGAGTGGTAGCTCAAATTTAAACTCTTAGTGGTACTTTCACTGAAGTGAGAGCGAGAGGAAGAGAGAGAGAGATAGAGAACGGAAGAGAGAGACAAAGAGGACGAGAGAGAGAGACAGAGAAAAAGAGACAGAGAGAGTGAGGGAGAGAGAAAGACAGAGAGAGAGAGAAATATATCTCACGTGACTGAAAGAAAAATGTGAATGCACTTGGATTTTACCTGCACAATTTTGAATGATTAGGAACCTTAAATCTGCTCGAATCGATGTATCAATTAATTACATTACTGTGTATATATATATATATATATATATATATATATATATATATATATATATATATATATATATATATATATATTTTTTTTTTTTACGTTACAGGTGCGCTGAGAGCACTTAAGTAACGGAGAGACTGAAATTTTGTCAACTTAAAAAAGAATGTGTATCAGATATCTATACCATATGTAACAGCTGTAGCAGATTGGTAAACCTTTTTTTACCTTTCATTGGTAAACCTTTTTAGCATTCAAAGTGAATTTATAATAGTACATGAGTAAAAGCAGTTATTTACTGTATGACTCTGCAGGACTGGTACTTTTATCTGCCAAAGACATGGCACAGAGAGAGCTGATAATTCACTTTTTGACCAGCAAAGTAACCACATACATGGCTGCGGTGTGGCAACATTGGTAATCCCAAAATAAATCTTGAATGGTTCAATCTGGCAGCAAAAAACAAAAACAGCTGTTTGTAAATCTAATCTATTAACCATGCTTTGGAGATGTTAATTAGAATGTGATGCTTGGATGGAAAGATCTAAAACAATCTCTGAGATGTACATACAGCTTTCTGGGTACTCTTAACCTCCTGAAACACGATCGTGACTGCTGTGTGCATTTTCCATATTACATTTGATTTGTAACTAGTAGCACCTAATAAACAAGCAAAAAACATTATTGTAGAACAAATAATTTTCCTAAAAATTGATGTCCACTTAGTGGGACTAAGTTGTGGGTTTTTTTTTTTTTTTTTTTTTACAAATTGTTTATTCATGTTTGTTATTCA
Source organism: Xyrauchen texanus (assembly GCF_025860055.1). Classification (NCBI taxonomy): domain Eukaryota; kingdom Metazoa; phylum Chordata; class Actinopteri; order Cypriniformes; family Catostomidae; genus Xyrauchen; species Xyrauchen texanus. The sequence continues at coordinate 26,864,973 of NC_068306.1, read as the reverse complement.
TGTTTTTGAGATGTTACAAACATTACCACTGATTTTCTGTAAAGATGAATAAATAATTATTCTTCAAAGTAATGGCCAGCATTATCCAATCACTGTTAAAATAGAATTTAGCATTATAAATTCTGAATTTAAGTTTTAATTACTATTTTCCTATGTCTGCATACATGTTAACTGGTCCATTCATCATCTACAGCCTTAAACTGAACTTTAGGACTGAATGCAGCCCCGAACAGATGATAAGAGCAAGTCATTTGTAACTCTGATAAGTGCAGTCTCTGTACTGGGCTGGGGTCTAAATCCTGAATTAAATTCTTCATATGTACAATTTCTCTGTATAAATGAACATAGTTGGGAGGACGCTACATTTTCTAGTATTATGGACAAATGGGAGATTTGAGATTGGTCTATAATTAGCCAACTCTCCAGGATCAAGCTGTGGCTTCTTAATAAGCATTTTGATAACTGCCAGCTTAAAGGTTCTTAGGACATGCACTAAGAATAGTGAATAATTATTAATAATATTAAGAAGAGGTTCTGAGATTACTGCAAACACCTCTTTTAAGAGTTTAGTTTATATTGTAACTAATAAACATGCTGTTGATTTTGATGTTTCGATAAGTTTTGTTTGCTCTTCATGACTCATGACGGAATACAGAATTTAGCCTATAATGATTATGTCTTGTGGCTATACTTTTATATACTGAGAAATATATTATGTAGTATATATTATACTGTATATAGTGTGTGGTAATCAATATCATGCCACAAATGCTGTCGATTGAGATTAACTTGTATTGAAATATTCTTTTAATAATGCTGACATCAATGCAAAATCTACCTCAAATGCTTTTCATCTCTTTCATAGACAGTTAAACAACTGATATTAAATGAAAGAAAGCTGGAGAAAGACAACTGTCCCTGTGAGTTGCTGTCTGATTCCATAAGCTCTACTGGCAGAGCTTGGGTTCGATTCACAGAGTCCAAACGAAGTGATAAATTGAACGCACTGTTAGCCACTTTACATAAAAAGGTCTGCCAAATGCATAAATGTCTATAGGTGATGATGAGATTTTGAGTGTTAAAGCTGATGCAACATCAGTGGGAGGACGTGGTGTTCAGGATTGCTTGTATATAAGTGCTCTAGAATGCGCGTGTGGGCGGTTACTGTGGTTGGCTACTGTGGTTAACACGCCATAGATCCACTATGATCATGCGATAACGAGAAAATGCGAAAGGGAAAGTTCTCTCCTTGAATTTAATGTCTGTCATCAGCATTTTTCACTGAAACGGTGAGAAATCTTTTCCCTCAGTTTGTGACAAAAACAATTACCCAAGAAGTTTGTTAGTCCCAGCGTAGTGCGAGAGATTCGATGAACAGCGCATTAAGTTACTGGGTGAGAACGGAACCTCCAACACTCCTCCCACCCCTCTGAAACCACACGCTATCTCTGTAGGCCACAAACGCTCAAAAACATCTCACAACAGCTTCCTCCCTCAACTTTGGTCGATCGGGAAACATGAGTTCTTATAAGCCTCTTGTAATGCGAGCAGGTGTGTGGAGCGAGGAGGCGAATGGGTTTCTGTGGGAGAGCAGAGCATTATGGTACCCTCAATCTCAAACCTTATTTACTGTTACTTCACAACTTAAAGGGATAGTTCACCCAAAAATGGAAACTGTCATAATTCACTCACATCATGTTGTGAAAAGTCCAAATGCGGGACTTTATTTCTTCCATGGAACACATAAGAAATTTTGAAGAATGTGCTTGTTTTTCCCATGCAAATACAATGAATGGTGACTGGCGTTTTCAAGCTTCAAAAAGACGCAAAATTACTATAAAGTATCATAAAAGTGGTACATATGACTCGTGTACTATATTCCAAGTTTTCTGAAGTCATATGTTTGCTTTGGATGAGGAACTGACTGAAATTAAACTGTTATTCATGATAAAACATAATGGCATCTGGCATAAAACCTGTGCCAAGTCAAATATAGGGATCACAGATGTTCCATTGTGGCAAACCCTAATGGGAGCAGCCAAAAGAAGAAGATTCATGATTAAACATCTCCTTCAGAGAGTTGTTGGCTTGAGAATAATTGAGTCAGAGAACTCAAGAACCGGATCAGATCGATATTTGAATGTATCATTAAGACTGGTTTTGTGAACTGGATCAAATGATTCACTGACCAGACTCAAGAGACTGACTGGTTAATGACTTGGTCATCACTGCTTCTCTTCTCATGCCAAGTTGAGCATGGCGGATCATGACCAGAATATCCTTCAAAATTTCTCTTTTCATGGTGGTGAGAAAATTATGACAGAGGGTGAACTAACCCTTTAAAATTGGCAGATTGTCCTATATAAAACATGACAGCAATAAACATACAATGCTCTTATTTAAAATCATTGTATGTTTTAATTTTTGGAAATTCTGCATTAGACTGTTGCATGATGACTTGTGTCTGTGTGGATGTAGTTTTTTTAACAGCTGAATTCATTATGATTCTCAAGCAAAGTGAAAGTTTACATGAAACACAAAATTTGGAGTCATGGAAACTGAGTATCACATCGTTGTTTGTGGATGGACTTCTCCTGATGCATTGACCTTAACATAACTGCCCAAAAAAGTAAAAAGTAGTTGTTGTTTCAATAAAGTTTATTTGAAATGGTAGAGTTCACCCAAAAATGAACATCCTATGATTATTGATGGTCTTCCATGGAACACAAAAGGAGAAGTCAGACATAATGTTTGCCAGAGTCACTATTCCCTGTAATTGGATCTTCTTTTACACATACAAAAAATCTCCTTTGTGTTCTACGGAATAAGTCATATGGGTTTGGAACAACATCAGGGTGAGCAAATGAGGACAGAATGTTTGGGTGTACAGTCCTTAGCCATGCTTGAAGGAGCATTTAGTTTGCGTTGCAAAAAGCGTAATGACTTTGTGTGAAAACATTACCACAAACAGAGTTCTAGCAGACAAGCCAGATGAATGTGGTGTGTGTCTTGCTATCCTTTGACAGTTACCACATGGCTTGTGTCTGGGAAAAAGTGCACAGCCACATTCACAAGACCCTGTTGAGGAAGTCACAAGCAGCAAGAGAGACTGGGAGATATGCCGCATTTAACTGAATGCATCCAATATATATATATATAAAAAATAGAGTTAAAAAGATCTGAGATTTGATCGGAATCGCATTCAAAGGCAGACAACAGGGACAAATGTTGACCGCCTTTTGAATGCGATTCATTATCTTGGCACTTGTCCCGACATTTACAGTAATCTAAAGAATATAGCAAAAAAACTTGAAGACTTTTGAACACCATTCAACTTTGAAGGCACCGCTGTTTACACACTTCCGGTTTCAATCCCAAGATGACCAGGAAATATGTCAGATATGCACTTCTGGGGGACAAATTACAAATTTGTTAAATAGTAGGCCTTTTATTTTGCATATTAATACATTATTTGACATAATACATTTATTTTACAAACAGTTCTGGTCCTGGATTCTGAATGGCTAATTCAGGGCTCAGCAAAAGATGGATTCTGTCACTTTTCAGTAAAATATATTTGATCCGGGATCTTAGGCTGAAAAAGTGGCATAGCCAAGGGTGGGCCTGGGTCTCACCCTAGCCCACCCAAAATATTAGAGATAATTCTTTAACTTCAAACATATATTTTTTAAAACAGTTTAAACATTTTTAAATCACACCAAACATGTTTTCTACCTCAACTGTATGAGTGTTAAGTGAAATTAGCAGTAATTATGAAAAATATATTTGTTGGCTCGTGATACAACCGCTTCCGTAATTATACACTACACAGATTTGGGTAGTTACAAATATAGTCAGTAGAGGGCAGTAAAAAATTAAGACAACATTTTCAAGACACAAAAACATTTAAACATTTACATATTAATCAACTTTGAAAATCCACAGGCTTTACTTTATTGGCATTCAAATAACTATTTTAATCCAGAAAGTGATATCCAGAGAGCAATAGTGCGATACATGTGAATTTGACAGCTTTGTATAAATTTTGACAGGCATTGCACAATGGAAACCAGAGACCATTGTTTCATTCAACTGGAAACACAAAAATCTATATAAATGTAAAGATGGATTATGGCTTTGAAACAATACCAAAGTACAGATTTTGACATGAACTGCTCTTGCAGAACAGCTCATTCTGTTGGCAAAACTAGTCTTTTCAACATAGAAAAAGGGAGTAAAATCGATTGTTAAAGATGTTTATAAAATGGTCATAATAATTTTTTCTTCTCATTTAAAAAAAAAAAAAAAAAGTAAACAGTGCTTGTGATTATTGCTATTTGATTACACATAATAATTTATAGAGCTGTGCAAAAGTACAAGTCAAATAGGAGTTTAGTACGTCTTCTTTCCTGTACACCAAATAAATCATCAAACATACATTTCTTCATCTTACACATGACTTTCCCTCCAGAACAGTCAATATTCCCCAAAAAACAGCAATCATTTGATTTCTGTTAAGATTATTAAATATCCCAGTTCAAACTCCTCTCATAAACAGACATCCTCTCTCTGCTCCACATATTTCAACTTGTCATTGTCCATCAGAAGACCAGACCGGGCCTGCTTTGAAGGCTTTAACCAATTCAGGTCCCCCATGTGTCTGCATTTGTGTCTCCAAAAGAAAAGAACATTATTCCTCATCAGAGGAAAAAAAAGCGTTAAAAGAGTCCGAGCCCATTTTGGAGAGACTGATCCACTGCAATGCAGAGATTTCTCCTGGTTATTTTTGCTAGAGCTTGTGAGAATGAATCTTGGCAACTGGTAATAACTTTAAAAGTAAATCTAGGAAAGAAAAATCACTGTGAACAGGTCAATGGTGCAGCTGAGATGAGAGCGCGCATCAATACAAGCAAAAGGAATAAAATACACAAATCAGTGCATACTAATACAGATAAATATATGTGCTGGCACATAAATCATGCATTAGCGTTTTATCAGAAGCCCAAACCCCTCATATAATCAATTAAAGTGATTTGAAAATGCAAACAGGTCTGCATTCTAAAAATACTTTTATTAAGCTCAAACAGGAGATACAATTTTTTTTTTATCTCCAGTTTGATCATAATAAAATATTTTTAGAGTGCAGACCTTTTTGCATTTTCATATTGATACATAGGTCTTAGCACCTAATTAGATGGGAGAGCACGGTGAGTGCTTTGAATGATTAAAGTTATTTAATCATAAGAATTAGTGAAAGACATATCCGTCCAAATAGTGTTCCAACTTCTTTTCTACAGAAAGAATGGCCTGTAGCCTTGCGTTTATTAAATTGACCCCAGAGGAAACCAGAGTCGAGTGTCATACAAGGAAATTCAAAAAGCAGACAGCTTATATACACCAAGTGCCAACCTGACTCAATCCCCCACTGAACACACTGAAACTACAGTGTCTCGACACCATAGTTAGTTGTTGAGTGAGACTGTGCATCTTAATTAAATGCTAATACTGTAAATCCCAGCCACACGTATGGTGATGTTAGTACGTGGTTTAGCAGATCTGCGGTGGGCCTGAGCTTCTCTCTGCAGGCTGCAGGTCTGACTCGGCAGACTTTAGAATGAAACTGAGAGATTGAGATTTCAGACCCGTGTGAGGAAGTCCAGGCTGAGGGAGGCGGGGATGTGTATGGTCTCCAGACTGAGTGCTGAGGGCGTGTAGGGGAAGAGAACAGGGAAGGTGTGCTTGGTGTCCACCAGGAGTTGGTTGATTTCTATCCGATCTTGGAGACGATTCTGTGGAAGAGAATGATTGTTTTTATTACACAAGTAGTTTAGAGAAGCCATCTAAAATGTTGTCTATGGCAAACAAATACGTTTTGGATCTGATCTTTAGAACTGACTGCCTATACTGTAATTTAGCAAGTGATGAAATCTGTTTGTTCAGAATGTGCAGTAAGCATCAGAACAATGAAAAGAGACTTATACAGAGACTAACTGTCCTAGTGTTCTCTTCGTTGCGCTGCATCTTGCAAGCACACATACTATCTGAACGGCAGCTGCACAAGCTGTCCATAGTACAGTATCTGTTTGAAGAAGTTTACCTGTATGTCTCTGATGAAGGAAACAGTGACTCTCTCCTCAAACTCATTTAGTGGTGTGTACAGGTTCAGAATTTTCACAATCTAAGACAAAATAAGGGGATGATCAACAAAGCAGATAAACAAAAATCAATAAATGAACAAACACATGAAAGAGTTGAATGCAAATGGACAGTCTAAGGTGTTACCTGCTGCAAACTGAGGGCGGTACAGAGTGAGCAAATGGCTTCGGCATCCTGGGAGGTCTTCTTTTTCACCTGCAATAGCTGGGCAGCCTGGATCAGAGGCTCCATGGTGGATATAGCTCCACTCTGGTGCAGATTCTTTCCCCTCAGCCATTCCTCCAGCTGACTGATGTTGTACCTGAGATAACAACAGAGTGTTTGGAACAACATGACAGTGATTGAAGGATGACTGAATGCAAACTTTTAAGAGTAAAGTACACAGTTTGGGTTTAGTGTTGAGATGTGTTCTCAGTACCTGAGCTGCATGCCAGTACTCCAGGAGCAAACATCTTTGCGCAGCAGCAGGTTGTTGAGGGTCACTGCATTGATGGAGTAGAAGAGCTGCCGAACCACCTGCTCACCGATCTCAGGGTCCAGGCCGTGATCCGCCATGGTGGTGTAGAACTGTCCCAGCTGCCTAATCAGGGCCTCCAGTGTGTAGCCCGGCGGTCCCCCATCCTCACAGTCAAAGCTAGACGTTCGGTTCCTGTAGCCCATAGGTTTCACACCGGCCAGACTGGGGATGCTCTCACTCTCAAGCATTGAAGATACTAGCAAAATAAAACAAGAACAACATTCATGATGAAATATATCATATTGCCAGACAAGCTTTTTTTCTTCTTCTGTGGAACACAAAAGGAGACATTTTTAAGAATTTTCACACAGGTACAGATGGAAGATTCTTAAACATGAAGTGTCTTGTAGTGCTCACCAATCATGGGTTGCATGATACCCTCTGCCACTCTAACAAGCTGCTGATAGATCTGGATGGAAAGGTCACTCAGAACCTGTCGATACTCTGCCAGGTCAAAGTTTTTCAGGCAGTGTTCATTTTGCTTGGCAGAGTTCTGGGTCATAAACGTCTATGACGAGAAGCAAGAGTGAAATCAGACAGATCTAGACAAAGGCCATCCAAAATCATTTTTAGAGGGGGGCTCAGTGGTAAAGCCGCTGGCAACCACCCCTGAAGTTCGCTAGTTTGAATCCCAGAGCATGCTGAGTGACTCCAGCCAGGTCTCCGAATTGGCCCGGTTGCTAGGTAGGGTAGAGTCACATGGGGTAACCTCATGGTCACACATAATGTGGTACGTTCTCGGTGGGACACGTGGGGAGTTGAATGTGGATGCCGCGGTGGATGGCGTGAGGCCTCCACACGCACTATGTCTCCGTGGCAACGCACTCAACAAGTCACGCAGGGTTGACTGTCTCAGATGCGGATGCTCAGATGCGCCTGCTCAGATGCGCCACCCGGATTGAGGCGAGTCACTACGCCACCACAAGTATTTAAAGTACATTGGGAATTGGCCATTCCAAATTGGGTGAAAAGGAGAAATCACCCCAAAAAATACAAATACAAAATCGTTTTTAGCATTATCTGCATTGATTTGATGGGGAAAACTACAGAATTCTATGGAATGGGTTTAAATATGGTAATATGTTAAATAAATATTATGAGTTCAATACAAGTTAAGCTCAATCAACAACATGTGTGGCATAATATTGATTGCCACAAACAATTTATTTTTACTTGCCCCTCCTTTTCTTGAAAAAAAAAAAGAAAAGCAAAAATCTGGGTTTTTGCAAAATCTGTCAATTGGCACTTACAATGGATGGCCAATATGGCCAATTTTTTTATGTCAAAATACTAACTTTTTCAAAAGTATAGCAACAAGACGTAAAGGATATGTGTATAAACATGATTATAGTGTTATAAAATCACTTACAACATTTTTCTGTGTAAAGTTATAGCCAACTATGTTGCCATGATGATGTAATGCCAACAAACACTAAAACCCTTAAATTACTGTAAAAATTAAGATTTAAACAACTTTCCAGCTAAAATAATACATGAGTTTCAACAGAACAATTAATGCAAGTGCTTTTATAAAATAAGCTTCAAATTTCTGCCTTTAAACCCTGCAAAATTTGTCCCTATTCACTTTCATTTTAGTTGCCTCACTGTAACATCGATTTTTGAAAGGAGGGACGAGTGGAAATTACTTTTGTGATAATCAAAATTATGCCACAAATCCTGTCGATTGAGCTAACTTGTATTGAACCCAGAATAGTTCTTTAAAAGGAGCTAAGAATACTATTTTCCTATTAGTAGCTGAAAGCACGATCATATCAGACTAATTAGCCCATTTAATGAATGAACATGCAAGGGGAACATTTGGGAACAATGGGCATTCCAATGATGTGTGTATCCTGATTATAACTGAGCCAAATGACTCTTATTCTTCAGTGTCAAAGAGCAATGTTAAAGAGCATTTTCACATGTCTGTGAAAAACATTGTAATGTTTCACCTCGTCCCCGCTGTACTGCTTCAGACAGTGAAGTAGTCGACTGGTGTTGGCCAGCCAGAAGGAGGTCATCTCAAAGTCATCGTTATTTTTCTGAAAAAGTGATAAAACGGATGGACAACCTATCATTATGTGCCTATTTGTGCATTGCATAACTTCAAATACTGGGAGTTTTTTGGCTGTGCTGGCCAGGTTGCGTGACAGTGTACAGGACATTCGTACCTTCAGGACCTTTTTGATGGCATTGATGGTTGAGGTGAGGAGTGAGTGAACTTTCTGGTCATCGTTGATGTAGTCAGCATGGCGGATGCACATAAATAGGATGTAGGCGGGGAGGCAGGGAACAGTAGCTGACACAACATTGGGCTTCATGTCTAAAAACAAGACACACATAGTAATTACACATGCAGCACAACTACAGGACTTATAGATAAAATAATGTGCAAAAATAATCCCTAAAAATGAATGGGTAAATCCCAATGTACTGTATATAGACTCACTGCCTGCATACAAATACACATACCTGTAACTAAATTCTTGACCAGCAAGGCCTCATCTTCTTTGTAGTACTCCAGCATGCCTTCAAAGTCCTTCTCCTTCCTCTGTACAGTGACCTGGCGGGTAAGTTCTGGCCGGCTCTTACTTGCCTGAGAAACTGATAAAGAATAAAAGTACATCAACACACAGCAGTACTAAACAAATCTGCCACACAGAGATGAAAGTAAATGTCTAACCTTCCAGCTCTTGCACTTTCTTCATGTAGATTCTCAACTGCTTCTTCAACTTCTTCTCATTCTTCTCCAACTTCTCCACAAGTTCCTTGAGATCCTGGAGAACACAGTGAAAATCACATCATGAGTGGGAATATTAATATCATGTCAGATACAAATGCTACTTCTCTCCTTGTTTCAAAGCAATAGTTAATTGCAGTTTAGGTGAAACTACTTTGAAACTGTTAAAAAGCTACTCATAATTTAACTAGTCAAGTTAGTTGGATACACTAGAAGATGGTAAGAAACTAACTACATTGAGTTATTTAAGGTAGAGGTAGGTTAATATATTTGTTTTACCAATCAACTGATGCTGATAATTGGTTTTTGTAACGTCACCGGCAAAAACCTATACTGATAGTTGTGCAAGTTATTTTTTTAAAGGGATGGTTCACCCAAAAATGTTTATTCTCTCATCATTTACTCACCCTCATGACATCCCAGATGTGTATGATTTTCTTTCTTCTGCTGAACACAAAGGATTTTTAGACGAATATCTCAACTCTGCTGGTCCTCACAATGCAAGTCAATGGTGACCAGAACTCAGAAGGTCCAAAAATGATATAAAGAACTCCTAAAAGTAATCCATAAGACTCCATTGGAGCAAACAGACATACACATTGGATCAATGTTCTCTGAAGCAATAATTTACAGTTAAAAAAGGACTTAAATGTTGATCTGTTTCTCACCCACAACTATTATATTGCTTCAGAAGATATTAATTTACCCACTGGAGTTTTATGGATTACATTTATACTGCCTTTTGGACCTTTAAAGTTCTGGTCACCATTCATTTGCATTGTGTGGACAAACAGAGCTGAAATATTTGTGTAAAAATTTTAATTAGTGTTCTGCAGAAGAAAGAAAGTCATACACACCTGAGAAGGCATGAGGGTGAGTAAATGATGGGACTAACCTCGTAGTCACTGTGGGACTAGTACATTTTCATTTTTGTGAGAAATATCCCTTTAAATTTCCTCCATGTTTCTCTGTGGCAGGCTCTTGAGGATTGTATTTATAATGACTTACAGTATAACAGCAGCCCCTAGAGGTGAAATAAAAACAATCACTGACACCTCATGGGGATGTACTGATGAAATCTTTCATCATTGACAATACTCATCCATATTTGTTACCTCACTTTCATATCTAGTGAATAATATTAATTAAAAAAAAAACCGAATCTAGTAAAAAATGTGTATGCAAAATAATTCATCTGGTGAGTATATAGGCTATAAAAAGCTCAATTTGGTAAATATTTAAAGCTGAAGTATGCAACTTTTTCAGTGTTAAAATACTATCTATCCAAGCATAATATGCAGAGACAATTCTCTGGCACTTAGTGTGGCGAGTGTCTCTGTGGCACCATAAAATTCCTGTGTTTTTAGAGCGACCTGCTTAGAACTGCCCCAACAACGTTACTCAACCAATGGCGGGCATTGGGGGGGATATCTGACTGTTTGAACAACAGCAGATGAGAGGCATACTCAGAACACTGTTTTGAAAACAAAGTTTATTTTTGCAATTCCATTTGGTAGCGCTAGTGTCACAGAAATTACTTCAGCTTTAAATGTAATGCATTGTAAAGGAGACAAGTCTCTGTTTCAAAATAAGAGTCCCTGGTGAGTTTCTGGCCTGTTTATAATGAATAATTATGCACCAAATCTGAACTTTTTCTTGTTATTATTGAGATTTTAACTGCACAATAAGCTGAAACTGGGATTTAATTAATTTCAGACACTAGCAGTCTCTGTTTCTGTGCCTGTCATAGTAAAGAAAGACTTTTGGACGATTAATTGCTTATCTGCCTTTTTTTTCCTCTCATCACCTTAATTATTGTTATCAGCAAAATCCACTATAAGCCGAACCTCTACTTTAAGAGGACAATTTTTTTGTTTTGTTTTATATTTAACAATCATATGATAAAATCATCTTTTTAAAATCAAAACAGTATTTATCTCAATCAGGAAGACAGAATTAACCTTGAACATGTAAATTTACACTAAATACAAACATTTAACGAACTGACCGAGTGAACCAATTCACTAAAACGAATTAGACTACCTATTGAGAGGTATGAGAAACAGGCTTGACGAAGTGTCAGAATTCTAGTGAATGAGCTTGAAAAGCGGTCCCTCTGTCAGTGCCGCCTCCGTTCTGTTGTCTCTCTCCCATTGAATATTAATAGGGAACTCTTGGTTACAGCATACCATGTAAAACTGCCAAAACTGTTTGAGGGCTAAAGCAATTGTGAGCTGAATTCTCTCACCAGGTTTTCATTGGTGAGTCGTGTGATCTCCTGCTGTACGCTGAACTCCACCAGAGCATCGGGAGAGAGTGTGGAGAAGTGGTTCAGCATCTCCTGCTTCTTCTCAAGATTATCTTTCAGCAGTTCAATCTGTGTGTGGAGAGCTTCTAGTTCATCCCGGTATTGTCTAGACTGTGTCTGTAGCTGAGCCTCCAGTAGCCTGAAGCAGTAGTAAAAAAACATGTGTTTTCATTTGTATGTACACCATATTCTGCCAGTTATAAAATATTACAGTAGTTTGTACCATGAGCAATCTTTCTAAATTCCATATATTAATGATGATATCTGAAATTAAGCCCCCAAAACATAATTTCTATGTTTAAAACGAACAAAAAGCAATATACCATTTCAATATCTATTGCAGGGGCCAGCAATCTTTTTGGATTTTTACATTTTCTTGTATTATAATTTTGGATATTTTGCCTTTATTTACAGGACAGTAGAGTGTAGACATTAAAATAAGGAAGAGAGGGGGATATGGCCCAGAATGGATTCAAACCTGGTTCCCTGGGAGCCAATAGCTCTCTCTCTCTCTAGTTCTTATCGCTTGGGTGCCAATGATTTCCCCTTTGCATGCCAATGGTGGACTAAGGTTGCCAACCCCTGGTCTATTATTTCTTTGATAAAGAAAGTGGTGGAAGAAATGGAAGCCAGTTGAAACGGGAGAGAAATTGAAGCACAACCTGGCAACTTGCTTTAGACCCTGGTAGGCCAGGCCAAGCTCCCCATCTTCATTCAAATAACCCCAATCGTGTGCTTTACTGCCATCCGAGTAACAGAGAACCCAAGAGACAAGAGAGAAGGAATAGCAGACAGACAGGAGAGAAGCAGAAGAGAAGAATTTCAAGAAAGCAGCAGCAGTTAGTGCAGCAAAGCAAGGAATGGCAGGTTAGAAGTCCAGCTTCAGAATGGGGGAACATTTTAAAAACCCATTTCCACCCAATGGTGATATCTTAAATGTAAGAGGTAATTTAGCTGTTATGAGGTCATTTAGCCCCAACAGCATTTTATGGTTTGCATTTCCACCATCTATTCGGTTATATATACGTGACTCGGCCATAAAAGCTTATTTTTTATTTTTTAGATGGGCTGCCTATCACCCAAGCAATGTTTATAAAGAGATGTAGTACTCGCAGGAAATGAGAAATAGAGAAAGGAGGAAAAAGCATGCATGAGAAAAGAGATGGAAGAAAAAAGTTGTATTTTTTCAGAGGTAATCTGCACCTCATTTAACAACTGTCACATTCTAACAGACATGTACAAGACTGCTATGAATTCAGATAAGCCTAGTTGGATATTGGAATGTATGAAGGATCAGATTTGACAGTCTGGTAGCTTATAATAGCTGTCCAGAAATAAAACAGAAATCAAAATAGACCTTGGTATTTTTATAAAAACTAGTACAAAAGAGGGGATATGATGACAGAATTTTCATTTTTCATTTAAAAAGACAAAGATAAAATGGAGGAGGAACAGAGTCACTCATTCATTGTGTAGACTGAACTGCCTTACTTCTTTGACTCATGTGCCTCTGGAGCGTCCACCATGTCAGGGGACTTCTTGTTGTTGGTCCATCCCAATACATCGTTGGAAGTCTGTTCAAATGAGACACAGACAGGATGGTGTATAAGAATAAGGCATGAAAACCAATACTGTTTACAGTTTTAACAACTCATTATTATTTTAAATTTGTATCCCCTTTTTACTCCCAATTTGGAATGCCCATTTCCCACTACTTAGTAGGTCTCGTAGTGGCACGGTTACTCACCTCAACCCGGGTGGTGGAGGACAAGTCTCAGTTGCCTCTGCTTCTGAGACAGTCATTCCAATCATTTAACACGAGGCTCGCTGTGCATGACAGGGCAGAGACTCACAGCATGTGGAGGCTCATGCTACTCTCCGCGATCCATGCACAAATTTCCACATGCCCCACTGAAAGCGAGAACCACTGATCGTGACCACGAGGAGGTTACCCCATGTGACTCCACCCTCCCTTGCAACCGGGCCAATTAGGTTGCTTAGCAGACCTGGCTAGAGTCATTCAGCACACCCTGGATTCAAACTCGTGACTCCAGGGGTGGTAGTCAGTGTCAATACTCGCTGAGCTACTCAGGCCCCTGTTTAAACAACTTATTAAAAGGAATGTTCAATGCAAGCTAAGCTTATACAAGCATATGTGACATAATGTGGATTATCACAGAAAATAATGTGGCTCATCGCTCAGTTTGTAAAAACCAAGCAAAAATATTCTTCTAAAACTCTATGTTTGTGTTCAACAGAAGAAAGAAAATCATGCACATCTATGGCATGAGGGTGAGTAAATTATGAGAGAACTCTGAGAACTTTTTGTATTGAACTTTTACTGAATTGAGAAAAAGGTTTCAGCTGCTGTCAGAACATAATCTTGTGGATTGGAAAAACACACCTACGTGGGTATATAAAAATATTACAGAGACTGTAATGAGATAGAGATTTCTAACCAAGTGTAATCCATTCTGACACTGCTATGCCCACCTCAGACGATTGAGACAGACAGGCAGGACAGAAAGCCACTTTCACAAGCACTGATGTTTTGGTAAATCTCAGACAAACCATCACTATTCCCTTGAATCTATTTAAATCCCTTGAGCTCCAACAAACCCAGCCTATCCTTTCGTTTTCCATCCATCCCACTGTACCTCTGTTTACTTAAACAGAAGACAGAAAGGCTTTAATTTCAAGGAACCTCCACTGAAGTCTAATGGAATGATAATGGACTAGAAAGTGTGTGAGCTGATGAGACAATGTTTGAAAATATCAAACCAAAATACCTTCATCTGAGGTCTACATACTTAGCCCATGCTGATCTATATGACAAACTTCAAGATATGTCTTCACATGCTGATGTCAGTCTCCAATCAGTAGCCCATAAACGTCAGATTTGACATACAATTCATGTCAAAGGATGGGTAAAGTTTTTAGACTCACAACGTGATCAGTATTACCTACCTGGCTTGTGGATTTGACAATTTGGGTCTTGAGCATGAGGACTTCCTCCTTGCGCACATCCAACTCCTCGCTGGCTGTCTTAAGTTGATTGAGCAGCAGGTTGTAGCTCTCCTGAAGCTCATTAGATGAGTTGTTCTCGAAGGCCCTGTCAGCCACCGCTTTCCTCATCTCATTCAGGTCATTCTTCAACTTCTTATTCTCAGACTCCAACTCTTGCCTCTGTAGACAGAACAAATGTTTACAAAAACAATTTAGATACAAAGTGAAAAAGAGTGTGTAAAGTAATGCACTCCCAATGGAATTCTATGGGGCAAGTCTACCAGATTACTAAAATATGTATTTTCCATTTAATCATTTCCAAGACTTTTCGAGACCAGAAATATAAGGCATTTCTAAATAAGCCTCAACATCTTTGTGTATGAAAGAGAAAAGCATTCATACAAAGGAGACACAGAGAGAGTGATTACAAAATCAAACAATGCAGACTGCAGCCATTTTGACTATTACTAAAGCCTGCAGCTAAAGCTTTGATCAGAATCACAGAGCATGTGAGCCCTGCTGAGCGAGAATCATCAGCAATCATTATATTAGACAGAACACACTGCAAAGTTGAGACACTTTAAGAAAACGATCAAACTTGTTACATAATTCTATTGCCTTGAGCTTTAGCTAGCTCTGGTGTCTTTATCCTTGTACTTTGCTCTCTGGTCAGAGTCTAAATTATTGAACTGAACTCCACTTGGGTTTAAACACGCCGTCTACGCTCAGATCAATTATGATCAGTGATATGATAGCAGAACGAGTTTGTAATGTGTCAGAGGAAGATCAAAATCACATTATAGTTATACACATGAGACCCAAAATGCAATACAAAAGCCACGACTTCTCAAAGTTTGACCTTATGTGTTCAGTTAACAAAACAAAGTACTGCATCACTTTTCAAAAATAGACACCATGAAAATAATCGCAAAACAATATATACAAAATCATGAGCCACTCCTTTTAAAAGGAATATTTCAGGTTCAATACAAGTTGAGCTCAATGCACAGCATTTGTAGCATAATGTTGATTACAACAAAAAGTTATTTTGACTTGCCTCTCCTTTCTTTAAAAAAGCAAAAAACGTTGTTACAGTAAGGCAATTACAATGGAAGTGAATGGAGCCATTTTTTTGAGGGTTTAAAAAGGCAGAAATGTGAATATTTTAATTTTCTAAAAGCACTTGCATTCATTCTTCTGTTAAAATGTGTGTATTATTTGAGATGTAAAGTTGTTTAAATCATCATTTTTACAGTCATATTAGTGTTTGTTGACATTACATTGTCACGGAAACAAATTTGTAAAATGGCTATATCTTTACACAGATAAGGTTAGCAAGTGATTTTATCACACACAAAAAATTGTTTACACACATATTGCTTATGTCTTGTGGCTATACCTTTGAAACCGTGAGTATTTCAATTAACACAATTTTCCCCTATTCACTTCCATTGTAAGTGCCTCATTGGAACCCAGATTTTTGCTTTTTTTTTTTTCAAGAAAAGGAGGGACCAGTCAAAATTAAGTTTGTGATAATCAATACTATGCCACAAATACTGTCGATTGAGCTAAACTTGTAATGCATCCACAATATTCCTTTAATTCCAGGCATATTCTGACCTAAAAACAACCTCTTGATACTCAATTAACAAAATACAGTATTGTATTGATTCATGCAATGACTTTTTAATAAGACACAAAATAAGCACACAACAAATTCCTTTAGAATCCTAGCATAATTCAGCTCTCTAAAACCTTCTTAGCATTCAATTAACAAAATGCAATATTGCTTTGCATAAAAAAAGACAATAATAAACACAAAAATACAATAAAAACATAGGAAAATACCTTTTTTAATTCTGCCACAATTCAGCTTGCTAAACACTTTTTAGTATTAAATTAACAAAATGCAGTATTGTGTTGATTTAATCAAAAGAAAGAACACAAAAAATATAAAATAACGCAAAACAAAACCAACAGAATTATGTGGCATTCTTTTTAATTCCAGGAAAAATTCAGCTCACTGAAAATGTCCTGCTGTTCAATAAACAAAATTCAGAATTGCATTTCTTTATACATTTAAAACACTCAAAAATAAACGCAAAACAAAATCTTCCATAATACGATATTCTACTTTTTCACAGAAAGTGATGACGCATTTCAGCCTTATTTATCAGTGTAAATCTCGCAATTTTTTTATATTATACATTTTTTATGAGTGTAAATGTATAACATTATGCTTTGTGTTATATTACCCTGGAATTAGTTTTCAAAAACGAATTACCACAGCTGTGAGGGGATTCTATTACAGCTGCTGAGAGATTGAAAGTAAATCTTCTCCCATCTGACCACTCTCTATTTTTGTCCTCTTCTGGAAAGTCATTAAAACGTAAGAGTGGATTTTTTATTTTGCTCTTGGAGCAAATGGGTAAGTGAAAATAATATTAACTCCCATTCACTGCTGTCGAAATGTACCCTGCAAACGTTTACTTCCGTGATCCAAAACCTGGAGTGTAAAAAAGTTATATTCTGGCATAATTAAGCTCTCTAAAACTCCCGATTATACAATTAACAAAACTCAGCATTACTTTGCTTTACATAAATAAGACAATAATTAACCCAAATAATATCTACAAACAGACGTGGCACTTTTTTTAAATTCTGGCATAATTCAGCTCTTTAAACATTTCGAAGTATTCGATTAACAAAACACAGTATTTTACTTTACTCAAATAAAAGACACCAAAGTAAACAAAACAAAATCATGTGCCATTCCTTTTGATATGGGCATATTGGAATTCAGCTCTCTGAAAACTTCTTAGAATCAGTTTAACAAAACGCATTATTGCTTTGCTTTACTTAAGACACAATAATAAATGCAAAACAACATTTAAGAAATGAAGTGACATTCTTTTGGAATTCTGTCATAATTCAGCTTTCTAAACACTTCCTACAATTCAATGAACAAAACGCAGAATTGAGTTCCTTAAATATAATAACAAAAATAAACGCAAAATCCATGAAGTCATAATTTGTCTCTCTAAACACTGCTGCATCGTCCCACTCGCCCACAGTTTAACAGGCAGCGTGGCCAACGGCAGTAGAGCAACAACAGTGCAGAGCAAATCGATGAGCACTAAGACAGACATTTGACTGGAGGCAGAGCAGTGTGACCGCTACATTGAGCAGAACTGGAATTCATGCATATGTTCTTACCTTCAGACTGTTATAGGCCAGGTCCGCGTTTATGTCCTCTGACGTGGAACTCTTGGCCTCACTACCCTGTAACATAAAGGAGAGAAAAAAATGTAAACAAAAGCTAACTAAGATAAGGCAGAAGACCATGCTGTTGCAAGTCTGGAAGAGAGACTGCTTGAAAAGATGAACTGCTGTTTATGACCTGCTGTGACATGAGTTTATCTACAGTGGTCTGATATGTTGTAAACCAGTGTTTCCCAACCACTGTGCCATGGCACACTTGTCAGGCGTGCCGTGGAAAATTATCAGATTCCACAAAATAAATCTGGCCCTAGACTGAGAAATAATTTAACAATTTTTCCTAATAGTGCGATTAAACTTCAATTGGTGAGACAACAAAGGTGGCTGACTCTCTGATTGTGCTGTCACTTTTTGTTCCTTATGAGATATATAAAATGAAAAACGTTCCAAACGTGAAAGGAAACGGCTTTACCCAGCGCAGAGACATGCATTTACACGTGGACCGGTCTCGAGCGCTCAGCCAAGGAAATCATCATAAACAGAGCTGTGAGAAGCACGAGCTGGGTCACAAATTCGGCATTGATTATTTGTTTAAAACCTCTATGAAAGCCCATAATGTATTTATTAATAAACCATTTTAAAATTGTATTAAACAACCCAATATTCTAAATAGCACTGAAAAGGAATAAAGGAGAAATCTGCACAATAAACAAACAGAAATTTCAAATCAATCCACACATCTCAGATATATAAACAAAAATATCTACCATTAACTTATATCAATATAGTAGTGAGAGAATACAATTTAATTTCTGGATGTGTTTCCCTTGTGAAAAATGCCATAATTAGTTTTATGGTTAATGCTAATCATGATTTTACTTTTACTTTTGGTTACTATGATCTTATTGCAAATACCACAGTTAAAACAAAGGATACAATGAAACTTTCCCTTTTTTAAACTTGGTGTAAAATCTTTTCTAATGCCCCATGATTGTAGAAAAAGGCTATGTTTGTCTTCAGATTACTGTTTTGTAATCATCAAGATCATGATAAAAAGAAAGAAACCAGTTGGACCGGTGCGACAACTGAAGTGCTGGTGCGACCATTTGTAGAATTTAACGCCGGTGCTACCGCTCTTAAATGTTAGTCTGGAGTCATGTAAATAACTGGATAAATACAAAACTATTTGCTGTGGCATTGCAATAATTAATTTGCAAGAACAAATCTAAAAATAAGAAAACATGGCATTTTTTGTATTTTATTCATTACCCAATTAGCACTCTTGCCACCTGTGATCTCTGTGATTATTTACCGTACCTACATGACTTTCGTTTTTTTGCATAGCCGAATTTCAAACATTACGAGTACATACGCAAATAAAATGGACAGAAAACATGGAAGTTCTTGAAAAGGAAAACTATCAATGATGGTTATGTGGAACAGTGAGATGTACCATGGGATTTGTTTAATTGTAAAAAGTGTGTCGTGACAGAAAAAAGGTTGGGAAATTGTTGTAAGCTACTGCCAAAAGGAGGACAATATCTAGCTGTCACTCCAGATACAGTAATACACAAGCTATTTAAAATTTTTAGGCCTTTTTGCTACTTTTATTGATAGTAGGGAGGACATTGCAAGGGAAACTTATTCATCAGGAGTATTAGGAATTGGAGGCCAGACTTGAACCGGTTTCTTTTGCATGAGCAACACTTTTACTATTTTTTCCACCTATAAACTATAAATTAACTACTACTTAATAGTAGAGTCTCAATAAAGCAAATGGGTAGTTAAAATGTATACATTTATAAAGGAATGTCTTCACATTTTTGTCTTTACTAGATTTAAATGATTGATTTTTTTTAGATGCAGTATAGCATGTCATACTGCAAGACATTCATCTTTCCAAACGTAGACACATAAACATCATCAATGCATTATTTTGGATTGTTTCCACTATTAAAGAAATAGTTCACCCAAAAATTCTCGTATCATTTTACTCCCTCTCATGCCCTTTCAGACGTGTATGACTTTCTTTATTCTGCTGAACACAAACAAAGATTTTAAAAAGAATATTTCACATCTGTAGGTCCATTCAATGCAAATGAATGGTAGACAGAACTTATAAGCTCCAAAAAGCACAAAGGCAGCATAAAAGTAATATATATGACTCAAATGGTTAAATTCATATCTTCAGTAGTGATATGATAAGTGTGGGTGAGAAACAGCTCAATATTTAAGTCCTTTTTTTACAGTAAATTCTCATCCCTTCTCAGTAGGTGCACTATGCACAAAGAATGCAAATCATCAAAAACAAAAGAAGAATGTGAAAGTGGAGATTTATAGTAAAAAGATTACATAAATATTAATCTGTTTCTCACACACTTATATCACTTCTGAAGATATGAATTTAACAACTGCAGTCAAATGGATTACTTTTATGCTGCTTTCTGAGCTTTAAGGTTCACATTCACTTGCATTGTATGGACCTACAGAGCTGAAATATTCTGCTAAAAATCTTAATTTGTGTTCAGCAGAAGAGAAAAAGTCATACACATCTGGGAGAATTCCTGAGAGAATTTTCATTTTTGGGTGAACTATCCTTTTAAAAAAACTCTGAACTGGAGGTTGGTGACCAATGTGAGAGGAATATAAAGGCAGAGATGAGAAATAAACTAGCCTTGCGCTTGCTTATCTCCTCCACTTTCTCCAGGTGGGTCTGCAGCCTCTTCCTCTCCAGCTCCAGCTCTCGCACTCGCTTCTGCAACTTCATGAACACACTGAGGTCCATGGCGGCCTTCTCTATACCCATTTCCTGCAGGAGCACACAAATTAGAGCATAACATTAATGGTCTCTTCATTTGCTTTTATAGCCTTCTAAAGCCTGTTCCCTGATCACAGTGATGTCAGTGAGAACTCAGAACCTAAAGTCTGGCTTGTTGAGGTAGATATAGCTTTACCTCCACCTGCTGGATGGTGTCATCAGTGTCTCCAATTTCTGACATGCTGATGGATGTGTAGTTGGAGTCTGAGCCCAGACTGCTCTGGTTAGAGGGGTTTCGGCGATGGCCAGGTTGGAACTACAACGTGGAAATTCATGAAGACATTTAACAAGAGCAAAACAGTAGGGCAGGATCAACTATTGATAATGAAAATTGTCATTATTAAAAAAATGTCATTATTGATTGGGCCTTTGCACTGTGCACCAGAAAGCTTCATCAATGATGTCACTTCACAGTAGTGAAAAACTATGTCTATGGGAAACAAATATTTGAAAAACTGTGAAGCTCTTATGTTCTATGATTCTATCATTTACTCACTCTCATGTTGTTTAAAATTCAGATGAATTTCATTCTTCCTATGGAACTCAAAGGAGATGTTAGGCAGCATGTTTAAGCTCAGTCACCATGCACTTTTATTGTTTGGAGAAAAGCTGTAATGAAAGTAAATAGTGACTGAAGCTATCTGTCCCTGCTTACCATCTCCTTTTGTGTTCCACGGCAGAAAGAAAGTCCCATGGATGTGGAACAGCATGATGGTGAGCAAATGATGACAGAATTTTCATTTTTAAGTGAACTATCACTTTAAATGCTTCAAAGGTCAAAATAATATGGTTTCATGCATCCAGCTTGCCACGTCAAGTGATATTTTAAACCATTATTTTTGCACAATGTCTAGAATACTTTATATAAACTTAATTTTGCACATTGTTAAGGTAAGAATAAAAAAAATAATTGCAAGATTAATGAACAAATTCATTGTTAGTTGGAACCCTAATCTCATGTATATTTGCAACAAGTTGGTCAGCATTACCTTCACCTCCTCTTGCAGGTTATCATATCTCTGCTCCAGTCTGGAGTATTCTTTCAGCAGGTTTTGATAGCGCAGTCTCTCCTGATCTAGCTCAGACTGCAGACGGCTTTCCTTCTGAGGCACATCTCCTCCCTGACCTGTGAGACACAATGTATTCAAACAAAGCCAGATGACACACTACTCATTTTGCTGTTATTTGCCTGTATCAACTTTTATAAACTGAGAAAATCTGCATTTAATGCATATTAAATGTACTTCTCCAATGCCAGACTGTTTGGAAAACCCATTTAAAAACAAAAAATATATATCTTTTTTGTAATTCCATTTAGTGATGCTAGTGGCACAGAAATGACACATTTCAGCTTTAAAAACTTTAGTTTTATATTCAGGGGCATTTCAAATTACAACTCGCACCCTTTTTTTCTAGGAATGACATCAATACATATTTTTTTTAGTATCCTTCCCATTTACATCTTATTTTCACCAATCAACATCAGCTATCTCAGGACTTTGTGTGTTTGAGAGACTCTTATTACAACTTGGAATGTTTCAAAGGGAGCCATCAGATGTATGGACTGATGGTGGTTCGCTGACATAACAGCCATCCATTCAACATTCCATAAGGAGATAAGTGGTAAAATAAACCTGTGACATTGTTTCCTTTGACCCTTTTCATCTGAATTCATTGAGATAAGAAACAAGTGACGAATTAGTAATTGCATGTAGCTATATATCGAACATACTAGATAAAGAAGGTCTGACTTATTCTGTATTTCCAAAACTCCCCTTTTTTTCTCAAATGTTTCCCTTTTTTCTATTTTATCTATTGTCTATTATATTAACTGTTCTTAACAAGACATAATGATAGGGCATTTTTAAATGAAGAAAACAACAACAACAACTCAACAACTATCAAAAGGCACATAAAAGTTTGAGTGTGACCCAAGCTTTGACTGTACTTAATCGTCCTACTGAATTTCACAATACTTACAAATGCATCCTCTCAAAGATAGTGTAACAAATCAAACTCAAGTCATCAAAACAAGCAGTGCATTCATAGCAGATGTTGCCTAGAGCCAGTTACTTGTTTGCAGCTATTTGAACCGCTTCGAACAACCAGTCTCAAAAAGAGAACAGCACTTAGAAAATCAGTGCAAAACATGTTAAAGCGACAATTAACAAATAAAAAGCGTATTTAGATCAAACCTCGGGTTTCAAATAGCATTCTCGCATGTGAACCAGCTGGATACAATGGTCAGATTTGAGTTGTGCAGGTACAGAGGCAGTGTCACATTGCTCCATTGAAATCCAATGCAGTTTCTTTCTCTCTCACCCCACTTCTGCACACAGACCCTGTTGTGCGTCAAACAAAACCAGCCTAGCCCTCTGGCTAGCCCACACATCCCTGATCTCCTGATACTCATGCCTTCACAGATGCTCTATGTGTGTGTGTGTGTGTGTGTGTGTGTGTGTGTGTATAGCCATGAAACTCACCCTGAGCGGAGGTCTGGATTCTGTGGTTCATCTCTTCTTTTTCCTTTTTCAAGAGTGTGTTCTCATTCTCCAGCTCCTCCACCCTCTAGAGAAGGAAAACAAATCCACACCACCCTTTTAGTCCAAACCCTGTGACTAAAGACCCTGTGAGCCACTGCAAGGTAGCCTCTCCAGATTGTCTTAACAATAACAACAATAATATTTTATTTGAGTATAATAGAAGTAAAATCATATATATTATGCCATATTCTGTGTCTAACATTCTGAGACCACATTGATGATATGAGAGTTTAAATATAATCTTACCCTGGAAATAAAAAGAACAATTATGTCATAAAATAAATAAGAAATATTACAATTATGCACTAGTTCTAGTATTAAGTATTGCTATTCTAAAATTTCAAGTAAAAATGTAACTTTTTCACTTTCATTTGTTGCTGATAATATAATCTGTAATGGACAATACATTTGAAATAAGATACATAAAAAAAGCATTTTCACTAGTGATCTCAGACTTTTGGACCCCCATACAATATATACAGTTGAAGTCAGAAGTTTAGAATACACTTAGGTTGAAGTAATTAAAGCACATTCTTTTAACCACTCCACAGATTTAATATTATCAAACTATAGTTTTGGCAAGTCATTTATCTACTTTGTGCATGACACAATTCATTTTTCCAACAAATGTTTACAGACAGAGATTGTTTTAATTTTAATTGACTATATCACAATTCCAGTGGGTCAGAGGTTTACATACACTAGGTTAACTGTGCCGTTAAGCAACTTAGTTTAAGCAAACCAGAAAATTATGTCAAGCCTTTAGACAATTAGCTTCTGATAGGAGGTGTACTGAATTGGAGGCGTACCAGTGAATGTATTTTAAGGCCTACCATCAAACTCAGTGCCTCTTTGCTTGACATTATGTAAAAATCCAAAGAAATCAGCCAAGACCTCAGAAATAACAAGTTAAAGCTCGGTCGCAAATGGGTCTTCAAAATGGACAATGACTCCAAGCATACCCCCAAAGTTGTGGCAAAATGGCTGAAGGACAACAAGGTCAAGGTATTGGAGTGGCCATCACAAAGCCCTGACCTCAATCCAATAGAAAATTTGTGTGCAGAACTGAAAAGTCGTGTGCTCAAAACTTATTCTAGGATTCAGCATAAATGTATTTTAAATCTTAAATTACACAACAGTGTCTATCATTGGAAACAAAAAAGTACAGCTCTATAATAACGTAACTTAAAAGAGGACTGCATTTATTTTATTTTATTGTAATGAGAAAAACTCATATGAACTCACAATGATCATGTTTTTCTTGAGAAACATACACATCGTTTCAAAGCAGCTTTACAGAAAAGTAAGCTAAAGTGACTGTAGCAAGGAAAAACTAATTTCAATGTTATTTAGTGGTGAAAACATTTAATCTGACATTTAATCTTGGAAAACATTCACTTCTTTATTTTAAGAATGTGAAATGTCAGAATAACAGTAGAGAGTATTATTTATTTTAGCTTTTATTTCTTTCACCACATTCCCAGTGGGTCAGAAGTTTACACACACTTTGTTAGTAGTTGGTCGCATTGCCTTTAAAATGTTTTACTTGGGTCGAATGTTTTGAGTAGCCTTCCACAAGCTTCACAATAAGTTGCTAGAATTTGGCCCATTCCTCCAGACAGAACCGGTGTAACTGAGTCAGGTTTGTAGGCCTCGTTGCTCGCACATGCTTTTTCAATTTTGCACACACATTTTCTATCAGATTGAGGTCAGGGCTTTGTTGTCAAAGTCAAACCTTGACTTTGCTGTCCTTAAATCATTTTGCCACAACTTTAGAGGTATGCTTGTGGTCATTGTCCATTTGGAAGACCCATTTGTGAAGTGCACCAGTCTCACCTGCTGCAAAGCACCCCTACAACATGATGCTGTCACCCCCATGCTTCACGGATGGAATGATGTTCATCGGCTTGAAAGGCTCACCCTTTTCCCTCCAAATGGACATTGGCCAAAAAGAACAATTTTTGTTTAATCAGACCACAGGAAATTTCTTCATAAAGTACGATTTTTGTCCCCATGTATACCGGTACTTAAAAACTGTAGTCTGGCTTTTTTTATGGCAGTTTTGGAGAAGTGGTTTCTTCCTTGCTGAGCAGCCTTTCAGGTTATGTCGATATAGGACTCATTGTACTGTACATATATATATATATATATATATATATATATATATATATATATATATATATATATATATATATATATATATATATATATATACACTTGTCTACCTGTTTCCTCCAGCATCTTCACAAAGCCCTTTGCTGTTATTCAGGTGAAAAGTGAAATAATCTGTCTATAAACAATTGTTTGAAAAATTACTTGTGTCATGCACAAAATAGATGTCCTAAACGACTTGCCAAATCTATAGTTTGCTAACATGAAATCTGTGGAATTGTTAAAAAATAAGTTTGAATAACTTAAGTGTATGTAAACTTCTGACTTTAACTGTGTGTATATATAAATATCAGAATCTGTGGCAGGTTGAACTTCCTCAGCTGGCGAGGGAAGAATTGGGTGAGCTGGTGAGGGAAGGGCTTTTTTCAAAATTGAGTCTATGTGGGTTTCCCACTTCAGGTCCTGGGAGATAGTAGTGCCCAGAAACCTGAATGACTCAACTGCTCCCACAGTGCTGTTCAGGTGAGCGGGGTCAATGTTGGTGTTCAATCAGCTGTTCAACTTCCCTTCGGTATGCAGACTCATTGTCATCCTGGATGAGGCCAATGATATTGTCATCTGCAAACTTCAGGAGCTTAACAGAGGGGTCCTTGGTGGGGAAGTCATTTGTGAACATGGAGAAGACTAGTGGGGAGAGTACACATCCACAGCGCTTCACTTTTTCCACATTTTGTTATGTTACAGCCTTATTCCAAAATTGATTAAATTCATTATTTTCCTAAAGATTCTACAAACAATATCCCATAATGACATCATGAAAGTAGTTTGTTTGAAATATTTGCAAATTTATAAAAATATTAAAAGAAAATCACATGTACATATGTATTCACAGCCTTTGCTCAATACTTTGTTGAAGCACCTTTGACCCCAATTACAGCCTCAAGTCTTTTTGAGTATGATGCTACAAGCTTGGCACACCTATTTTTGGGCAGTTTCTCCCATTATTCTTTGCAGGACCTCTCAAGATCCATTAGGTTGGATGGGGAGCATCGGTGCACAGCCATTTTCAGATATCTCCAGAGATGTTCAATCGGGTTCAAGTCTGGGCTCTGGCTGGGCCACTCAAGGACATTCACAGAGTTGTCCCGTAGCCTCTCCTTTGTTATCTTGGCTATGTGCTTAGGGTCGTTGTCCTGTTGGAAGATGAACCTTCACCCCATTCTGAGGTCCAGAGCGCTCTGGAGCAGGTTTTCATCAAGGATGTCTCTGTACATTGCGGCATTCATCTTTCCCTCGATCCTGACTAGTCTCCCAGTTCCTGCCGCTGAAAAACATCCCCACAGCATGATGCTGCCACCACCATGCTTCACTGTAGGGATGGTATTGGCCAGTTGATGAGCAGTGCCTGATTTCATCCAGACATGATGCTTGCCATTCAGGCCAAAGAGTTCAATCTTTGTTTCTTCAGACCAGAGAATTTTGTTTCTCATGGTCTGAGAGTCTTTCAGGTGCCTTTTGGCAAACTCCAGGCAGGCTGTCATGTGTCTTTTACTGAGGAGTGGCTTCAGTCTCGCCATACAGGCCTAATTGGTGGAGTGCTGCAGAGATGTTTGTTCTTCTGGAAGGTTCTCCTCTCACCACAGAGAAACACTGAAGCTCTGTCACAGTGACCATCAGGTTCTTGGTCACCTCCCTGACTAAGGCCCTTCTCCCCCGATCGCTCAGTTTGGCCAGGCGGCCAGCTCTAGAAAGGGTCCTGGTGGTTCCCCAGAATCCCACAGATCCCCAGATCTGTGCCTCAATACAATCCTGTCTCGGAGGTCTACAGACAATTCCTTGGACGTCATGGCTTGGTTTATGCACTATTAACTGTGGGACCTTATATAGACAGGTGTGTGCCTTCCCAAATCATGTCCAATCAACTGAATTCACCACAGGTGGACTCCAATCAAGTTGAAGAAACGTCTCAAAGATGATCAGTGGAAACAGGATGCACCTGAGCTCAATTTTGAGTGTCATGGCAAAGGCTGTGAATACTTATGTACATGTGATTTTCGTTTTTATTTTTTATAAATTTGCAAAGATTTCAAACAAACTTCTTTCACGTTGTCATTATGGGGTATTGTTTGTTGAATTTTGAAGAAAATTTTTAATTTAATCCATTTTGGAATAAGGCTGGTTTATAACAAAATGTGTAAAAAGTGAAGCGCTATGAATACTTTCCGGATGCACTGTACATGTGCAAGAAGTGAATTTTCCCATTCTCACTAGCTGCTGCTTAACTGCCAGAAGGCTGGTGATCCACTGACAGAGAGAGGCAGGAATAGAGAGCTGGGTTAATTTAGTCCAAAGGAGAGTGGGGTTGATGACGTTAAAAGCCGAACTGAAGTCAACAAATAGTATGGTTTCATAAGTCCCTGGTCTGTCTAGATGCTGAAGTATGTAATGTATCCAATAGTGACTGCATCATCCACAGACCTGTTTGCTTGATAGGCAAAATTCTGGAAGATTTCAATGATGTACTTCAGGTGGGCCAACACCAACCTCTCAAACGACTTCATGACCACAGACATCAGAGCGGTGGATCTGTAGACATCAAGTCCTTTGATCTTGGGTTTCTTTGAGACAGGGATGATTGTGGAGCGTTTGAAGCAGCAGGGAACTTCACACTCCTCCAGTGATCTGTTGAAGATCTGTGTGAAAATGGGGGCCAAATGGTCAGCACAGGATTTTTAGACAAGTGAGTAAAACACCATCTGGGCCCTGTCCTTTTCTTGTCATCTGTTTCCAGAAGACCCAGGCACACATCCTCTTCACAGATCTTAAGTGCAGGTAGAGCAGCCGGAGAGGTGAGGAGGGGGGTTACAGGAGGTGTAAATATTTGTGTGCGGTGAAGGTCAGAGTGGGTGTGGAGTGTGAGACTGGGATTTCAAATCTACAGTAAAACACATTTAGGTCGTCAGCCAATTGTTGATTCCATACAGTGTCGGAGGATGGTGTCTTGTAGTTGGTAAAATCTTTCAGGCCTCTCCACACGGATGCAGGGTCGTTAGATTTTTCAGCTTTTCATAATAGCTTGTTTTAGCCACTCTGATCTCCTTTGTCAGTCTGTTTTTAGCCTGATTTTACAAGATTTTATCCCAACTTTTGTAAGCATCCTCTTTGACCTGATAAAGCTACCTGATTTTTGCTGTAAACCACAGTATGTCATTGTTGGATGTTAAATAATCCTAGTAGGAATGCAAATATCCTCACAGAAAATGATATATGATGTCACAGTATCTGTGAGCTCATCCAGATTGGTGTCTGCAGGTTCAAAAACGCTCCAATCAGTGCAGTCAAAGCAGTTGCAGTCCTTACTAAAGGTTTAGCTGATCTTGGTTTCTACCTGTAGATCAGAAGATGAACCAGATAGTGATCAGAGAGTACCAAAACTGCTCGAGGGACAGAGCGATATGCATCCTTTATTGTTGTATAGCAATGATCCAATATATTTCTGTCTCTGTTGGGACATGTGCTGTCGGTATTTGGGTAGTTCATGTGTGAGATTTGCCTTGTTAAAATCCCCAAGAAGAATATTAAGTGAGTCCAGGTATTGTTGTTCCATGTCTTTGATCTGATCAGCCAGCTATTGCAGCGCTGCGCTCACACACACATATGGAGGACTATAAACACACAAGAATACACAAGGAAAACTCCCACTGCGAGTAGAAAGGCTGATAGTTTATGAAGAGTGCATCTAAATTAGGACAGCACATCTTCTTCAGCATTGTTACATCTGTACACCAACATTCATTGATGTAAAAACACATTTCACCGCCTCTCATTTTCCCTGTTAACTCTGCAATGCGATAAGTTCTGAACAGCTGGAATCCCAGTAGATGTAATGTGCTGTCCGGAATAGTTTTACTCACCGAGGTGTCGGTGAAGCACAGTGCAGCAGAATTTGCAAAGTCATTATTTTTGCAGGTGAGGAGAATGAATTTGTCCGTTTTGTTAGGAAGAGAGCGGAGATTCGCTAGATGGAGGCTTGGCAATGTGGTTCGAGAGCCATGCTCTCGGAGCTTGACAAGCATGCAGGCTCAATTCCCATGCTTGCATCTTTTAACGCGCTTGAACAGCCGCTACTCTTCCGATTAAAATGTCTATAGCAAAACATCAGAATAATCAAAAAATGGTAAAAGATTGTCTTGCATGTGCTACTAAATATTCAGAAGCTCGTCTCTGGTAAAACAGATCTGAAATAAATCACTAAACACAGGACAAACAAATTAAAGCAGCCATCCGCGGCACCATGATTTAACAAATCATATATATAAATACATACATACATATATATATGTATATACACTCACCTAAAGGATTATTAGGAACACCATACTAATACTGTGTTTGACCCCCTTTCGCCTTCAGAACTGCCTTAATTCTACGTGGCATTGATTCAACAAGGAAAGCTGAAAGCATTCTTTAGAAATGTTGGCCCATATTGATAGGATAGCAGTTGATGGAGATTTGTGGGATGCACATCCAGGGCACGAAGCTCCCATTCCACCACATCCCAAAAATGCTCTATTGGGTTGAGATCTGGTGACTGTGGGGGCCATTTTAGTACAGTGAACTCATTGTCATGTTCAAGAAACCAATTTGAAATGATTCGAGTTTTGTGACATGGTGCATTATCCTGCTGGAAGTAGCCATCAGAGGATGGGTACATGGTGGCCATAAAGGGATGGACATGGTCAGAAACAATGCTCAGGTAGGCCGTGGCATTTAAACGATGCCCAATTGGCACTAAGGGGCCTAAAGTGTGCCAAGAAAACATCTCCCACACCATTACACCACCACCACCAGCCTGCACAGTGGTAACAAGGCATGATGGATCCATGTTCTCATTCTGTTTACGCCAAATTCTGACTCTACCATCTGAATGTCTCAACAGAAATCGAGACTCATCAGACCAGGCAACATTTTTCCAGTCTTCAACTGTCCAATTTTGGTGAGCTCTTGCAAATTGTAGCCTCTTTTTCCTATTTGTAGTGGAGATGAGTGGTACCGGTGGGGTCTTCTGCTGTTGTAGCCCATCCGCCTCAAGGTTGTGCGTGTTGTGGCTTCACAAATGCTTTTCTGCATACCTCGGTTGTAACGAGTGGTTATTTCAGGCAAAGTTGCTCTTCTATCAGCTTGAATCAGTCGGCCCATTCTCCTCTGACCTCTAGCATCAACAAGGCATTTTCAGCCCACAGGACTGCCGCATACTGGATGTTTTTCCTTTTCACACCATTCTTTGTAAACCCTAGAAATGGTTGTGCGTAAAAATCCCAGTAACTGAGCAGATTGTGAAATACTCAGACCGGCCCGTCTGGCACCAACAACCATGCCACGCTCAAAATTGCTTAAATCACCTTTCTTTCCCATTCTGACATTCAGTTTGGAGTTCAGGAGATTGTCTTGACCAGGACCACACCCCTAAATGCATTGAAGCAACTGCCATGTGATTGGTTGATTAGATAATTGTATTAATGAGAAATTTAACAGGTGTTCCTAATAATCCTTTAGGTGAGTGTATATATACAGTGGGTACAGAAAGTACTCAGACCCCCTTAAATTTTTCATTCTTTGTTATATTGCAGCCATTTTCTAAAATCATTTAAGTTCATTTTTAAGTTCAATATAACAAAGAGTGAAAAATTTAAGAGGGTCTGAATACTTCATACCACTGTGTATATATATATATATATATACACACACACACATATATATACACACACACACACACACACATATATATATATATATATATATATATATATATATATATATATATATATATATATATATATATATATATATATATATATATATATATACACATACACACACACACACACACACACACACACACACACACACACACACACACACACACACACACACACACACACACACACACACATATATATATATACATACACACACACACACACACACATATATATATATATATATATATATATATACACACACATATATATACATATATACACACACATATATATATATACATATATACATATAAACATATACACATATATATATACATATATACATATAAACATATATACATATACATATATATATACATACATACATATACATACATACATATATACATATATATATACACATACATACATATATACATATATACATATATATACACACACACACACACACACACACACACACATACTGTATATATATTCTAGAGTGTATTGCTTTACATCAAATCTTTTAAAGGCAGAGAAAATTTATTATTTTCCAAAAAAGAACCAGATATAAATATGTTGTACAGTAAATTTAACGTGGACATTAAAATACATATCAGCTGACAGTTCACTCAGACTTGAATCTCTTAAACAATTTCTATGCATCTTTTAAGTGTTTGGGGATGACAAACATTAGTTATGTAGAAGGTACATTGTAGTATTCTCTTTTGATCTATGATTACTGACATAGGCGGAAATCGCGGCGGGTCGGTGGGGTCAGGACCCCCATCTGAGGGTTGTCCCCCTAAAATATCATTAAAATATGTGTATTGTAAATAATATAATGATTTCGATGAAATTTTCGCCCCTGATTACTGAAGAGCATGTGGTATAAACGGTTTTTGTAACATCTGACCATTATGATGAATTAAAATAGTGATACAAAAATATAAAAGAACTTGAAGCATCAACTACTATCTGCCAAGTTAATATTTTCTCACCTGTTTGAGCCCCTGTTTCTCATTGCTGAACTTCTCTTCAATCTGCTTCCTCTGGGTGTGGGCTTCCTGGAGCTCCACCTTTAGCCTCTCAAGCTCCTCCTGCAGTGAAATGCCAGCAGTTTGCCTAATCCGAAGGGTCTCCAATTCCTTTTGGAGTTTATTGACTTCTGAGCCCAGAGTGGTATTAGCAACAGCCAGTTGCTCATTCTGTGTTTTATACTCCTTTGACTGTGAAAAGGGGGAGATACATACTCGAGATCATGTAAATAATTAAATGTATGCATTTCTATCAGTTTTGATGACATCTATGCTTCATATTATCTTCCATTACCTTGTAGTCCATCTTCTTCTGGAGCTGAACAATTTTGTTCTCCATTCCGACGTTGAGATTTTTAAAGTGTTCGGCTGAACGGGCCTCTATCTTGAGTTGTTTTAGTTGCCGCTTGGCACGCACCTGCCTGTAGAAACACTGGATGACAATAGCAGCATTTCGGGAGTGGAGGTACTTCTTCCTCACGAGCCAGCCACGGACAGTCTTCTGTATGACCATGGCTTTGTGATGGAGCATGAACTGAAAAGAGACAAACATAGAAGATACAGCTTGAAACTTTGGATTTATTTGAGAAACTGGCCCTGCTTCATCATTTATGCCTTTTTACATGGACGATTTTGTACCCAATACACTATGAAATTACCTTAAAAAAATAGCAACTCAATGAGCTATTGAAACTTTTAAAATTATTTTGTATTATTGTTTTTATTTGATAAATAATTATAATTTACTATCTATTTATTATTTAATTATCTCATTTTTAATTATTATTAGTTTTATCTTGGAAATGAACAAATACTCTCACAGACTACAGACAGATTACATAGATTTTATGCATCAGAACAAAAATAATCAAGCATAATCTAATTGTTATTCATGAGCCAAGCCTTCATCATGTTGTGGCATCAAAACCAGCACATTTGCCACCACCCCATTCAAAACGTGTTTAGGTGCTACTGTTCGAATCACTATTAATAACAAAGTGACATGAATGCCCATGTGTACAAGATATTGAATCAGTCTGCATGTGTATGTTGTGACTGTTGGTGGCATTGCAACCTGAATTAAATACTTGATGTCTCCAATTTTCTTAATTAAGGGCAGTATGAGAGAAAAAGAAACCAGTGAAAGAGAAAGAGACAGAGAGAGTGCAGTACCTCCTGATATATCCTGCGTATGAACATGCCCCGGGCAAAAGCCTGAATGGTGATCACAGCCTGACGGATTCTCAGATACTCCCGCCGAACTCGTACCATCCGGTATTGTTTCTGACATATAAGTGTTGCTCGGGTGAGACGAAGCATCTCTGCATACCTAAAAGAGAGTGTAAGAGTGAGAAAGAACATGAGATAGACTGTTTTAAGGAAAGTGAGTGAGGTAAAATTAACAAACAGCACACCAGCTGAAACCAAAAATGAAAATTCTCTCATCATATTAGTCCAGATGTGTATGATTTTCTTTCTTCTGCTGAACACAACTGAAGAATTATAGAAGAATATTTCAGATCTGTAGGTACACTGGCAGCCAAAGGTTTGGAATAATGTACAGATTTTGCTCTTATAGAAAGAAATTGGTTATTTTATTCACCAAAGTGTTATTCAACTGATCACAGTGTATAATCAGGACATTAATAACATGAAAAATTACTTTCACAATTTGAAAAAAAAAATCAGAAATGTTTAAACTACTACAAAGAGTTCTCATCAACAAATCTCCACATACAGCAATGACAGCTTTGCAGATCCTTGGCATTCTAGTTGTTTGTCAAGATACTCAAGTGACATTTTACCCCACACTCCCTGTAGCACTTGCCATAGATGTTGTACATCTGGCCTTCCACACCACTTTCTGTCCTTGTTAGAGCCAGTTGTCCTTTGTCTTTGTAGACTGTAGTGTACACCTTTGTATGAAATCTTCAGCTTTTTTTTTTGGCAATTTCAAGCATTGTATAGCCTTCATTCCTCAAAACAATGATTGACTGATGAATTTCTAGAGAAAGCTGTTTCTTTTTTTGCCATTTTTGACCTAATTAAGACATGCCAGTCTATTGCATACTGTGGCAACTCAAAATCAAACACAAAGACAATGTTAAGCTTCATTTAATGAACCAAATCGCTGCTTGACATAACTGCCACGAAGAAGCTGTTTGACATAACGCATCCTCACATAAACTTGAGTTCTTCCCAACAGTGGCTATATACGAGGTCAAGATTTGGACAATTTAAGGACTTATACACAACTATTACAAAAGTTGTGAACAATTATTGATGCTCAAGAAGGCAACATAAGAAGAACAAAGAGGTGAAAACTTTTGAACAGTATGATTTGTGTAAAAAAAGAGAACATTGTGTGTTATGTATCTTTTGAAGGGCAGTACTACATAAAAAATATAAATCTCTTATAGACTATTTGTATGCATTCTGAAAAAGGTTATGCAAACTTCTGCACTTAACTGTATAGGCTATATAGTTTGTGAAAATGTATATTTTATTTTAGATTGATATTTTTCATGATTTAACCACATTTAAAAAAAAAATCATAATTACACATGTCATATTGCATGTGTAATTATGAAATAACTTCACAAAAATTCACAACATTGTAACCAAAAATTCAAAATTCAACCCCCACATCTGAACATATAAGTGCTTGTACTACATAAAAACTGCAGTGTCGCTGTCTAAATGTGACATTGTCTGATTTACCTCGGTGCTCATGGGGAAATGAACATTACAGAAAAACACTCGCTTACATACTCACGTGCTGCATGAAGAAATGGATTGGCCTCTTTCAGCTCGTTGTTGAACAAATTTTTTATTTGTGCATTTCTACTTATGCTGAATGACAGAATGACAACGAGTGCATGCCAAGCATATGACGTCATTGCCATGGTAACCAGATACACTTCAACAGATTTACAAAAAGACTAGAATGAAAGCATTGTCAAATAAATGTGCAGTGCTTTGGAATTGCTTCTCTTCTCTGCAAACAATACAAAAGACAATAGCGAGGAGGAAAATGAGTACATAAAAAATTAAGTAGAAAAAATCAGGGAGCCTACCAGCTGAAACCAGGACATAATTTTGAGAAAACAATCCCGCAACGAGAAAACAATCCCTCATACAACATTTAATGCCATGACCTTATGAATTAAAGTCTTGTTGCTCCGATTTATTACCTTTTTAAGGCCTTATTTTACAGAAGGTCGAATTAAGACTTAAGACCTTTTTAAGACCTGCGGAAAACCTGATATTGGTCTGTTATCATAGTATCACCCACACCCATCATATCATGTCTGAACACATGGATTAAACCACTGGAGTCATATGGATTACATTTATACTGCCTTTATGTGAATTTTGGAGTTTCAAAATTTTGGCACCCATTCACTTGCATTGTGAGGATCTACAGAGCTGAAATATTCTTTAAAATCTTAATTTGTGTTCTGCAGAAGATAGAAAGTCATACACATCTGGGACGGCATGAGGGTGAGTAAATCATGAGAGAATTTTCATTGTTGGGTAAACAATACCTTTAAGACTTCCCCCGTTAATTTGCAGTATCATGACACAAAAAACTTGTTCTCATTAATATAATGCAAAAAAATAATTATAGAATTGAAGAGAATTAAATTTAATAGAATAATATACAGAATTAATAGAATTATTATATAAATTATATATTTATACTTCATGGTTGTATTGGTTGAACTGCTTTCAATTCTTTGTAAATATAAAAAAAATCATAGTATTACTGTCATTTATTTTAGACCTTAATGAAAGAGAACCTGTTGACAATCATCACTGAAAAAATTCCAAACTAAATGTGTGGATGCATTACAGTAATGAGAAATGGAGGGGAAATGTGCTTGATTGTCATGAAAGTAATGTCACAATGCAAAAAATCTTAATGGTCCTAAAATAGGCTTTGTTTTCTTTATGCAAAATAGAATGTGACCTGAACCTTTTTTCTAACATTCCCCCAAACTCTTCCTTACCTACGTGCCAGGTAACCCCGGCCGTATCTCTGCAGAGTGATGGCAGACTTGCAGATCTTGCGGTAGCGATTTCTCTGTAGCCATCCTCGCACCGTCTTCTGGATCTTAATACAGGCGTAGCGGAATTTATCTGCTCTGAGCTTTTCCAGATAAGCCACCTGACCTGCTCTGAAGAAAATCTTAGTCTTTCCAAACTGGAACTTATCTGGATCCTGATGGAAAAATTACGTAAAAGACTGTCACGTTTAAACAGCTTTAGTAATGATACTGTGTATATCCTTGAATAATCAATACAAATTTTACATCCTTCAGGAGACAAATGATGTCCCCTGACTAGCATTAAAATGTAGATTTTCAGCAGTATTATTACCTTCATGATGGTCTATGATTTTTTATAAAAATGTGTCGTGCATCATCCTTTTATCCCAAATATTCAAATTTAATCAACTTAATAACATAAATGTTCAATCTGAATAATTTATATGACAATATTCTTGGCTTAGAATAGAAAAGTAATGAATATATAACATGTTACAAGACATAAAACATAAGAAATCATTACGGGTGCATTATTTGCCCCAGGTTTGAAAATTTGTGCATTTTTGTTACTTTCGGTGGCATTTTTGTCCCCAGT
This sequence comes from Xyrauchen texanus, assembly GCF_025860055.1. Lineage (NCBI taxonomy): Eukaryota > Metazoa > Chordata > Actinopteri > Cypriniformes > Catostomidae > Xyrauchen > Xyrauchen texanus. Next base: position 26,828,105 of record NC_068306.1, on the reverse strand, counting down.
CTCAGTTTATTTCTGTCCAGGCCCCTGACTATGAAGTAAGTGCTATTTGGGTGTGAGCAGTAAATGTGAAAATGCAGAGTTAAAAAAACAAAAGCTATTTTAGTAAGAATGTGCTGCTATATTCAAAATATTTGAAATTTATAACAAATGTGCAAGATGTATTTATTATATATTGTTTTCATCTCCTAATACAGAAAGTTCTGAGCAATAAACTTGGCTCATCTCATTTATTCAGAGGAGCTCTCAATAGTTAGCATCAAGACATTTTCAGGACAGAATTTCTTGAGGAAGTGGCTGTGTCATGCATAAAACTCTAACCAGAAATGACAAACCTCTTACCTTGATCAAAGTCTCCAGCAGGTTCTTACAGACCTGCTTCTTATCCCCAATGGTCATGTCCTTCTTTGTCATAAGCACCCGATATCTGCTGAAGAAATCTGGATACGTCCATCTGAAAATAGTCAATAGATGTGCAAATATTCTAAGACTTTACAACAAACCTCATTTCTATAACCCGAGATCGTATTAAATATATCAAACTTTATAAAGTCTTCCACAAGCATTAAATGCCATAAATGAGTGTGCTTTGAATGAATGCACAAACACTGATAACCTCAGTATAAAAACCCTGACAACACAATAAAACATGAGTGTTTACATGAGATTTTGAAATCATCAGGCTTTTCTCTCATCTTGACCTGTACACAAGACACGTGTGCACTGAATAAGGTGAGAGAACACAGATGCAAGTGTTTACATGCAAAGTGGTATTGCGTAAAAAGGTGATTGTCGATCAGGATTTGCGTAAACTCTTTATGACCTTTCCCTAAACACAGTTTAAGACATTTACACAACATTACACATTGTCAGCTTATTAAGCACAATCATAAGTGAGGTATCGTTCATGCAAACACATGTAAATGTGTTCTTTGTTTATTTGAACCTGTCTTTACACTACAAAGGTAGCGAAGAAGAAATATCTGAAGCGTATTTCAGCAAAAGGTGCATTTACAGTAAACAGCCTTGTAATGATGCACCACATAAGTAGCATAAATTTATTTACACAGGAATCACAATTGTGGGAAACAATGTATCATCAACTATAAAGATCTGCTTGTTGATTTCGTACATGTCTGACAGAAAACAATTGATTTGAGAACAGAACAGTCTGCATTTCAGTTTCACAGAACCAAGCCTAATCAGAGCCGCCTTTAATATTAGGGGGTTTGAAGAGCTCTGTTGAGGAAACTACATTGATCCATTACCTGGACGGATATCCAGCGGCACTGATCCGGATAGTCTCTAGAACTCCACATGCTCGTAGTTGCTGAACAGCTCTTTTAGAATCAAATCTAGAGAAAGAAGACAGAATGGTTAAGAGTGAATAACTTGCTCTAAAACCAAAATCACAATAATACTACTCAAGGAACATCTCTTGATCCAATATTGCAGGGTTCAAAGAGTGAAGACATCAAACCACTGTAGGTAAATCAGATTGTTGAGATTTGGGGTATTATCTAGACCTACTGTATCTTTCTCTTAAGCATAGAGCACATCTCCCGTGAGAGAGGCATTGGGAGGCTGCAGTCCACACGGGTACTGGAGACTGTTTGACTCAGAGCTCTGCGACTGTGTGTTCACAAACTTGGGAGCATGTGACTGACAAAACCCTCTCAATTTAACAGCCTGAAGGCGCCCTTGTTCTCAGGAATTTGCGGAGAGGACATAAACAGAACCTAACGAGACCCTGACCTATCTCGGAATTGTACATTTTCCAGAAGAAAAATAAATTGTCCAGAAAAACACAAATATTAGTTGTAAAACTAAGATAGATTTAGTATACAGTACAGGGTTGCTCCACCTTTTGAATATAGATATTCTATGACTTCATGACTTTTCCAGTTGTTTGTGATTACTGGATAAGGACATAATCTCAGAGATTGCAATCCCAAAGAGCAAATTATAGCCAATGAAATACATTGAGCTGAGCAGAACTAGAAAAATGTAGTCAATAGATACATTTTGCTAACAATTTACAGGTTGTATCTGTTAACATTAGTTAACTAAAATTAGTTAACATGACCTAACAATGAACAATACTTTTACAGCACTTATTAATCTTGGCTAATGTCAATTTCAACAAATACTACTACATTTTAACATTAAAAGTTGTATTATTGTTGTATGTTAACATTAACATGTTATTAAGTTGTGTTAACATTAGTGCCTTATGTACTTACATGAACAAACAATGAACTATTGTACATTTATAAAATCACATTAACAAAGATTAGCAAATGCTGTAAAAATACCTTTCATTTTTAGTTCACAATACCTTTTGCATTTAGTAATGTTAACATTGTCAAATGTTACCAACACTTCTGATGTTTTTCCATTATGTTTTACTTTTATTTTGTTAATTTCTATAACTTTTCAAGGCTAGGAAGCCACAACTTTACAATTCCCTGATTCTAGTTTTTCCATGATTGTGGGAACCCTATTAAATAAGTAAAAAAGCTGCTAAATGCATGGTTAACTGTGAAAGATATACTGGCATCTCAAAATCAATGGTTCAAAATCACCTCAATGACAAATAATTAGCAAAGGTCTTATATCAAACATTTGGCAGAGAGTAGTGTCTATAAGTCTATCAGCATCTATCTGCAGATACTGATCTAAGAAATCTTATATAACCTGATCTGCTAATTCTTTGATGTTGTACATTGGAGGAAACTTATGGTGCAACTGAGGCCAGTTTGACAAGAACTTCTCGCAGTAAATCAAATGTCTACTGATCCAGCATGACTCTAATGTTCTCATTAAGCTTTAAATAAATTTGCTATACTGCTCTATTTCTGGCAAAGAAATGTTAGATGAGTAATAATGGACTAACAATACCAGCTTTATGCAAGACAAACACTGTAAGGGGGCCAAACACACAGAGAAATGCACAAAACTTACACAAAAGCTTCCTTTAAATCATTGGGTTTAATGCAGCGCACATAATGAGGTGTGGTCGCATTAAGTGTTTCCATCAGAAGATGTAAAGAGTTCCTGAACTGTGAAAGAGAGAAACCAATAAATACGTTGATCACAGAAGCTCATATCATCATTATGTTGATCATCTCATCTTTAATAACCAAGACTTCAGTCGATCTACTATCATCAACCACACATTCAGATGTCTAAATCTGGAATTGTTAAGTCAGGCACTGTGCAAAGCCTCACCTGTGTGCCCACAGTTTTCCTGTGTTCACGGTTGTGGCCTTTTGGCATGGGCTTGGCTGCCCGGACATTGACCCTGGAGGGTTTGGCAGAAGATGGAGTGGCATCTTTACCATCCTGGAAGAGATCCGCCACCAACTGGAACTGTATAAAAAATAGAGCTGGATTTAGAAGCAATAAAATTTATCTGAGTCGAGGCAGTTAGTGCACATGGTCCAAAACCTTGAGCAGTACCACTCATGTTCAAGCACAAACAAGAAAAACGAACGCAAAGAAAAATTGGTAAAGGATAAATTGTTAAATTAAATAATGAATATAAAAATTTAACAGACAACATACTGTATTAGTGGGAACTCAACAATCATAAGAGAGGTAATTTACATACAGACATACAGAAGTCTTATAGGGACAGTAGCAAAAACAGCCTTCCATGGGTCAGAGAGAGGGAGAAAATGGTCATGTAATGCTAAATAAGTAGTGTTTTTGGAGCAAGAAAGCTTGAGTAAAATTACAGTGCCGATCAGGAAAGAAATGCAACAAACGAGTAGATTTTTATTTTTATAAAGAACAGAATATCATTAGATGTCCTTCAGAACTGTTTCTGCTGCCTGCTATACAGTAAGAATCTAAATGCATTTTTAGTGTCATCACAGACATTAAACATCTTACATAAGATTCCCAGCTTGTAATTTTCAAGCTAGACCAGTGTAAAATTGGTATTCAACTCCAGCAGCACATCAAAGCACTGTTGGAAGAGTTTTAAAATCCACTCCCTGCAAGGCAGGTACACAGTGTGTTTTATGTTGAAATTACAATTTGGGCAAAATGTTCTGCTGTTTTCCAGTGGAATTTTTTTAATAGTAGGATCAAATGAGCAGATTCAATTAATATCAAACTTTATTGGCAAGAGAAATTTAAGTGAACATTGCCAATGCATTAATAGACACTATACTTAAAGATATAAAAATCATATTAAAAGTTTAATTTGTTGAAGTTTAAAATCTCAAAACGATTGTTTTCTCTGGCTGCCGTTCAGTCTCTACAAGTATGCAGCTTGCTGATCGGCCAGATCCTACAATCTCTATCGCGCTCATGCTGGGTTTCACTCGGGTGGTTTCGCTTTTGAAACTGGTCCAGATTAAAGTATAAGCAAGCATTTTCAGGTGATGCAAAGAGATAAGGCAGCTTGCCTGTACCTCTCGCATGCCTGGTTATCTGATTGCGGGTTAAGTCTTCATTCACCGTAGAGTAATTCCGTGTTTTTATGCCAGGGACATAACGTTGAGTGTAATGAATGGCATGCACAAATGTACATTGTACAAATGTGCCTGGGTTTGTTGCTGGCAGATGCCTTAACCCCACCAACACCTTAATCAGAGCCTGTAAAGATGAGTAGCCTTTCTCAGACCTTTCTCCTATCGCATTAACTAGTTTCAGGAAGTAAACAAATGGATACTGCATTAATTGTTAAGCAAAACATATTAATTGCAGAAATTAAAGCATTCCATTTCCCCAGCCCTAATAAAAACATACATAAAGACACTTTTAAATCCAGATAAATCAATAATATACCATCTCTATATTAGACAGTCTAATTTTTAGATGAGACTGGTGTAAATTCAGTAACTTTGTTCGGCATTTGTAAATAAAACATCTCACTGAATATGACTGATATCCTGAACAGAACACTACAGGGATAATTATTTAAATAAAGCTTCAGGAGATTAAACCTAAAATCTGAATAAATGACCAGCAGATAATCTCATGGATTAATAGGGGGGTAAAAGATCATGTGAAACCAAATTACAACTGTTCTGTTTCTAACATTCATTTGGTATTTTACTAAGGGAATGTCTCAGGAGTGACCGATTGAGGAAGCACCAATTAACAACATCTGCCGGCATGACAGACCAATAGCTGTAGCGATCAGTGAGTCCCACCTCCCTTGTGTATAGACCGCTGCAGCTCGCTGCTGCGTCATTCTCGCTCTCTTCCTCGTTTCTGGAGGTTGCACTCATTAGACGGACTATTGGAATTATTGCTCAATGGTTTACAGACAAAGCCGCAAGGTAACGTCGCAAATGTGATAGATTAAATCTCGCTGTTTGCTAGGTATATTATTCTTGAGTGCAAAACGACTGCGTCAAGGAGAGACCCCGAAGTCTGCCCAATCTCTGCCTTTTCGCAATCCAATCCAAAGAAAGGAGGCTTCGGGTTGCGGTGGAGGATAACAAAGACCCGTGCCTTTCCTCATAGTCCAAGGAGGCAATGGCAAAAGTGTCACAAGAACCCTGCAGCTGGGGTAACATGATGGATAGGATGTCCCACTCTTTGGGGGCAACCCCCACACAGGGGCCACTGGGGAGGATGAGGATGATGAAGAGATGTCCCCCCATCTCCTAGGAAGATAATGACAAGGAGGATGACACCATCCTCCCCCAAATTTATCTCAGCCTTCCACCCCAGTCGAGTTGGATCTTATGGAAGTTTGCAGTAGAGCTGCTGTAAAACTTTCTATACTTTCAACACTTCTCTTCCTCCCCTGGGGAAACAGAGGAGGATGTTTTTTCATCAAAATGGCCCCCAGTTCGGTAGGTCTGGTGGTCATTTCAGCAAATCCACCAACTAATTTGTGCAGAGTAGTGGCACAAGTTCCCCCAGTGCTCACTGCAGTAGTTTCCCCACCTCTACCCACAGAGTTATGTTTGAGGGCAGAGGAGAAAAGTTTCATAAGCACAGAGTTTGTAAAAGTAAAGATTTTCCTTCGCATCCAGGCAAAGGTTAAGGAAACATTCCAAAACAATACTGAAAATAAAACTAAAAAATCCCTTAATTAAGCAGCAAGTGTTGGCTGACTTTTATTATTTGGCTGTTGCATGTGTCTTGTACAGCATATCTGCAATACGGGAGTCTATATCCCTTAATTAATACTGAACGAATGTTACAAAGAGAACGTTAGGTAACTTACGTTACGTAACCCTGGTTCTCTGATAACAGAAGTGAGCTATCTCACCTCACCACCCTCATTGCAGGCTGGCAGGGAAAAGAGATATGCTGTGAATGGCACGGCAGCGAGAGCTGGAGCGGTCTATATACAAGGGAGGCGGGACTCCCTGATCGCTACAGCAATTGGTCTGTCACGCTAACAGATGTTGTTAATTGGTGCTTCTTCAATCGGTCATGCATGAGGCGTTCCCTTAGTGAGATCACTAATGTTATCAGAGAACCAGGGTTTTCGAAAATAACCTAACATTTTTGGTGCAAGAAACTTGCCTAACTATTTAAAAGTATATAACATGGGAAAGTCTCTGAATGTTAAGCCCGACAGCATTTCAGCTCTCTCTTTCTGGGAAGATCTTGAACTTGTAGTAGCTGACTTGCTGCTGTCTGTAAATTATTTTAACTTCGATTCCAATGAATTCTGTTGCTAAGAAACCTTCAGACAAAACACTAATAGCCCTTTTCCAATGACATGGTTTGGGTGCGGGTTCCTGGGCAGGTTCGAATTCTCAAACTGTTCTGCGCAATTACACTACAGATGTAAACAGAGTATAAGCTGTATACAAACATACTGTGACGCGCCATGTTTGTTTATGTTTGAAGTAGTCACATGAAACTACCAAAGCGCGGCCGGTTTATGAAAGTCTCCAGATTGCCCTGGCCATGAACTAGCAGAGCATAAGCTTGGCAAGAGAACCATCGCAATTTCAGTGGAAAAGGGCTATAAGAGAGCTCAGTATTGACACAGACACAGAATTTCCAATTCAGTCTCTGCTCTGAAGACAGTGCGAGGCCAGGATGGACACCTGGGGCGAATTATCTCTCGCAGCTGTTGGTGATTATGGTGTTAGCGGCTGAGAGATAAAGCCACAGCCAGAGCTGCAGTGAATGAGACACACAGCTTTGTGCATCTCTGTCTGTGTGTCTCTCCTCCACTGCGGCTCTGGCTTTATCTCTAACACTGTAATCGCCAATAGCCACGAGAGACAATTAGCCCCAGGGAACCATCCCAGCCAGTGTAGAGCGACCAGACCATCTTCGCTCAGCCACGCCCTGCTCGCCACAGATGGATTTGACTGTTTGTCATTCAAGCTACTTGACACAGTGGCTGCTAGGAGTGAACAAAATCAGGCTACTGTTTATCTGAAAAACAAATTTAGTCAATTAACCATTAAACAGGTCAGAGACCAAAACATGAGCTGAAGAGTGATTTCAATCAGAGATAAAAACAGAGGATTGGCTGGGTGTTGAGAACAGCTCTGGGGCTAAAGTAACATGGCTGAGCCATTTTGTCTGTTGTCATACACATCTTCCTAGAAAACATGATAGAACTGAATTCTGTGACTCAAGAATTCTTACTCTAGAGGACATAAACTGTGCTATATTTTTCTGTCTCTATTTCAATCTACATTTTGTGGTAATACAGTCAGATTTAAGCCTAAATACTATGGAAGAAGCCAAACATGCAGGTTTTTCTCTTTATGATTCGCCGCTTGCTGTACTGTATCGCTTCTTTGCCCTATTAAGGCAATGTCACTTTCATCTTGGCAAAGCAAAATTCTGCGGGCGAAGAAGGCGTGGGTGGACCTTGAGCAAAACAAATTGTCAAGCAGCTTCTTTTTAATGCTGCATTTTATACTCTGTGAAAGGGAAGTTAAGAAGAAAATTGTGTGTAGCAGTGTACGAATCACCGCCCATACAGGGCAACTTGCAGATTCCGCAAGGTGGCCACACTGTCTTTATGGAGTTTGTATTGCAAACTCATTTAAAACTTATGCAGAGACCGACTTCAAAGTAAACCATTTTAATGACAGTGACCTTGGTAAATACTCATTAACTGGCAAACGCGATTTTAAATAAAACAATTTCACTTCCAAACCACACCCATGCTTTATTTCAAACAATCATGAACATTCTGCAACCAGCAGAGTTCTCCAAGGTCATGAATTTCAGAGATGTGTACGAACAGGAGAAATATCACCAAACGAACACCTTGGCAGAATGAATACATTGCTGCATTTTGTCATCATTGAACCAAAATTAAGCCTGTTCGCCCAATAAATTAGCCTTAAGATGGAAAACAGTGAGATTTTTTCCTAATATATTTTCAATGAATTTTCTGTTTATTTGAGGATTAATTGAAAAATTAGTATATGGATGTGTACAGTATGTCACCTTACCCTTACCCTTAATTGGTCATTAATATGCTAATAAAAGTATTGAAATTATTGATCATCAAATTCAGATATTCAAATACAACAGGTGTGACTGTGTGAGGTAAGCTAATAAATCACAGTTTTATCATTTCATTAGAAAATTACCAATTTAAACATAATTTTAACATTTCTTAACTAGTAATAAGTGCTCACCTGGCTAGCTTTGAGGATGTTTATATGTTCCTCATAGACAGTGTCTCTGTTCTTCTCCAAGAAGCCATCACACAGATACTCAACCTGAAATGGATGAAATCCCATCACAGTAGTGAAACTTAAGTAGCATCATCACACTGTAAAATCATGTTAAATAATTTTTGTGCTTACACAACAGCAAGTTTAGCATGTAATATAATTAATGTTTGTTGCGTTCATCTTTGTATTGGTGGTTGTTTTTGCTATGGTCGACCCATATGGGATTTTCAATGGCTGATGCTGATAACTAGAGACCGGGGTGCTCAATGGCCAATATAACGCAGATATAAATGTGAAATAGCGATGCAATAATAAACAGCAATTAAGATTTTATGCGCTTTAAGAATTTTTTCTTAAATGCCAATCTGATGACTTTCAGGAGCTTTGTTTTTAAATAATATTTCATGTTTACTGGGCAGCACCTATATGGAGGAGCAAAATTATTCCTCTTTGTCCTAAAAAATAAAAAAATAAATCTCCTCAGGGCAAAACTATGCAACAAATCTTTCTGAAACAAGCAGGCAAAGACCTAATTTCCACAAAAACTATACATGTCATGTAATGCTGGTTTAATTTCTGATCTAATTGTGAAGCAGTGTCTAGATCTGTCATCTAGGAAAATCTTGTTTCAGCACATTAGGATTTGTTGCAATTATAACTTAAGACTGTTTGTCGTTTTAGTACATGGTAGACTATTTGTATTATAATCAAACTTGCTTCTGCAGTAAAGCAATAACTCACAAAGCCTTGGGTGTAGCCTGGGATTTGCAAGTCTCAATTTTACTTCTTACTAAATCCTTACTGTGCGGGATTTTTTCAAATAATGCAAACCCATCACTGATTGCTCTGTGTTCACCCATTAATCACTAAGAATTTTATGATTCTTTACAATTCTTTTTATATCGGAGTATCTCCGTGATTAAGGGCATTCAATTTAAGGCATTTTGTACTTTTAAATGCAAAAGACATCTAAAGCATCAAGCATAAAGCAAATAAACCAGTCAATTTATTTATGTATATTGCCATCTTAACACTGCGGTACAGAATTTGAATTGGCAAATGTAAATGCACCATTTTGTTTACCACAAAATGGTGTTTTTACACAGACTTTTTTTTATGCAGCAGTGTATTGAACAATTGAGAATTGATCATTGATTTACATTCGCAGCCGAAAAAAAGAAAAAAGAAAAAAAGAAAAGAAATTCGCTGTGAAAAAAATTAGGAGTGCCGACTGACTACAAAGTTTACTGTGGCTCTGATATAATCTAATTTACCTCCACTAATGACATTTAACATTTCTCTTTAAGTATACTTTTTAAGACTTTTATGACTTTCACGGCCTAAATGTAATACTTTTAAGGATCTGCAAATACCCCTGCCATATAGATATTTTTTTTTAATTTGTATTTGTTGTTGTAATTGTAAAAAAGAGTTTTAAGGAGTTTAAAAAAAAGAACAGAAAACAGAAACTGATTTTAAAGTTCATCCTGGTCTGATAAACATTGTAAGATGGCTGACTGACATCCTAATGTCACATCACCAATGCAGACATAATGGAACATGCTGTGCCTTACAGCCTTTATCTGATTACACTATGCTGAACTCACCCTATCCGCAAAGTGGACCACAATATAGGAGCGGTTGGACATTCTGGGCTTCTCAAAATGCTCGCTGCGTGTGTGCTGGCTGTACAGCTTCTGCACCCAGTTCTGATCGGTTCCTTTGGGCACCTGTGGGAGGCAAAAATGTTTGAACTCCAAAGGACTGAAAACATCAGCTCTTTTATTTGGGTTACCAGTAGCAAAAATAGCAAGTTCAAGCTTTTGAAGCCACTCATACCGAAGAACTTCAAAGCCAGACTGGATAAAGTAAATAAATAATAATTTCATTCTCAAGAGGTGTTTAAAACTAAATGAGATGCTCTGTTGTGAGAGCCATTTACACAACATAACTTTCAATCTTCTCAACAACTGTTCTTCTTCTGCTCAATACTCACCTTACACTCTTCATCGAGAAGATCCAGTATACCGAGCTTGGCTTCAATGAGGTCAATGCACGGCTGGTTATCATAAAAATCAATGAGTGTCCAGGGGATCAGCTCCTTCATATACTCCTCTTGCTCCAGTTTAAATACATGCTAAATGGTATATAATGAAGTATTGAAGGTGAGCTATTCACATTCTGATGAATGATTCCAATATATTAAAGACCCAATGAAATGCACTCCTAAGATTTGACAATTTTCTTTTAGCTTATTTAATTTGTTTATTAATTATACATTTATTTACAGTCATCCTCTTCATTTAAAAAATGAATCAAAATGATATATGACTCATCTTGCACTCTGTACATTCTTGTCCAATCAAATGTTCTCTAAAATGAAAATGTTTCTTCCACTAAGACTACCTGACAATGACTAGCAATAGCAGTGTTATTTTTGTTTACGAAATTACAGATGAAAATGTTTGTGCATCATGACGATAGTTCACTGATTCTTCAGATAAGGGACAAAACACTTTTAAATAGTTTTTATTTTTTAATACTAAATGAATTTGAAATGGATATATTTGTAGACAAAAGTCTCAGCTAACGAACGATGTTAGGGAACAGGTTTTAATAAAACTGCTTTTTTTCTTCTGAAAAATGACATTTATTCACTTCATAACTTGCACCTAAAGGTGCGTACACACTGCCAGCAACTTTGTCACTGCAGGTCACCAGTGGCTGGTGGTGAAGTCGCTAGTGGGTGTTCCCAATACTGGTTGCCTGGTAACGTTTATAAATGACATTCACGGATGTCATTCCATTGCTGTTGACAGCGAATCTCTTTTCTTGCCACTAAAAACAAACATTTTGGAGGGAAAAGACTAAATATAAATGGAATCAGTACATAAAATGCTTTATATCAAAGATGAATGAGAAACCAGGCGTGCTGTTTGCCAGAGCGGCTGTTTATCTCGTGCTGAAAATGCAAATGCCGGTCTGTCTGGGTCCATAAAATCCCCGCGATCTCAGATACACCTTTCCACGCAGTATTTTTCTTAAAAATGTCCTTGTATGTGGGAAGAGACATATCATAGAGCACTGGAAAATTTCTAACAGCAAGAATTAGCCTTTCATCCATCTTTCCGTTACTGCAGGAGCTGAGAGAGAGAGAGAGAGAGAGAGAAGGATCACGTGAGCTCTCCCGTTGTCTCTCCTATTGGCTGTCGCTTTCGTTAGTCGCTCCAAAGTTGAACTTTTCTCAACTGTCGCGTCGCTGGACACGCCCACATCTAGCGCCAACGGTCGCGACAGCTCGTGTCGCCGGAAGTCGCTGTGCTCGCATTGAAAATGAATGGTATTGAGTCGCTGTCGCGCGTGATGTCGCTGGCAGTGTGTACGCACCTTTACTGTCATTTCTGTCAACTCCGTCAGACACACCAAAAGCATGCTATTTTAATTTGATTCATCCAGCAAGTGTAAAGTTTTTAATCATCTAATAATATTGTTCAGTAAAGGCATTGTGATAAAATACTTCAATATTTATTTATTTACAAAATGTACCATGTATTGTACACTGGAGCCGCCCCCCCCCCCAGTTGAAGATGCCTCTATAAACTAAAATGCCAAAATTTATCCCACAATTTTTACAAAAATTATAATAATGAGAATGAGGAAGTTGATGCCTTGACCATAGAGACTTACACATTTTTTGTTTAAAATATGAAAAATATCAAACCTACCAAGACCACGTGTCCTACTGTTGCATCCACCATGAGCAGGATGTGGGAAAGGGGTACTTGGAGTTAAAGATGATCAGTACATTTTCTGATTTATTCAGGATTAAAAAAATCTGACGGAGTTGATGCAAAGTGAGGACACAAATTTGATAGGCAGTTTTTTATGGATAATATAATTTAAAGTTTTCTTAATGTATTGTTTGATATATTACAGATCATACCTTTCATACTTATATTTATTAAATTGTTACATTTTTAAACACTTTGTTTAGCAGTTTAATATTGTGACCGCTTGCTTAGGACAGGTTAAGTTACATGTGCTTCCAAGTAGTTTCCTTAAGATTTAACTTATAATTTTTTATTATTGTTATGACTCTTGATTTCTAAAATAAAGATGACTTTTGTATTTAAGACACGTTGTGTCCCTTATCTCAAGAGTCAATGCGTTAAAAGAAAAAAAAAAAACACTGCAAGATATTAATAATGCAATATAATAATGTTACAGTTTGACATGCATTTTGTTATTTGGCACATTATCGTCAACTAAAATTTTATTTTTGGCCAACAAAAAATAAATGTCATTTTAGACTAAAATTAATGAATATGAAATAACAAAATATTGACTAAATTTAAAGGACATTATAATAGAAAGATGACAATTATCACTTAAAAAAGCTGTGTGAAAATTAACACTCAGCAAAAGCAAGTAGCAAATCATGATTCACCACTGTGATGAAACTAAACCCTCAAAGCCCTTTCATAAGCACAGTTCCAACTTCCTGTTTCAATAGGAAATACATAAAAAGAGGGGAAAAAAACTGCACTTGTTAAGTGATTTCATGGGGTCTTTATATCTGTTACAGCCAAGAATTTAGACACTAATAAATTACACTAAGTATATGATAGAACAAGCTTTATTACTAACCGAGTTAAACTGCTGCTGTAGTTTCTCATTGGCATAGTTAATACAGAACTGTTCAAAACTGTTGATCTCGAACGTTTCAAATCTGTTGAGAGATAATAACATGATACCTGCATTACAATCTTAAAATAATCCATATTTGCCTGAAAATAACCTGAACAATTTCTGAGCTTCTCTCTGCATCCTAGCTTGGCATCATCTGCTCATTTACTCTTGTGCTAATCAGTAAGTTCTCCTGCTGTGAGGAAGTAATTCATCCTATAGTCAGAAAGGCTCTCACAGGCAAAAGTTTACACTATAAAGTCAATAAGTTTTTCTGTAAAGGAAAGGTCAAAATACAATGACAGGAACCTGGGTTTACAATGTCCCACAGCGACACATTAATGGTCCTATAAAAGAGAGCAAGGAGCACAAAAGCTCTTAAACTCACAGAACACACAATGTGCTTTGCTATTCCACCTTTTCAGTGAGGAGGACTAACCTGGGCTGAACATCACACTTTGACCCCTTAATCTTCACTTTCTAGCTATAATCACAAAACGTCCCCTCCCTAAAAACATGATTTCTACAGTACAGTAAAAGATTACCTGTTTCTTTCATGTAACTTGTTGCCTTAATTTTTATGGAAGAATCCCTCTCCAGGGCATTTTAACTCACACCCAGAGTGTGTTAGCATACCATACTATATACTGTATATGGCACCATCCTTTAAAGTGTAAATAAAATTATGAAAAACAATGATTTTTTTTTATTGTTTCCAGACTTCAACATATACACTTCCCCTTATACATTCAGATAATTTTTAACTGAAAATCTTGATCTTGACAGAAAAAGCAATTGGACACGTTTTGCTTCAACTACCCACCCGTAGATATCCAGCACTCCGATAAATGAGTGTTGTTTGGTGGAGGTGTACAGGGCCTTATTGATATGCTCCACAATCCAGTCAAAGAGGTGGGCATAGATGTGTTTGGCCAGGGCGTCTCGGGCGTTGACTGCCTGGGCATGTCCCATGTTTTTCACATAAGTCTCAGCAGTCGTCACCAGCTTCCTGCGGCAGAGCCAATGCTCCATCTGATCCTGCTCGATGCCCAGCAGCCGACAGAAATGATTCAAGTGAGTATCATCCCTCTGCAGGACCAAAAACAAGTTAGTATTATTTTTAAATTTCAACATTTCACTCAGCATATTATGCTGATATTAAAATTTCAAAATAAAAAAAATGCAAAACAGAAGCATTTTAATAAGTAACTCAGATTTTTGAACACCAAGTTATGATTAGTGTGTGGGACATTTTAAATTGGATACCTTTAGTTGTGCTCGAAGATCTCTTGCTACTAATGTTGCATTCACGTCATGTCGGAATAACTGTAATTACTCAGAGCATTTCAAGTTCTTTTAAGCAATACGTTTCTATGGCAACATTTTTAACACCAAATTTTGGTGTCATGAATACACCAGGCTCACCAGTCATCCTAATCACCCGCACCTGCAGCCAATTCAAGATACCAATCAGCACCACGATAAGAAGCACACACAAACACTCACTCTGGTCACCAATATGTTCACAGACACTAACCCCTGTTCCAGCGATCTTCCTTAGATTACATACCTGTGCTCAAAGTGATCTCCTGCAGAATACTAACCCTTTCTCCAACAATCTCCTGTGGATTATAAACCCATTCTCCAGCAATCTCCTGTGAAATGCTCATCTGTGCCCCAGCGATCTCCTGTGAAATACTTATCCTCTCTCCAACGATCTCCTGTGGCATACGTACCTGTTCTCTGACGTCCTCCTGTGGGTTACTTACCAAAGCTCTGTTGTTCACCTGTGATACACTCACCTGTGAATTCACTTACACCAAGTGAACACCTCCCTTGACATTAGCTCACCTCTGTGTATCTGGCTTAGTCTTACCATTCACCCTCCATCTCCACCAAGAACGGTACTTCACTTGTCTGCCTTCACTTGTGCACAATTTGTAAATAAATGCCCCTTCTTGGACATCTTTTGTCTGTGGTTACTTGACAGATGACCGGACCTAAAACACAGCCATGAACCCAACAGGAAGCACGTCACCAGACCCCATTCAAGATCTTGTTAACACGGTGCAGTCTCCAACCCTGCTCTATCTACATCACCTCCGGTTCCCAATACTCCACCTGTTTTTACTGCCAGTCCTGTGGTCAATCCAGCCCATTACTCTGGATCGGCAGAGGACTGCCATGGATTCTTACTCCAATGTTCTTGGTGTTGGAAATGTAGCCACACCGTTTCCCCACTGACAGATCCAAGGTCTCATTTATCATCTCCTTACTCACTGGAAGAGCTCTTCAATAGGCACAAACCCTCTGGCAGAAGGATAGCCCTGACTCACACACCCTTGATGGCTTCACGGCTCACTTCCAAGAGGCGATCAGTCAACCAGGCAGTGACTCGACTGTAAGTGAACAATTATATAAATGATGTCAGGGCAATAGCTCAATAACTGATTATTCCCTCAGATTCCAAACTCTAGCTGCTGCCAGCGGGTGGAATGAACCGGCCTTAATCACCACGTATAGACAGGGACTATATTCATCTATATGGCTACATCTCACGTCAGTGGATGATTCCATTGGATTGGAGAAATGTATTCAACATTCCATTCGAGTCTCCCATCGTATGAAGTCTTGTCTCCACAAAATGTCCACAAGGCAGCCTCCGTCACAGAGCCAACCTTTCTCCCTCCTGAACTCTCAAGAATCCAGCCCAGAACCCATGCGGGTAGACAAATCCCATTTAACTCCGGCAGAGCGTCAACGGCGCAAGTGGTTATGTCTATATTGTGGTGGCGGGGGACATGTCATAGCAGCATGCCCCATTTGACCTCTTCGTCCAACGGTGAGTTTTGTCTCCAATTCAAATGTTTGTTACTCATCCTTGGTTACATCTGTAACACTTACTGCTGGTACAACTTCTGTTACAGTTTCCGCCCTCCTCGAATCCAGTTCTGCTGGCAACTTCATATCCAGGACGCTCTGCCAGCAACTCAACTTAGTACAGAGGGTCAACGACTCGGCATACTGGATCCACTCCATAACCGGTAAACTTCTTCTCCGGGGTTCAGTACAACACTGTGTGGGACCTCTTAGACTACAACTGGGTTCATAACATGTGGAAGACATCACGCTGCTGGTTCTTGAAAGTTCAGCATCTGATATCATCTTGGGGCGCCCATGGCTAATTCAACATTCACCAGTTATCTCCTGATCTTCTGGAAACGTCCTGAAATGGGGTACCAAGTGTTTCTCAAATGGTTTTCCGTCTTTACCCATTGTAAAACTTGTCACTCACTCCAGGAAGCCCTACCCATTGCCTATAACCAAAACCACTATTGAAAGCCCAGTTAACCTCACCTCCACTGACATCCCCTCATGCTATTCCCAGTTTCAGGACATCTTCTGCCCCCAACGTGCCACTCAACTCCCACCACATCGATCATAGGACAGTGCGATTGACCTGTTTCCTGGTAAACCAGCACCTAAAGGAAAGATTTACCCACTGACACTCCCCAAGCAGAAGGTCATGGAAGAATACATGGAGGAGGCACTTAAACAGGGCTATATCAGACCTTCCCCTGCTGCTTCCAGCTTTTCCATCATGGCTAAAAAGGATGGTGTTTTGAGACCGTGTATTGATTACTGCGCCCTCAACAAGTTCTGGTATCCCCTTCCTCTCGTCCCAGCCACCCTGGAGCAATTTTGTGGAGCTACTATTTTCACCAAGCTGGAACTACACAGTGCATATAACCTCATTTGTATCAGGGAGGGGGACGAATGGAAGACAGCTTTTATCACACCAACAGGCCAGTACGAGTACCGGGTGATGCCGTATGGCCTGGTAAACATCCCTTCCATCTTCCAGGGGTACATGAATGAGGTGTTCCAGGAGTACCTCCATCAATTTGTTCTAGTTTACATCAATGATATCCGGGTGTACTCCTGGAGCGAAACAGAACATCGTAAGCATGTCACACTTGTATTGGAAAAGCTGAGGAAGTTCCACCTGTATCTAAAAGCTGAAAAGTGCTCATTCCATCAGGTCTCCGCGTAATTCCTCGGATACAACATCAGCGCTGAAGGCATCCAGATGGACGAAGGGAAGGTGGAAGCTGAGAGATCCTGGCCCATTCTAACCACCATAAAAGAGCTCCAACGTTTTCTTGGCTTCGCCAATTTCTATCATCGCTTCATCCAGAACAATAGTTCATCTCGCCACCAACATCCCTCATTAAGGCCAAGTCGAAATCAGTCTCATGGTCATCCGAAGCCAATCAAGCTTATAACAGGTCGAAACAAGCATTTACATCTGCTCCACTTCTAATCCACCCAGACCCAAATAAACCTTTTATGGTGGAAGTAGATGTTTTGACCTTTGAAGTGGACGCTGTCCTTTCAAAGCAGCAAGGGAAGCCACCTCGCAACCACCCATGCACCTTCTTTTCCAAGAAACTTTTCCTGGTGGAGCAGAATTATGATATCGGAATCAGGAATTTCTGGCCATCAAGCTTGCCCTGGAGGAATGGCGTCACAGGCTGGAAGGAGCCCGCCATCTCTTCCTAGTTCTCACCAATCACCGTAACCTGGAGTATCTACGAGAGGAGCAGTAAATAAACACCCCTGCTTGGGTTCAAAACTCCATCTTGCGTCTGTGGTTACATAACACTTTGTTGTTGATAAAGTGCTAAATGTTTATCACTACATTATTTAAATAATTCACCTGAATATTTGTAGAAAATGGTTTAGAACAAAAAAAAAATGCTTAATAAAATGGCATGTCAAACAAAAATACAGTTTGTATTCACTACTTTCACTACTGCTGACATATTGGTTATTTTTTGTCAAGTGTTTTTATAGAATTCTGAGTTTACAATTTGTAATTACAAGTTCTACAAAGACTTGAACACTTTTTGCAAGTTGGATTCTCATAATTATGGTAATTCCGACATGCCGTAAACGCAACATAAGTGTTTCAAACAAAACTCTTTGATCTTTTTTAAAGTTATGATCCTATCAAACTTGCAAAATTTGGCAATCCAACAACTAGCTTTTCTTTGGAAGTGCTAACAGCCTGTGTACCTTGTAAAGACGACATTGTTTCAAAGTGGAATGATAAAAAACCTCTGCATTCTCACTCGACCAGCAAATTAGTTTGGAGCATGCAATTTTTGAAAAGGTAATTTTGTGCTATAAGCATCAGATGGTTCATAAATGTTCTGTGGGCATGCCGTCTGAGGCTTAAATTATGAAACAAATAACAAGGTATACACAGGGCATATTATTTGCTATGCACTTACAATGATATGGCAGGATTCTCCATCTCTCTCAGACACAATCTCTACGTTCCCCAGGTGCAAGATGGAGGCCATAATCTTAAAGATGCTCATTTGATGCCCCTCTTTCACACCTGCACAATTCAAAATGTCATTATGTTAATGCATGCCAGACACTTAACTATGGTTTTGCTATACTGTTTAAATTACTGTTAATTTAATGTTTAATGATGTAGCCCTTACCAAGCAGTGTGAGAGCCTCTTTTGTCTTAACAAGGTCTTCAGCATCATTCACCCCTTCAATGAAAATGTTCTCACCAAGAGACGTGTACGTGAAATCTTCTGCGCTGGCTAAAACATGAGGGTAAATGAACAATTGTAACTTTGGGCTGTCAGTAGCCTAATAATAATATTAGCACAGCAGAAATACCATTATTTAAGTTAACAAGAAATGTCATTTGCAACCCATTTTATTTCCGTATTAGAGATAGACTGATAATTGTTTTTATTATTTACACTTTTTCACTTAATCTGTAGGGATGGGATGATATATTGAATTTCAATATATCAGGAACACAAAAATTATTAACCATATCGTGGCAAAACTCTATATTTCGAAATTGGCAACACTGTTTTCTGTCCATGTGATCATAAATTAAATGACCTGTCAAACATCACAATCTGTCTATCGCTTGATTTGACCCTCTTCACTGTTTAAAGGGTTCGCACAAGGTATTTGAAGTTTTTAAGTGCTTGAATTTAGCTTTTTAAAATGTAAGAACTGGAATACCTGGAAAATCTTTTGTTGAAAAGTACTTGAGATTAAAACAGAACATTTCTTCTGTGTAATGTTTGTCCATCAAAGATGAGATCCACGCACCCCACTTTCATTGAACAGTATGTCTATTAATATCCTTTCTGTTCTTTACAGAACATCTCTCTCGTTAATAAACTAACGAGTCTGTGACATGCTTGTTGAACTCCTAAAGTGGCAGTACCATTTTATTTATGCAAATAAGCGTAAACTCTACTTTATTACTTGTACTTATACTCATTATTTGGAACAATTTCATGATATAATATTAATTGAAAGAATGTCTAATTTTTATATTTTCAAAAAGTGTGATTATAATAATGATGACAAACAAATGAATAAATATTCACTTTAACATACTTTTCCAGGACAGGTTCTGTTCAGTTCTATTGCTTGATCGGCACCTGATCAGCTTGAATGTAGCCCACTATTTTTTAAGGCTTATTTTATTTTTACTATAGCGAAAGGTATATGAGAAACTCTTATTGTTTAAACTTTGTGTATTTATATTGTGTATTAAAGAACTTTATTTTGATGAGAAATTATAATGTGCATTTTACTTGAGCATTAAAAACAAAAATCTGTTATACTGCCATTTAAACATTATTATATCAAATGGAGATACATTAAATCGTGAACCTCATATCGTATCTCAAATCGATTTGTGAGATAACCATATCATCCCATCCCAATTAATCAATTATCACTTCTTTATTGTGTTAACCAATAAAGTTGGACACAAAAGACTAACTATTTTAAATGTTCTTTAAGTGAGGGGCTTTGACCAAGTGTATAGTGCAACTAAAACTAAATTAGTTTTTTGTAGACAAAATTATTTCGTAAAGCAGTTCACCAGAGGTTAGTGATAAATAATAAAGACGTTAATGTGCCTAATGGAAATGTATGTGTAATGTAATAGCAGAAATAAAACAAATATGTAAAATGGGTTATGCATATCGGTTGTCAGAAAATTAAACACAAAAATAATCAGAATTGTATCTGTCATTAAAAAACAATAACTTTCACACTCTATCCGTAATGTGACGTTTTTTTAAAGTGAGAAAAATGTAGAGTGGGTCTTTATTTTATTCATTGGTGATTGATTGATTGATTGCCATAACCTTTATTACATTAACCAGCATTAAATTATGGAGTTAACTATCAGGAACATTTTAGAAATGTTGTATACCTACAACAGTAGCCTAAAAAAAGGCCTAATAAATAGCCGAAAATGAACTATTACAGTTCGATGATTGTTATTCTTTGGAATACTGTGCACTGACGACACATGTAATAAGAAAGTAAATCGGGTCAATTCTGACTTCTTGTTGACTTGAAATTAAAACAGTGTGTACTGAGACACTTACTCAAGTTAAGATCTTTAAATTCAGCTAGAGATGATGAGGCACAGAGCTGGTAGAAGATATGGTAGTTCCTCTCTTCCTCAGCCTAAAACAATATTGATTTTCAGCATTGGGAAAACCACTCCAGAAAGTCAACAAGGGTATTGATGAATTGAAAGGTGTGTATTACAGCAATTAATAAACACCTGAAAAACTACTCTGGACTTCTCAAGAAGATATGTTCGCATGTTGGCACCAATGATGTGATATCTCCTATCAAAACCGATCTGGATGTATTTCCCAAAGCGGCTGCTGTTGTCATTGCGAGTGGTTTTTGCATTTCCAATGGCCTGCACAGAGAATGAAGTGTTATTTATACTTGTCTCGGGTAAATTTGAAAGACCATGTGCTGATGGAGAAAAACCCTTAGTTGGGTTGTAGAGGAATGACTACAAAAAACTTTAAACAGAGAGAGAAAATTGTTGTTGCTTCACTCCATTCATATACTCTGGATCAAATTATCATGATTGATGCAGTCTAGAATATGACATGGGTGGAGAGACACTTTCACAATAGAAACATATCCAGTGTTTGAGGAGGAGCAAAAACCTAAAATCCATATTGTGGCATTGCTTTCAATGAGTAATGACTGTGATTTCAGGTCATTTGTTTGTTTGCGCTCACCTGTAGCAATACTGTAGAATGCTCTGCCTATCTCTCTTCCTCTGTGTCCTAAGAGGCCTTTCAATCGCCAGTGCTCATTTCCACTTTCCATGATATCTCTAAATTGACTGTGAGATTTGGCCACTTTCTTTAGCACAAAGATTATCTTCCTGAAGGGCACATGTGACTGTTCTGCTCTTATCAGTTCAAACAGGCCTGGTTACTCTGGAGTTTAATTTTGCAGTTCAAGCGTGTCAGTGCTGTGATGAGATTGTGAAGCAAGGGCACCTTTACAAAGATGCTATAAACACGATGGCAGTACTTGGTGGTACAACTCTGTTAGATCTATACAGAAATTTTAGCAATTCGTGATGCACCAAAAATGAAAGTTCTTGTCAAAAACTAAAAATTCAGGACACATTAGGCTGAAAACTGAAACACAAAATTGAAAATGCTAATTTTATATATTAGGAATAACTAAACAAATTCTAATTTTTAAAAAAATGTAAGTGATTACACTGTTTATCCTTCGATTGAGATTCTTAAAATAAATCGTAACTTGACATAAAAACTCAAAACATTGTTTTAAGGATTTGTTCGCCCAAAAATAAAAATTCTCACATAATTTACCCTCCCTCATGATATGTATGAATTTCTTTCATCTGCAAAACACAATTGAAGATTTTTAGAAGAATATTTCAGCTCTGTAGCTCCTCACAATGCAAGTGAAAGGATGCAAAATATTTGAAGCTCCAAAAAGCATATATAGCCATCATAAAAGTAATCCATACGACTCCAGTGGATTAATTAATGTCTTCTGAAGTAAAACGCTAGGTAAGTGTAAGGAATAAATCATTATTTAGGGTAGAAGGGAGAAGTTGAAATACACGATGCCTCTCGTGTTAAGCATGTTGGAAAGTTCACACGAAATTAATTGTTTACAAAAGAGGAGCATAGATAATCATAAATAGATGCCTCATTCGGCTGGTTTGGTTTTGACAAATGAAGCACCATCATGGAATGGTGAACATGGAGAGCTGTTTGAATCAGTGATGAATGGAGGAGATTCCACAGACCGAGCTCCTGGCTCAGACCGCTGCATAAACAGCGTTTGTGTTGAAACTGTATCGCGGTCCATAGGAACAGCTGCTAATAAGATATCTACATATAAATATCTATGCTAATGAAGCTTTTGCACTTGCGTCAAGTGAGAGGCAGTTTGAACTCCACCCTCGTCAACGTACAAACTACAGTTGGCCGGAAGCAAACACATTTTTGAAAAAAAGTTCTTACACACACCTAGTGTTTCGCTTCAGAAGACATTAATTAATCCACTGGAGGTGTATGGTTTACTATTATGATGGCTATATGTGCCATCATAAAAGGGGGGATGGTTGCAAGTTATGTTCAGAAGTCTGGAAGAAGGTAAGTTGCCATAAATGTATTGACTTTAACTTACTTTCTCAGCAATATTCTCTCCAAACTTTCGCTTTGTGATTGCAGCACATGGTTTTGAAAGCAAAAACTCAAAGAAACGGTCAGCTCTAGGGTTGCAATGGTATGAGATTTTCACGGTACAATAACAGTCTCAGAAAATATCATAGCTTCACAGTATCACGGTATACGGCATTACACAATTATTATTATCAGTTACATTGACCCTTAAAGGAGTGAAAACAGAACGTTTTTTTATCTATTTTTTTGGTTGGTTGAAAAAAACGCTTTATTATAATTGAAACTTGAAACAATTTTTTTTTTAAATGGAAGTATGTGTAAAAAAAAGTCTCCCTTTTGAAAATAAATCAAATAAATAGAATAAATAAGAAAACTATCAGAATTATAATAATAAACAGAATTATAAAATAGCATGTAACTATAACATGTTATATAACTAAAGCATGTTAGTTTACATGTTAGCATGGCATGTAAAATTAATTACTAAATTAAAAATAACACAAGTAAAAGGGCATGCATCAAGCATATTTGCTTATATGAGCCCAATTTTATCTTGTTTGTTTCCGAATTCAAAACATAATTCAAACAGAACATACATGTTACACAGAAGGAAAGGCTCCTCTTTACCATGGTTAGGTCACTGTAGCTAGTCTTAAATATTAATAAAATTATAGGATTTATGAAAAAATAAGCACTAAATGAAATATATCTTGAAACTTTAACTACAACTGCCACTGTTGATATAAAAGGTCTAGTAGATTCTAACTTTAGATTATTTCATATGGAACTATAACATTTTGTCAAAATATAACTTTTTTATATAATAAATATAAATATAAATTTTCTCATGTAAAAACTTGAAACAATTTTTTAAAGGTGATGATATATAATGACAAAAAAAAATGAAAAATTTGAGCATAGCACAGTGTTGCTCTTTCCCTCCTAAGTGCTGTTTGGCATGTCAGGGCTGCCTACTGTTTGAGAGGTTTGACTTGACTTTCTCCGTAACGCTTTAAATTAGAAATGTCTCACTAGAATTGAAATTGGTCACATCAGTCTTGAGGTCTGTGCGCTGCAATATCGAGGGAAGCCCTTGTTATTGCACGAGTGCATCAGAGAGAAGAGTATATCATGATCATGAGCTGGTTCTGTTACACTCGTGCAAAAGTGCAGAAAAGAAGCCTTAAGCTGTTTGCGAGATTATCATTAAATCTCCTAAATATGCTATCACTTGGGCGGCTGCCGAAATATCTTCAATGGAAGAACCATGGCATTGTTCTTTCTCTGCTGTCCGAATAGACCGGCGACCCACCAGATGAGAAACACTTCTTTACACACACACACACACACACACACACACACACACACACACACACACACACGTCAGACCCCCAGAATTACTAGAACAGATGATTCATACCTCCATAATGGGGCTGGAGGCCAGAACTTTCTCTTCCACATTGGTGTCATTTGCAGAACCCCCTACTGTGGCGAAGAAGCGCATGGCGTACTTTGCAGAGACGGTTTTACCAGCTCCAGATTCTCCACTCACGATTATCGACTGGTTCTTCTCATCTCTGTGGAAGACAACTCAGGTTAATACACAGAAACGGTAATGAATATCTGTTCTGCTGTATCTGATTAATAAAGAATTTACTTTTAGTCCATCATAACACACAGAATAAAGGTGGAGTGCATTGAAATGCAGTAATCAATCAATAGTCCAAAACTGCAAACTTGTTGTAACAATTTCAGTGATAAAAAAGGTAAGAGAGCATTATAATACTGTCACATTGCTAATTTTTCTTGCCGTAAAGAGTGCCAATGTGACCATTTAGTCTTGATTTACTTATGTTTAAAATAGCATTAGTAATCTAGGAACACAGTTCTCAACTACTACATAAAGAATACAGCATGCCATTGACAACCACATATTAAGTATTTTAATGTAACTCCCTTGGTCAAAATTAACAATCATGATTACAATATCAAGCAATTTCAAGGGAAATAAATATGTTTTCATTATCATGCAGTCCAACATGTAATATTAATTTTTACACTTCAGGGTCAGCTGTTTACTGCTGTTAAAAGCCTCATCGTGCTCTGACATCTCCGATTATACCATATCAACAACCAGTTTCCCGTTGCAAACTACAGGAGCCCGTATGCACCACACACACACACACTTCCCTGTTGAGCTACCTCAGGAAAACCAAGATACTAAGTAAAACATGCAGTGTAACTGGCATGTGTCAAACCCACTCTAAACGACCAATCAAATCCCACATACAGTACAGTGTGCTTAGAGTTCCACCCTGAGACTTTGTTGTGCTTTGAGAACACAAGCCTTGTCTCTCACTATTTTTACCCTTTGCCTATAGTTTATTTTGGGTTTAGGTCATTACACATGTCATTAAGAAGCCATGGTGCCCCAGCGTAGGAAGTTTAACTTGAGATTAAACCTGATGTGAAAATGGCTTTGTCTTTTGTTTCAAGCTACAGAAAACATACAAATATAAAGGCTAGAAGAATGATGCTGTGTACACTGTGATTAACCGCCCACTCGATCCATTACTAAGCCAGGCTGAACTTTCACATTACTCACAGCCTTCAAAGCAAATTATGTCATTTCGTCCTTACATACAGTGCAAATCTATAATTCCACTGAAACTTTGTCTCTTTGTTATAAAACAATGTGTACTTTAAACATTCACCTGATCTTAATAACTTCCTGAATTCTTAACTGTCATAAGTCACAATAAAACAGCATTCTAACTGATTGGTGAATCAGTCTAAATCATAAACTAAACTAACTTCCTCAGTGAACCAGCTTAGACTGATCGATGTTAACCTGATCAGATCGATGGCAGATGTGAAATGAGCCAAGAACTGTGTATGTGTACTTTTTGAAATCAATGCTAAATATGCAAATGTATACGCTTGGTGAAACTAAAATCAATCTAATTAATAGCTGTTCGTGTATACGACAATATGTTGTTTAAAAATATTAAAAATATGAATTTGTTGCAAAAAGCAATGGAAATAATAACTATGACGAAGGGGGAGATGTTCTCTAATTACATTTAAACTCTGAAAATGCGCCTTTCTTATTAGCACAAAAGCACAGCAGTCAATCAGTCCTGTATCACAGGTTTACAAGTGTATAATCAGCACCTACCTGGCCATCTGTTTGTATGCTTCCTCTGCCACAGCAAAAATATGAGGGTCCATGTCCCCCATGTTCTGGCCACTGTATGCATTGATGACTTCTTCTCCATAGATCTGTAGCTGCGCATATGGGTTGATGGCCACCAGAACAATCCCTGAGAAGAGAATCAGACAAAAGTTTACACCTACAACATAATGTGTGAAAATCCCATGCAACATTGCAGATATGCAAAAAATATCTCATAAGTTTGATAAAGGCATATTTATGAAATTATGCATCAGTTATTGACAAAATTCAAATTTATTTCTGCTAGGTATCACTGAAATGAATGCTAAGGCAAGCATCAAAATTACTACTGCTTATATTAAGAATTAGGGATTTTAACAACCCATAATATTATAGGGACTTGGTGGAGGGCTCATATGACTTGGGCCAGAACACCCCAGAAACCAACTAGCAATGCCCTGTAGGAACCACCTAGATCACCCAACTGCAAAACCTGCCAAAAAAAAAAATCTAATGAATAATCGTGTCTTCTGGTCCATGACAGAAATAACTAAACATACACATACACTAGACATACTCTACTAAATAAATAAATTATGTGAAGAACCTTACATTTTGAAAGAATTGAATTCACTAGATATTTGAAAATATGCAATATAACTTGACTTTGTAATATATGGTAAAAACACTTTTGGAGTTGAATATCAAGCAAAAAAAAAAAAAAGGTATATATATATATATAATACTGAGATATAATGTACACCGTTGCGATAATATCATGAAGATATTGATCATACTGCCCACCCCAACTGACAACGGTTTAAATGAGTTAGCAAGTGTTTATGACACTTGGGTTTTGATGAGAGGAAATTAGATCTTCAGTTGAAGCTTTTATACAATTATTTAAATTTGCCCGGGGTATGCAGGAAGTTACTCTGAAATAGGGAATTCAAATGAACTATAAAAGGATTCAATTGTTTAAATGATGATGATCTTAATCAATGATCCATATTTCTGTGTGACTCTCAGCTAAACTATCAGGCTTACTTCAGCCATTGAGTTGTCACACCAAGCAGTGACGTCAATGCATAACAATGTATAACAAGACATAAGAGGGAACAAAAAAACAGACTGTCTGTGAAAGTAAAAAGGAGCACACATAAAAGATGAATTATGAGCCATTAGGCATTGTTGATAATAATGAATCTTCCATTGTTTCAAAGCACCAAACCACAAAGACAAACCACCGATGGTTAGTTTTAGTCTACATTACAAATATCCAACTTTTTGTGTGAGAATATTCAACATTCAACTGGATTCAAACATGCACTACATAATAAGACGACTTCTCCCAAAATAACTTTTCAATGGAAGTAGACAGACACACCCCCAAATAAAATGTAATTCCGAAATGCCACAACTATTAACAAGATCATTTTACCATAGGGACAGAGTAACTAATAGAAACATGTTATTGACCATTGTAGACAAAACAGACACTGTATTTGTCCACCTCCAGTAAAATCTGTTGATCCTGGATCCCTCATTATAACATTGTGACCCATGTTGTTAAGGAAACCCCAGAGCCGGTCAATAAAAAAAAAAAAAAAAGAGAGAGTAGAGGGTCAATATATTGAGGAAAAAGAGTATACCACAACAGTATAACAAGAATGAAGAGTCATATAAAATCTCCTAAACTGCTGGGGCCAGTAAAAATCTGAAGCACTTTCCGAACCGGGCCAGTACAAAAAATCCTTAGCATTGAGCCCTGCATTATCATCAGATGCAACAAATCAAAAATAAGGCAAAAATAAGGCACTAAGCTCCGCCTGACTTACCTGAGGGAGTAACGGCCAGTCTTCACATGTGAAATGTGAAAGTTTTACTCAAGAAGGAACTGAGTGTCCAGATGCTTAAAGGGAATTTACACGGTACGTGGCAAGCGAGTTGTGCAAAAATGCCAGCAATTGCTGCAGCTCAATACAAGATATTAAAAACATGTTTCTCTGAATTACGCAATTCCTGTGTATAGCCTATTGTATTACGTGTTGTATTTAAGTGATAGCAAAAAAACAACAACCAAATAAAATGGCTTTTATATGTCTTTAAACTATAAACCATGAATATAACTCATCCTCAATTAACGAGATTGGTGGGTAGACCCTGTTTCCGAAAAGATCAATATTTAATTTCCATGGCCTGTTGTCCCATATTTGAGTTCTAAACTAAAATGGGAACATTGTGTTGAACTAGCTAATAAAAAAAAGTAGATTTTCTATTAAAAAGGCAATGTCTGTGAGCTTGAATTATAAATTTTTTAAATATGATTTGGGTTCAGATATTGTTTGCACAATTGTTTGTTTGTTTTTGTTATTCAATCGTAGAGTACATCAAAACTTAGACTATGTCAACATTAAACCGGATACATTTGAAAACTGGGTTTTTGTTTTCGTAACGCTCTTTGTTAGGGATGTGCAAGAATGGTCAACTAGTCGTTCAACAACTGACTAGTTGAGTAGTGATGCTGAATAGTAATTTTTAAACAATAAAAAAATGATTAAAAAGGTTAAAATATTTATATTTAAAACAGTGTTTAATATTGGAATTATTGTAGTTTAAATATTCTTTTAATCACAAATACGATTACAATTAGTATAAATAAGTACAGTATAAACATTATTTTTATAAATCTGACGGTTTACCTCATATTTGCTGCAGGTTCTAAACTGTTAGCGGAAGTCACAAAATTGGGAACTGATGTAGTAATAATGATCAGAATGTCAAGGATCAAAGTCAGTGGGAGAATCTTCATCGGGTGTTGTAGAAGCGAAAGCGGCCTAAAAACCTAATTTGATTGGTTAAAGAAACAGATAAACCCACCTTCCCCCTCACGCTTGCAAAACTCTTTTGACTGAGAAAGTTGTGCCAAACGTTTGAGTGCAAATAATCGGGAAGATGGAACAATGTATATTGAATTATTTCTGGGAAATTCTTTTGTCACTAAGTCATTTACACTTTTGCAATAGTTTATTTTACACATAAAGACTGATTCTACAAGGTCAATCCATTTTGCTGTTCATGAAACCCTCTCTTTGCTTGCATATCACTGAGTGCAGGTTTGCAATGTTTTTGGCAAGAAATAGGCGCAAAAACAGTGCCAAAAGTGAAAGAAAAAAATTCAGAAGAATACAGATACAAATTTTATTTTTTATTTTATTTTTTTTATTTTTATTAATGCAAATATTTTGTTCTTACGTTTGCAACATAATTGACACCTTTATAAAATGTTCTGTGTGAATGCAAAAAAGAAATATACTTTAGGCATTTAGGCATTTTATCTTAATAAACCCCCATCTGCCATTGGTGAAACAAAGCGATAATGACAGAATAATGTTGTCTAAGTGGGTCACTGAAAACAAACAGACATTTTCAGTGCAATAGAAAGACAGTGCTTACAGTTTTTCAGAGAATTAACCTATGAATGGCTTACTTATAATATGTCTCTGCATATTAAGCTGGGGAAAAAAGAAAGTATTAATACAGAAAAAGTTAAATAAATGTTGAAGTCATTAAAACTCATTTTTTAACCACTCCACAGATTTAATATTCGTTTTGGCAAGTCGTTTAGGACATCTATTTGTGCATGGCATAAGTAATTTTTCCAGTTATTGTTTACAGATTGTTTCCCTTTTAAATGACTATATCACAATTCCATTGTGTCAGAAGTTTACAGACACCAAGTTAACTGTGCCTTTAAGCAGCTTGGAAAAATCCAGAAAATGATGCCAAGCCTTTAGACAATTAGCTTCTAATAGGAGGTGTACCTGTGGATGTATTTTAAGGCCTACCTTCAAACTTAGTGACTCTTTGCTTGACATCATGGGAAAATCAAAAGAAATCAGCCAAGACCTCAGAAACAAATTGTGGACCTCCACAAGTCTGGTTCATCCATGGAAGCAATTTCCAAATGCCTGAAGGAACTACATTCATCTGTACAAACAATAGTATCCAAGTATAAACACCATGGGACCATGCAGCATCATACCACTCAGGAACGAGACACATTCAGTCTCCTAGTGATGAACATCATTTGGTTCGGAAAGTGCAAATCAATCCCTGAACAACATCAAGTCCTATATCAACATAACCTGAAAGCCACTGCACCATAAAAAAGCCAGACTACAGCTTGCAAGTGCACATGGGGACAAAGATCTTATTTTTGTGGAAATTTCCTCTGGTCTAATGAAACAAAACTTTTACTGTTTGGCCATAATTACCATCATTACGTTTGGAGGAAAAAGAGTGAGGCTTGCAAGCCGAAGAACATTATCCCAACCGTGAAGCATGGGGGTGGCAGCATCATGTTGTGGGGGTGCTTTGATGCAGGAGGGACTGGTGCACTTCACAAAATAGATGGCATCATGAGGAAGGAAAATTATGTGGATATATTGAAGCAAAATCTCAAGACATCAGCCAGGAAGTTAAAGCTTGGTCACAAATGGGTCTTCCAAATGGACAATGACCCTAAGCATATCTCAAAAGTTGTGGCAAAATGGCTAAAGGACAACAAAGTCAAGGTATTGGAGTGGCCATCACAAAACCCTGACCTCAATCCAGTAGAAAATTTGTGGGCAGAACTGAAAAGCATGTGTGAGCATGGAGGCCTACAAACCTAAATCAGTTACACCGGTTCTGTCTGGAGGAATGGGCCAAAATTCTAGCATCTTATGGCACATTTCCACTGCACGTTACGGTTCAACTCGCCTCAACTCTACTCGCTTGACTTTTCTGAGCTTGCATTTCCACTGCAGTTTAGTGCAACCTCAACGTGGGTGGGTGATCGCCATAGTTGAGCCGCATCTACTGCCGAGATATCATCTTAAACACGACACAAACTGACCAAAACAAAAACACGACTGCTAGCTGTTAGCTACTATCTCATTGTGATTCATAAAGCAGTTGTTGCATGGTGATTTTACACAAGTGTGACAGTTAAATTGGCCAGGTTGTTTTAGAAGCAAGCTTCCAGTAGCTGATCAACTAAATAAAGTGAAGCTTTCAAGCAGAGTATAGCGTAAACATAACAAAACATACCATCCTCCATTGTGGCTGAGTCCAGGGCACTCTCCCTCCCATTGCTAACCGGTTTAGCTGGCGTCCATTTGGTCGAACCACTTCTACTTTTCCTTGATAGTTCTGTATTCACTTTAAAGTAATTTTTTTTTTTACTTTTCCCTACACAGTTGGTAGGTCCGGAGTTAGCAGTGTCCAACCAACAGCTGATACACTTCCTGAGAGACTATTTCATTCATCGCTAACGAGTGGACCGTCTGCACCTAGTTTTTTTGACCACGGCATGGTTTTGCGTACAGCCATTTCTTTTTTCTCAATTCAAAAGTCGCATGAACAAATTATACTATTATCGATGTCGCTAACTTTAAAACTAGTGGGTTGATGTCGTGTGTCGGAAATCCAGTGACGATTCTCCCTAACCATTCAGTGATAGGCAGGATTTTGACGTCACATTTAGTATCGGCTTGGCTCGCTTGGAACTTCTGCTGAGGTGGTGCTAAAAAAGTATCAGGTACCAGGTACTATCCACAGTGGAAAACCCCCAAAAAGAGAGTAGAGTCGAGTTGTACCATGCAGTGGAAAAGTCCCATTATTGTGAGAAGCTTGTGGAAGGCTACCAAAAACATTTGACCCAAGTAAAACAATTTAAGGCAAAGCTACCAAATACTAACAAAGTGTATGTAAACGTCTGACCCACTGGGAATGTGATCAAATAAATAAAAGCAGAAATAAACAATTCTCTCTACTTTTATTCTAAAATGTCACTTTCTTAAAATAAAGTAGTGAACCTAACTTACATAAGACAGGGAATGTTTTCAATGATTAATTGTCAGGAATTGTGAAAAAAAATGGGTTTAAATGTATTTGGCTAAGGTGTATTTAAACTTCTTCAACTGTACTGACTTGTAAGTAATCCATGTGACTTGTGCATAATTTTTCAAGTTTTCTGAAGGCATACAATGAATTTGTATGATGAACAGTCCAAAAGTAATTATTCAATTTCAATTCAAATTAATTCATATACAGTACAAGGAGCCCAAATCAAAACGGTGGCACATCGATATTAAAATCATCATTCATTTTGGTCACGAGGTCACACAAGAACCAATGAGGTCTAATGTTACTACAGTGTCGCCATTTTTTATTTGGGCTCTGGTGTTTTTTAAGCTAAAGCGAGTCACCTTTTATTGCTATTGTATGGAAATATGTGATTGTGACATTCTTCAAAAGCTCTCCTTTCGTGTTTCTCAGAAGAAATAAAGTCATATGGGTTTGGAATTTAATATAGAGAGGATATTGTGATACAGGCATGAACTTACCGCAATAAGTGTAAATGTGATTGGACTCCAGGAAGCGGACCTTGAGATTGTGGAGCACAGCGGGCTCGTGGAGGTAGCTGAGAGCCGTGAGGTCATTTTCTCCAACCAGAATATCAGGATTACGAAGAAATGGAAGCTGATTTTCTTTGGGACCAATTGGATATTCTAGCGGCTAGGAATAGAGACAGTTATGTCATTAAAAAGAAATAGATTCGAAATTCATAAAATTCAAACCACAATGAAGGGGTGAAGTTCCTTGAAAAGCTTCAAGAGTGATTTTTGCAAATTCGAGAGGGTTAGGACTGCAATATAGATGCGAGAGTATAAATCATAAAGAGCATTAATGAGCCATGCTGATCTTTCTTTCATCTCTTTTTTTTTTAGGTTTATTTAGGTTTCCCCAAACACAGCATAGTTTTTTAATAATACACTTGAGAGTATCATATTCACTCCCATCTCTCAGGGCCTACAAGTCTTACCCACCAAAACATGCTTAATGATTCATAGACACTTTCCTCAGTGCGGTGAATCTTAACTACCAGTGGCAGGGAGTGGGATGGCCTGCTAAGAGATGTTCTGCTTTAGTTCACAACTGCTGTGTCAGGACTGAAATAGAAAAGCCATTGTGGCTTAGTCTCCTTTATATGACTAATCCATCCTGATTTACCTGAATGAAAATCTTAGACTCTAATAACATAACAGGTAAAAATATATGACTTACGTTAAAAGAAGAGGAAGGTGTTTGCTTACCGATTCATCTTCTAATTTGAGGTGAAGGACTGAGTCTCCCTCCTTATAATCCTTGATGATTTCTGCTGACTTCCAGACCTCTTCTGGATCAGGGATCCAAACCCGGGTGTACTAAAAAGACATATGAATTCCAACTTTAAATGGACGAACCAACTAACATACAACTTCAAGCACAGAAAATTAAATCACAGGCATCTATATAGGCACATATAATGCAAAAATATACCAAAACAATATATCTGTCTTTAAACTTAATTTTTAAGACATATGAGGCCACCAAAGTGGTAGTTACATTCTGTTTCTCTATTGGATGGAAGCAAGACATAAATACAGCTCCTATGTACTTGAATAGAGAAAGGCCAAAATCTCCAAAATGGTTGGTCAAGATTAAAAAAAAAAAACTGATTTCAACTGGGCAATATAATTGGACAATATTTATGTCATAAACTGTGCTTCTTAAGCTCAAATCACGAAAATTATTTTTGAGTCTGCTCTAGCCAAGGAGCTCTAAAAGAGAGCTACCGTATCCATTAGCATCCACATTCAACTCGATGTCAGTGTTCAGCAAGTGGATTATTCCCAGGATGTACGCAAATGGATTCTGCCAAGCCCATTTCATGCTTTTAAGAGAAATCTGTCACCAAAAAATATGTACTATAATGTAATTGACAAAATTACATTATAGTACAAAAAAAATTAAAAATAAATCATCTGAAAACAAGGCTACTTTTGAATGACTGTCAAAGGAGAAACATGCTTTTTGGAATCACAGGGTGTAGATCCAGAATCTACCAGCATGTGCCCATAGGGACCTGCTTAGCAGCCAATGCCTGACCCCCAGCTCTAACTAATCTGCATGCGCAATCTCAATTTAACTGATTAAAAAGTGATTGGCTCTTTAACTGTAATGTGGGACTTCCATTCCTACAGCTACTATATTTAGCGTTACAATTTCCATTCAGAAGTATGCCAGTGACCAGTCTCATTCTTCATGGTCTCTGGCGGCCACCCATCTTCACAATCTCAGTAAGGTTTTGAAACAAACAGAACTGACTTAAGCTAAATACAGGAAGAAAGCCCTAGTGCTTTTATCAGCAGCCAACAGATTTGGTCTGCAATAAAGTGATCTCATAATTGCTGGGAATCAACACTACAGACAGAAGAGTTACAGGATAAATTGATGTTGGTAGAATTTGCTATTTCCAAAATTCAAAGAAAACAATGCTCCATCAATCTTTAAATCCATCAATCTGAGTCAACACAAGTGACATTCTTACTTGTGTTATGATATCATGACTTCAGATTTTTCCACAACTGCCCTCCAGAGAAAAAAATGGTCAAGACAACTGAAAAGATAAAATGGCAGTGTTTAAGCTGCATCATAGGATGACGACATGATGGACATAAGTTTTGGGTGAAAATGCATCCAATCAAAGACTGTTGTAGAGTTTTTTGACAGAAGTCATCTAGTCTTCATAGCAGCTAGGGCTCATTAAGGGCTTGCACGATTGTCATATAAATTGTCATTTTTTAAGGCATGCTTTATGCATGTGGGCTGTAACGTTTGAATAACGAGGCTGACGAGGAGATGCGGATCCAAACGCAGTTTGAGTTTATTTAATCAGAAAACACAAAATGAACAAAAGAACAACCCACGATGGGGAAAAGAAACATAAACTAGTTAGGTAACCACGGTAGAGACAAACAGGGAACAAGGGAGAGAAGCACACATCAGGCTAACATCAAACAACGATCGACAAAGACAGAACAAAGACACGGGGTATAAATACACAAACATGGGATGGGTGGCCAATGAAAGAACAGAACTCAAACAAGATAACAAGGTGATTAACAGAAACCAAAGGCAAATTAACAAGGGCAGGTGTAAACAATGAACAGTGAACACGAACGCTAACAAGGACTATGGAATTACATAAGGGACTAAAGTGAAAACTAAGAAGTGCAAAAGTGACAACAATGGTAAACAAGAGGGCAACAGTGAAACAAGACAGGGTGGACTATGGAGTTAAATAAGGGACTAAAGTGAAAACTAAGAAGTGCAAAAGTGACAAGATGGAAAACAAGAGGGCAACAGTGAGACAAGACAGGGTAATCGTTACATGGGCTTCATACACCTTATTACATATTTAACATCAAATATCTAAATCAAATAAAAGTAACTCATATTTTATCCCTATTTTATTAAGGCTTTAAAAACTTATGAATGACATGAAAAATAATGTTTTAAATATCATAATATTTTTAAATACTTAAAATATGTCTCTCTCTTTTTGAACTCATGTATTTTATAATTGTTTTAATAAAAAATTTATATAATTTATATATTATATATTTTATTATATTTACATTAAATTTTTATTATACTATAATATAAAATATTTATTTCATAATTTCTTCACTTTCACACGTTATTTTAATGCTCTGAACCCGAGCAAAAACTTTTTTCAAAAAAAGATCACTACAGAAATAAAGTGTTCATCTCTTCCTCTTTGTCACTGTGTGTCATTAACACAGCATGTATGAACCAGGAACATTTGCCATTACACGATTGTTTAAAGTGAAACCGGAGTGTTTTGCGTTCACTATCAAAGTTTATACTTGTTTGTTTATATTTTCGCGGGAGTTTGGCACGAGCCTCTGCTGACAGTGCACAATGCAACAAATAAAACAGAATACGAATGTCTTAAGATGCGTTTTAACAGATGACCATTTGTTTATTTCCTTTAAAATTGACACAGAATCTAAGAAAATGCATTGTTACAGCAAGACACCGTGCATGGGACAAAGACGTCCATCTAGCACATGATTACATAGAAGACGACGGATGTGTTCAGAGTAAACGACCCCCAGATGTGGATGTCTTTTGTGGTTGTGTCTTGACTATGCCTTGCTGTCTTATCAGCATTTCACTGAAAAAGCATTAGGGACGTATATACAGTGCAACTTTATAAATGAAAAAAACTGGTACCACCAGTAGGGTACAACGGGGCTAAAGGCACCCCTTTAATGAAATTTGGCATTTTCTGGTCACAAAATATATAATTTTTACCCCACACTTGGATGATATTGTGATATTGTGTAGATACTGGGGAATAGTTATAGGCACAAATTGTCAACTACTGCAAATAATTCTGAGACAACAAGATGCTTTTTAGAGCAACAAATTAAGATGATGCTTACTCAAAATAACTACTTCAGAAAAAGTCAACCATTTCATGTTAATTTCAAACACATTTGACATTTTATTACCTCTCAAGTATTCTATAAACAAACTAATCTCTATTATGATTGGATGAGTCAATGTAAACCCACTTTGAACACCCCCACAATTAAGTAAAGCAATGCATTTTAGAGGGGCCTTTAGCCCCAGGAACAGGGGCTTTTTACCCCAAATTCTATTCTTTCACATACTGGACAGTTATTGAATTTGTATTATTTAATATCATTAAACAAAACTGAAAATTAAAAATAAGTATTTGTCTCAAAAGAAATGTGTTCATTTCAGGGATTTTCATAAGCTACATAAATTTCCCAAATTAGATTATACTGCCTCAAAATCAACCTTTAGACACCACACACAAAGATATCATGGAACAGGAAAATTTTGCAGTGCATAGTAGGAAGGTGCTGTAGTATTTTTTGTTGCTATTTAGTGTTTTGGGAGAAAATAAAATCAAGGGAGCCTTTTACCCTGCAGAGCCTTTAGCCGCGTTGTACCCTATTACAAAGCTCGAGTCTGTGGTAGTACTATGGCACCGTTTTAGGCAACTATGCAACACCAAGTTAACATAGAGCCGTCTATTGAAGCGTTTCTTTTCTCGTTTAACTTTTTTAATTCATATTTCAAAATAAAGAAACATGTGAAGTATAAGCGCCCTAATGTACATGCACACCAACTGTGATGGTTTGCACCACACTCACGCAAAAATATATAAACAAGGTGTAATGCCCATTGTGAATGCAGAGCACTCTGAATTTAGTTTATATTAACTTTTGCATAAATATTGTGTTTTTAATTACCATCAACCACAATTTCATGATCATGACAACCCTTTCTGGAATACATAGCCTAAAAGTAATAAAACAGGAGAAAATGTCAACAAACTTCCAGGGTGCAGCATCTATACAAGTCAAAAAATTATTTACCAAAAAAATTTTAAATAAAAAGAGAGATCAGAATAAATTGGTGTCCCAGCCTATCATTAAAAGTGATAACGATCCAAAGAGCTCTGTTGGATTTCTGAATACTAAATTACTCATAAAATCATTAGCCCGGTGGGGGAATAGTTCATCTTAGAGTTTGGGCTTGTCACTGGGATGTACTCTGACACAATGAGGGCATACTTTTATAAGTCAGAGTGAAATTATGGGTTCTACTCAATGCAAAAATTCTGCTTTGGAGAGGATGCATTAGGTAGCAAAGCAAAACCTATACGAGCAAGCAGGATTCACCAAGACACAGCTGAGTCATAGAGATTTCGATCAAACAGCAGGGGTCCTGTCTGACTTTGGAGTCGGTTACGTCATTCTTATAACATTTCAGTGTTCCATTCTAGCTGCTTACAGCTTGCAATGGACTACTGCACTGAGCCCCACGACGTACTTCCGCTTTGAAATAGTACTGCCCGCTAGTTTCCAGTTAAATGTGTTTGCATTCGCTGTAGTTACCTAGTTCCTAAAATGCCACTTAAAATGAGTTATCAGAAGTGGATTTTAAAATAAGGATCTTTTCAGAGATGGAAGAAATATTCTGAACATTACCGTGTTCAGCTTCTTCAAAATTCAGTGGAAGAACAGTTGTCAGAGCTTTAATTCAGCCCAAGCCGATCTGAGAAATTAATGGCTGGTATCTGAATGAATGGTTGGTCCAATCCAAGCGTATTTCACCATTTCTCCTCACAAGGAGGATAGTACCAGACAATTAGTACCACAGATCAGCCCAAAACGCAAATGTCAAAATGGATGCATCATCCTGTTTTTATTAAATGCATGTACTTTTTGTCACTGTTTTACTAATAAGTACTGTATATCAATACATTTTGAAATGTAAATGTATAAGAGCTACTAAAGATAATGAGTTATAAGGTTTGAAATAGATTAAATATATGTAGTGTGGTTAAATATATTTTAGCGCAGTTATTTATTGATTTAATGTGATAATACAATTACTTCATTCTGTTCTGAGTGATTTGTACAGCATGACCAGAGTAAAATAACAGCTAATGAATGTATTTATAAATAAAAACAATCTATT
This sequence comes from Xyrauchen texanus, assembly GCF_025860055.1. Taxonomy (NCBI): domain Eukaryota; kingdom Metazoa; phylum Chordata; class Actinopteri; order Cypriniformes; family Catostomidae; genus Xyrauchen; species Xyrauchen texanus. The sequence goes on along the minus strand of NC_068306.1, from coordinate 26,789,646 downwards.
CCAAAGTAAAGTTATTTGCAACCATTGTATGGTGGAATTTATCGGTGAATCTTAACTGGTATGAAATATCATTAATGAATGAAATGTGTGTTAATTAGACGGCCAGACTGCTGCAGGTTATATATGTTTGATTTATTATTCAGGAGCTGAGTTTAGCTACATTAGGAAAGGAAAAAAATATATATTTACAGGCAAATTTAAGCAAATTATAAAACTGAGACATCATGTTAGAGCCAAAAAATATGATTTGCTGATTTAATCAACTGACAGCTCTGGAAAAAAAAGAAATAACTACCTTCCAATGAATAAATCTCTGCATGTAGGCGCACTAAACACTGTAACCGGAAACTTTGACTTCCGCCAACACGAGCAATGGTGACCGGATGAGGGCATATCCAGCGATGCGTCAAAGTTTTGAAATGTTTAACTTTATGCAAATGAAGATTAACTTTCAAGGGGGCCAGCCATTACGAGAGAAGATGGTAGACCTCACGTGATCCTAAAATTTTTGTGTCTCCATAAACACCACTAGCGACCTAACCGCCAGCCACTAGCAACATGCAGTGACAAAGTAGCTGGCAGTGTGAACACAGCATGAGCCACACAACTTAGAATGCAGAAGCAGTTATGCAAGTAATCCATAGTGCTGAAAGGGACCTAGGAGGTCGAGTAATAGAGATGAAATAAAAGCCACAAACCTCCAATTTTGATTTCATTTGATGTTTAAAGGCTTATAATTACAATGTATCAGTCTGTTCAAAGAGAGGAAGTCATATAAAAGCTTTATTCATATGTCAACAGAATGTCAACAACAACTATAAAACTCCTTTATTATATTTACCTCTATGGGTAAATAATGCTCTTAGTCAAAACAATGCTTGGTTTAGCCACACTGAGTCACTGCTGGTTTCGTGTGTGCCCTCTGGCACAGATGAGCTCACACTAATGATAGATTCTCAGATACTCGAGAAAAAAAAAAAAAATGATCTTATCAAAATGTCATTCCAGTGCTAAAGTACAAGTCTAGGGGCCTTCACAAAAATCCAATCTCTTCAAAACAAAAGTGAATCTAAAAGATTTAAGTATGGTCATTTGTGTAGGATTGTGATATGTGCAATTCAGCCCAAGATTGTGATCTATAACCTGGAAACTACCAATAAATCTTTGTCAAGGACCCAGGAGAGTACATTCCCTGATACTACAGAAAAGAGTGGAAGTGTATAATTTAAAGAACACCTTAAAACTATAAGCTTGTTAAATGAGCAATCAATAATTGCTGAGATGGATCCAAATGTCATATGAACAAATTTAACCAAAAAAGCCATATGGAAGCTATTGGTTTTAGAGTATAGGATTATCAGTCTAAAATGTCTCACTCAATGAATCCAACGAAGCAGTTACTGAATTAAAATGCAACTTACTGAACTGTATTATTTTTGGGCATATCTGACACAAAATAAACCAACAGTTACTGTTGGTACAATATACTGTTACTGTTATATTGCACTCAATGTTCATGAGAGTTAAATCAGTGTGAGTGACTGTTTATATGACTGTAAGTGGTTCAAGGAATCTTTGAGGTACAATACAATTTAAGCTCAATTGACAACATTTGTGGACAAATGCTGATCGTTTTAAAAATAATTTTGACTCCTTCCTTGTTTATAATAAAAAGCAAAGACTGCAGATACAGTAATGTAATTGCAATAGAAGTGAATGGGGCCAGTCCAAAAACATTAAATTACACACATTTTCAAAAGGAGAACAAAAATGCAAACATTATATGTGTTCGCATGATGGCATTTACTACCATTATGGCATTTAACAGATTGCAAGGTTTAGTTGTTTACAAAATCATGGCAACAAATATGTATTGCATTGTATATTGATTGTAACTTAACACAGATAAGGTTAGTAATAGATTTTAGGCAGATGCTATTTACACCCTGGTGCATATAATGTTATATGCCATTTACACCCCAGTGCAAATAGTGGCAGATATAATTTGCACCCCAACCCCTGTGCAATTATTGGTAGACACTATTACACCCATTTTTAAATAATAACATAGTGTACAGGCATCACTGCAGTGTGTATATTATGTTTATTTAGAGTCCCACAGACACATTACATTAACCTCTAACCCTAAAATTTACCTTTAAAAAATAGCTTTGGTGTTTACTACAGTAGCAATGATTTCACCTGGTATTTTCGTAAATTTACAGTAACCACAAAATTAACCATGGTTACTCTATTTCCACCATATTACCGTACTAACAAACACCATGGTTATTTGCATTAAAACTATGGTTTCTGCCAAAAAAACATGGTTCCTACAATATTAGTAATACAGTGGTGCAATCTACCCACATCGATGCCGAGCTGCGATCGACAGATCCCGCCTCCGGATCAAACCCTTCTCTGCACTCCTCGATATTTACATTGACCAAATCACGGTGATAAAATCAATGTTTCTATTAATTGTTATCTGTTATTTTAAGTAGTATTAAAGAAATAATTAAGAGTGGAAAGAGGAAATCAAATGGGAAGAGAGTTCAAATAGACACTCCGTACATGTATAACTGATTATGTCTTGTTTCTATACAATTGAAACTGAGTGCATTTTAATGTTTATTGACCGGTCCCCTTCACTATATTGTAAGTGCCTTATTGTAACCACAATCTTTGCTTTTCATAATTAAACAAGGGGCACTTCTAAATTATTTTTTTGTGTTAATGACCATTTATGCCACAAATGCTGTCAATTGAGCGAAGCTTGTATTGAACCTGTGACATTCCTTTCAAGATATACATTTGTTTTTTTCTAACACAGACTTTTTATAGTGGGACTGGTGGTAACAGATTGCTACCAAAAATAACATTTGGTTTAGTATTTTTGTTTCTAATTAGGGCTGAAACAATTAGTCGATGTTATCGACAATGTCGACAATAAAAATTTGCCGACAAAAATTGTCATTGTCGAATTGTCATTTCATCTCATTTAAAGTAACGTGATATCACATTAAACTCTAATGATGATGCGTGAGAGCAGCACTGCAGCTCGTGCCTGACTGAAGAGAGGAAGAATTACACAGATCACTGTCTAGATGCACTCTATACTTTCCGAACAGCGTCAGGTGATGTAGATTGCAAAGTATGAGGGAATTATAATGCAAAAATACAAAATAAGTAAATACAGAAGCACTCTCATTGTGGAATAATTGGAGCTGGAGCTCCGCTGAAGCAAAACTTGCCTGTCGAGCATCTTTAAAGGAAACACCCCGGTGGTACATCTTTAAAGCAGTTATATTTAATGCATTATAGCTTTTTATTAAAGTACAAATAATACGGAAGCAGATCGTGTAAATAACTACAAACTCCGTAACTGGCATTTCTCTGTATGGTCAGTGCCTCTTCTATGAGTTGCACGAATGTCCCGATTTAAGGGGGAGAGATTGAAACTGCACCCGACTGATGCACACTCTGTCACGGGGACGCTCACTGTCACTGTGCATTTCATATTTGTGAAAATTTTTAATAGGCAGCTTTATTAATAAGAAAGAGTTAGGTTTTTTTGAGAGTTAAAGATGGATTGAAGTGAACAGAAAAGTTAGAGGGGGTAGTTTTCGCCCCATTATACACTGGATCAAAATATGTTTTTGATTTGTTTTGGCTTGCTCTCCAATATACATGTCTAAAATTCCTTTAAAACAACCTATATATATATATTTTAGCAGCTATACTGCAGAAGAAAAATTGTTATATGAGAATGTTGAATATAATATAAAAAATTCAAATATTTTAAAATATCTAAAACTCCTTAAATAAAAACAAAAGATGCATTCAAGTGAGAAGCAGCACATAAGATATTTATCCTTGGTTTTAGAGAATAGATCTTGAATATAAATATATTTAGTCTTTACTGCACTCGCAGAAATATAACCATGTGAAAAATACACTTATATACAAAATACACTTACAGTATATTTAAGAAACATTCTCTTAAAGCAAGTCTAAATATCTTTTATGTTGCTTCTCAATTAAATGTATCTTGTTTTAAGGATTTTTAGACCATTTTAAATGGAAAACAAGACAAAAACACTTGATAACAATATGATTTTTTGTAGTGAATTTCTTTACTGAATTAAACTTAATAAAAAGTATTTTCCCCTTTAATTCAGTGAATGTCATTTAGAGGTATTTTTAAAAGATAATTTTGTACTTTTTATTGTTAGTAAGCATGTTTAATACAACCTTTTAAGTCGGGCACAAGCTGAATAATCATTTAAGAGCAAATTATTAATCGTTGCAATAATTGCAGAATAATCATTCTAATAATCGTTAGATTAATCGATTATCATAATAATCGTTAGCAGCCCTATTTCTAATACATGTTTGTTTTGTTGTGGTAAAAAATATGAAACTGCTACCAAATTTTTGAAATATGACAATGGTAAATCCTTATGATTCCCACCCTTAGCTTCACATTTAAGTCATTGAAAGGAATCCCAACCATGTGAAAATATTCAAATGCACCACACTTTAATCAGTAAATTTACATCAGTAAGGGGAATCTGGGACAAGTATGATTACAAAATGCACCCCACTCCATGAAGTTCTCAATCACTTCTATAAATCATTGGATCTAGACCTACATGCTGAAGCCTGATGCCTGTGAACTCTTGATGTTCTCACAGTTGGTAACTTCCCAGCCCCACCTCTTCTGATTTCACAGACTTTACATATTTAAAAGCTTTACATACATGCAGTACCGCAACTGCATCACACAACAGCTTGGCACTCTGGGCGTGCAAACTGAAAGCTAAATTAATTAAATGTAATTTGATGCTTTTACTGCACTAGGTCCTCTTTTGCCCAAATATAGATGTTTCAGTATAGTAGGCCACATGCAAATTGTGCAGTGCATGTCATCGGCTTATTTGGTTTGTAAAGCATTCTCTGATGAACTAACCATGGGAGTTTATAATGAAAACCTCAGAGGATGATCATGACTGGAGGCTTAAAAGTGTTCTATATTGTCAAGAAAATAGTAACAGATGAGTATTTAACCTGGTGTATGATGTTGAATTGTAAACAAAATAATTAACACAAATAACAAACCATTAGACCATTTGGCCAGAGGGCACAGTAGTGTAGCCTCGTTTTCAGATCAATATCACGCTACATGTTTCAATCAACAAAATTCTAATTTACAGTCTAAAGAGAGTGCAGTAGACGCATAAAAGCTAATACAGCATTTCGAAATGTGCTTAGAAAAATGTATTTCCAATTTTGGGAAAGTCCTTCCCGTTTCCATTCAGTCTTTTCTAGACCACTTGTTTAGAATGTATAACAGTGAACGTCACACAGGAACCCTGTTTGGATTTTGAATAAATTTGGATTTTAGTTAGGTCACAACAGCAGTCATCAGAATTAACCTAAAATAATTATCAGAACTTTTGCTGTTTTTAGAGAGTCTGAAATGTGTTTCTGTACTAGTAACTAGTAAAATTTATAGGATTCTATGAATGCAGCACTTTAAATTGCTTTAGATAAAAGCATCTTCCAAATCATAAATGTAAACAGCTGGAGTTGAAATGGTTGAGGTAATGATCACTTTCACCATTTAACCCATAAAATAAATGGAAGTCTCTCATGGTATGAACTGCAGCCTCATTCCATATTTATGAATTAGTGAATGAACAAATGGCTCCCCTCATTCCCAATACAACAATAGCAACCAAAACAATTGCTACGACCACTGAATAATAAGGACGGGTTCCAAACAGGCTGAACAAGGCTGCCCTACCACTGTTTTGGGTGGTGGAAGAGCACTGGCCTCAATTCTAAATTAACGTGACCAATTAATATCACTCTGTGGTATGGTGCTGAGATTATCCTGTTTCAGAATGCACACAGATATAAAAACAAGCCCCCTTAAACATGCCCCTAGTGTCTATGTATAGAATGCTGAAGAATGTAAACAGTAGCTCTGTGACTGTGTGAATGATGTAAGGGAACAGAATGGATGGGAATAGAATGGATGATGGACAGATTAGGGATAGGGATGAGATAATAAATTTTGACAGCTTGTAATGGCTACTTCATTAGCCATTAATAATCTGTTAGAGCTGCTGTATCCCATCATAAAGCAACAATGGCATTAAAATTTGTTTACAAGAATGTGTAAATTACACACTTGTTACTTTGAGATTCATTGACTGTTAACAATGTTGCCACCCATGGAGAACATTTAAATTCAGTTACTAATAGAGTTCCATTTCAGTTAGGATGCTGCCTAGATGCTAGAAGTATATCTCAGCTCTGTAGGTCCATACAATGCATGTGGATGGTGATCAGCACTTTAAAGCATCAAAAAGCACAGGCAGTCATAGTAAAAGTAATCCATATGACTATAGCGCGATATGATTGCTTCAGGTGAGAAACAGATCAACATATAAGTCCTTTTCACTATAATTGTTTTCTTCCGGATGCTCTTCAATGCACGTCCATGATTGGAATCGGTTCATGTTGCCTCTCGTGTGATGTAAGTACAGAGGAAAGAAAAACAATGAAGTTTGTGAACAGCATTCTCTTGTAAACAAAGCTGCACTTCTGGATGTATCACGTCAGTTCTCACATGAACATGCCAATGGGCTTACTTCATGCGAGAGGATGCTGGGATTCCATGAGGGTGAGTAAATGATGAGAATTTTCATTTTTGAGTGAACTATGCCTTTAACTCAGTACCAAAAAAGACAAGGTTAAGTGTAGCAGACTGACATGCTGTATCATTCCTGTAATGCATGAAATGTCTGATGGAGGACAGCAATGAATGTCTCAACAACTGTTTCTTCTTTATGGAGAAAACATGAGCAGCAAATCCATTAAGAAATGCATAATCTCTTCGTAGTGACACTTTTGCTTCTCTAACAGAGACAATTCTCCTTATTTGATCTCTTATAAGCATTCTCTAGTTGCATGCCAGTTTATATGCCAGAATCCAATCAGTTAACAGCTGTGATGATCTTTGAACCTTAAAAGCTGATAATGCATGAAGTAACATTGATGGAATCATTAACAAAGGCCGAGCAGAGGAACAATTAACCTGACCAGACCAGAGGCACATCTACTTTTGCAGCATGCATGCCATCCATTTAACACTTATGAGCTACAATCTTTAATCGTCTGAGCTGGACTAGTCTGCTATTGTTCCAATGCGTTTCCAGCTACCTTAATAAATGGAACTCCTCATCAGACAGCCATGACACTAAATCAATACCATCAAGTGTGTCAGGGTTATTTACAAGATATAGAAGCAAGGCTACTGGGAAACAGGAATGAGTGTCACACAGTTTATAGCTCAGCAGATTTGGCAAAATGGCAAACTCCATAATTTTACTGTGTATGTGTGTGTCCTTTATAGATACAAACAATTGTCTGGTAGGAGACCTTCTACAAAGTGGTCTTTCCATCAACTCTTCTCCTCTCAACACAGTTATCGATTAAGGACACTTTTTATAATACAACCGCCTACCCATCCTGCTCTCACAGACATAAAGAAATAACAGATGCCATCACATTTTTTATAGCAAAATATGTGTCCAGTTAGCAACCAGGGATTCAAGAAACTGGTAAACACTTTGGACAAGCGTTACGCGATGCCATTGTGACACCTTTTCACCAGAGTTGCACTGCCTGTTCTTTTCTCTCTCTCTCACACACTAATAATAATAATAATAATATGTAATCAATGTCATGTGAGCTACTCTGTAATGATCTTTCTCTCTCTCACTCACTCACACACACCAAATGCCAAATTATACTTTAATGAAGGTGATGGTGATCTAATATATATATATATAGAGAGAGAGAGAGAGAGAGAGAGAGAGAGAGAGAGAGAGAGCTGCTTGACATGGCCTCTGCCATGGACCCGAGTTTCAAGCTACAATATATCAGTGAAGACAATCAAGGGTCCATCAAAGCCAGACTGACAACTGAGATGAAGATGGTGATGACTGTCATGGTAGTAATACTACTACTAATAATAAATAAAAAAAGACAGATATATCACAGTAAATAATATTAAGTGAATTAATGTTGTGTCAAATTATTTTAATGTAATTCTAGGAATGAACATTAATAACCATAACCATTTAGTCAGATTAAACGTGTAATTCATATTTTCTTTATAATATATGTCCACTCTAAGGAGAAGGCCCCCTTTGAGACAGCAGCAATGCCTGCTGATGACATGGAGGATGCTGCTGGACCAAAGAAGAAGGGCCTGGGCAGTTTCTTCAAGGTCACTGTAGGCAAAGCACAGGACCTGCTCTGCAACAGGATCAGGCCATAGCTCTTGAGCTACAGTCCTACCTTCAGGCAGGGACAATGGACGCTGAGGAGGACCCACTGGACTGGTGGAGGGAATCCTGGGCGCTCTACCCACAGCTCTCCAACTTGGCAAGGAAGTCTTCAGCAAAGATGGAAATATTGTCACCTACCTGTGCTCATCTCTGAAACCAGACCATGTAAACAGGCTGGTGTTTCTGGTTAAAAGCCTTTAAGAGATTACTTCGAGCACTACCAGCATTTGCCATGTTGGCCTAAATCATCCATTAATTTCTCAGTCACTGACTGGAATATTTTGAATATAGTTACCAAAATGTTGAATATATAGAAGTTTTCAGAAGGTTGTGGCAGTGCACTGCATCATATTTATTTTGTATTTATTATTTAAATGTGTGTATATATATATAAAATGTCATTTTATTTTACATATTTTGTTCAGTTGATTTATATTCAAGGAAATCCACTGAAAAAAATCCAAGTTCTTTTAAAAAAAGTTAAATAAATGCATGATGTTTCAAGTCAATGAGTAATCGTGTTAAATGATCTCAATATTGAACAAAACAATGGTGATTATGATTCAAATGAGTCAAAGCATAGTGATCTTTTTGGCAAGCTTAAAGGAGACAGTAAAGAAGGCCACGGATATGGAGTGGAAAGGCTGTTGTAGTAGGAGGGAGTCAGTTAGAGAGACTTGCATGACTGGTTTTGTGCAGCCTCTGAGAGCTGAATAACAAAGAGACCTGTGGTGTCCACGTCACCTGCTTAACCAGAGTAGAATTATGACAGTGCTTATGGTTTGATCAGGATAAATTAATCAGAATCCAACAAGAATAAAAATCCTGAATACAGAAAAGACCCATAATAAACATCCATCAGAATTAATGTTTGTTTGAGAGGTCTGACGTTTCAAGTACTGGGTCCGCCAATGGTGTGAGTTTAGGGCGGGACTACCTGTTATTGAACAATGGAACATGGGGGGTGGGGCCTTTAAAGGTGAAGTGAGTAATTTCTCTGCCACTTGCATTTTCAAATGGAATTGCAAAAATGATCATGCCAGTTTCTCAAACACTAGGGTATCTTTGTCTGACAGATTTTAGTTTGCTGATTAAATGTTATGTTGATCAGGTCAAGAGCAATGCTATGAAAGCACCATAGAGCAAAAGTGTTAACACTTTTCAGAAAATCAACCTATGAATGACTTGCAGGTGTCTCTGCACAGAAAACAGACATAGGAGAAAAAAAATATGAAAATATATTTGCCCCCACCCTGATTTCTTCTGTTTTTGTGAATATCTCAAACTAAATTGTTTGAAAAGTCAAACAAAATCTAACTTAAGACAAAGGCAATCTGAGTAAACACAAAACATAATTTTTAAATGATAATGTTATTTATTGAAGCAAAAACGTTATCCAATACCAACTTGGCTTGTGTGAAAAATTATTTGGCCCCTTGGTTACTAAATCCCCAAATCTATGAAACTGCATTCATAATGGGGTTCAGCTGGACTAGACACAACCAGGCCTGACTACTACCAGCCCTGTTTGATCAAATCAACATCTAAATAGAACTAAGGTCTCACCCAGTAGCACACTATGCCAAGGTCGAAAGAAATTCCAGAAATGAGGAGGAAAAAGGTGATTGAAATACATCAGTCTGGGAAGGGTTATAAAGTTAATTCAAAGGCTCTGGGACTCCAAAGAACCACAGTGAGAGCCATTATCTACAAATGGAGAAAATTTGGCACAGTAGTGAACCTTCCCAGAATTGGCCGACCTTCCTGAAATTCCTCCAAGAGTACAGCATGACTCATCCAGGAAGTCACAAAAAAGCCAAGGACAACATTCAAGAAACTGCAGGCCTCTCTTGCATCAATAAAGGTCACTGTTCATGACTCCACTATCAGAAAGACACTGGCCAAAAATGCCATCCATGAAAGTGTGGTGAGGCAAAAACCACTGCTAACCAAGAAGAACATTAAGACTTGTCTAAAGTTTGCCAAAACACACCTTGATGATCCTCAAACCTTTTGGGAGAATGTTCTGTAGACTACATAAAGTAGAGTTGAAAGTGAATCTGTTTTGAAGACAGGGGTTTCGTTACATCTGGCATAAATCACACATAATTCCATAAAAAGAACATCATACCTATGGTCAAGCATGGTGGTGGTAGTGTGATGGTGTGGGGATGCTTTGCTGCTTCAAGGCCAGGGCGACTTGCAATAATTGAGAGAAACATGAATTCTGCTCTCTACCAGAAAATCCTAAAGGAGAACATCCGGTCATCAGTCCATGAGTTGAAGCTCAAGCACAACTGGATTATGCAGCAATATAATGATCCAAAGCATAGGAGTAAGTCCACCACTGAATGGCTCAAAAGAAGCAAAATTAAAGTTTTGGAGTGGCCTAGTCAAAGTCCTGATTTGAACCTAAATGATATTGTGGCAGGACCTTAAACTTGCAACTCATGCTTGAAAACTCTCCAATGTGGCTAAACTAATGCAGTTATGAAGAAGAGTGGGCCAATATTCCACCTAGGGTTGCAACGATATGAAATTTTCACAGTATGATAACCGTCTCAGAAAATATCACGGTTTCACTGTATTACACAATTACTATCAGTGAAAACAGAAGGGTTATTTTATTTATTTATCTATTTTTGAGCAAACACTTTAATATAATTGAAACTTGAAGCTATTTATTTTATTGAAGTATGTGTAAAAAAAGTCTCCCTTTTGAAAATAATATAAATAGAACAAATAAGAAAGCTAACAGAATTATAATAATAAACAGAATTAAAACATGATAAAAAATAGCATGTAACTATAACATCCTATATTCTAAAGCATGTTAGTTTATATGTTAAACTAACAGATAAATGAAAAATAACATCAGCTGTGTGAGCTTTTGAAGTAATGTCCAATGATTATTAACAGTTAAACATATACTGTAGGTGCGTGACAGTGAGGCCAGACTGCCTTGTCTGTCCCTTTAACTCAGTGGTTCTCAACTGGTTTTGCTTCAGGACAGATTTTACATTGGACATCAAGTGGCGACCTGCCATAGATTAAACATAACCTGTATTTAATGTATCTTGGGTTGCATTTCCTTTTATGTTGCATAGTTTTGTTCATGGTTTTCCTGTACAAGGACATGCATCAAGTGACATTATTTTTGTTGTTGATGTCAGTGTTTGACTTTCAGCACACAACTGAACAACACCAACTGAATGACTATGATAAATGATTACTGCAAGAGTTAGATTAAAATACAGGTTTGAAGGGACTTCAACATTTCTAACTTGCGCAAATAATAAATACATATACATATTTGTCTCTGGCTTGCTTTTGCTCGCATGTCAATGATGCCGAGATCTACTTTTATATTTAATTTAATCACTGAGAAGGTTTACCTGCAAAATTAGTAGCACCAAACATCACAAGCAGCCTCAAGAATGGACAGAGTAGCCGTATAACACTTTTTCCTTGAGCAGAATATTGCACTACAGATCGCCAAGTTTGTTCTTAGTTGAAAGCCAGATAGAAATAGCGCACTCGTGTGCATGGTTGCCAGATTGCACAAAATAAGTATAACATTAGGCAGAATATTTCCAATTTGCCAAAGTATAAATCTCAAACTGGGGGTGTTGCATCTCTTATTTGGCAACCCTGAGCATGGTAAACGCTTGTGGAGACGCGTTATGTCCCATTGCAAGTTAACTGAAATATCCAATGAAAAAAAAATGCTTTTACGATAAATGAGCCACAGGCCACATTAAAACAAGTGGACGGCCTGATCCATGCGGGCTGTAAATTGCCCATGTCTGCTTTAGCTGTTTGCGAGATTATCATTAAATCTGCCTCTGCCGCCGAAATATCTTCAATGGGAGAAACATGGCATTGCTCTTTCCCTGCTGTCCGCAACCCAGTCCGAATAAACCAGTTAAGAAACACTGCTTTAACTCATACACACTCATGACAGACCCCCTCGACTCGCTTCTCTGACATTTTCTCCGCTGCATTTGTGTGTGTGTGTGTGTCGCAAGTTGACGAGTCTGACAGGCAGACAAGGAAGAAAGGAGATGCGCATGTGAGATTCTCCATCTGGTTGCATTTTTTTCTTAATACCGTAGATAAGCAAATGTACATGTATGATACCCGTCAATTTTCAAACCGTGGTATACCGTGAAACCGGTATACCGCTGCAACCCTAATTCCACCACAGCATTGTGAAAGACTGATCTCCAGTTATCGAAATCATTTGTTTGCAGTTGCTGCTGCTAAACGTGGCTCAATCCAGCTATTAAGTTTAATGGAGCAGTTTGTTTTTTTACATGGGTGATATAGGTGTTAACCTTTTTGCATCAAAAAAAATATATACATATTTGAAAACTTTATTTTGTGTTTACTCAGGTTGTTTTATGTTACAGTATACCTTGTTTGAAGATCTAAATCAATTTAGATTGAAAAACACACAAAAATAGAAGAAATCAGGAGGGACATTTTCATAGCACTGTATTTTAACTAATGTTGTCAGTTGTTTAAAATATTTCATCGCAATTAATCAAGTTTTTTCAGTTAATCGTGATTAATCGCAGATTTTGAAAGTGCGGAATCTTGACTCTTCTCCTTTTCCTGTCAAAATAAAAAAAGCATTTAGAACACAAAACTATGTATAACAACAATTTTATTAACATTTTCCAAACAACGTATTCCACAGTGTCAAGTAACATTAAATTAGGGCTGCACGATTTGGGGAAATGTCATATTGCGATTATTGAGGCTAATATTGCGATATGCGATTGCAATATTATAAACAAATGGTAACATGAGTCAACTTGCTTGGTTATCAAGGAAAATGCACAAATAGATTACTGATAATGCTGAAATGTGTATTTCTCCATCAAACATACAAACAAGCAACAACAACAACAACAACAACAACAACAACAACAACAACAACAACTATAAATGCAGTGTTTTCAAATAAAAATATTTTTACAAAATTAAATAATAACATCTATGCATTACTGCAAACTTATTTTCTCAATATTACACCTAAATAAAATGGAACAATAAATAAGAACATACACATTTTCATGAAAATAAGATTGTGTGTCTCTTCCACGATTGGTTGAAGCGGGTCTGACCGCACAGAGAATGACCGTTTTGGAGTTTGTGTTTATTTACATGGCACGCTATTTAATTAAGGATGAAATAAAGATGTATCGCCAAGCTATGATCTGTGTTATTTTTTCTGGCCACCAGTTTAGTGTCGGTCTGCTCGGCGTCCATCTTCACCTGATTTCCACTCTGCACACCGGAAACTCACATGACATGACCACACGTGCCACTCCCTAAACTGAGACTGACTGGTCATCTTTTTATTAGCGGTGTAGAAAATGGGCAAACAGCTCACAGAGAGAATAGGCTGTCACGTCCACACATGCACTTATTTATTTAACATAATCGCAGCATTTTGCTGTCAAATAATCGTACAGGCTGACATCGCAAAGAACTAGTCCCCATAGGTTTTGTATTCATTGCAATGCGTATTAAACTGAACTGACCTTAAATCCTCATCCTCCTCAATATTAATCGTGGCTATCAGCTTTGCAACAGCAATCATGAAAAGCACTGCAGAGAATGTCTTGTTTTACTCTAAGCACTGCCACAGCGCATGTAAATGACAGCCGTCTTCATCCGAATTTTCCGATACGACAGAAGTGCAACACGGCACCAGGGAAAAGCTGATGCTTCTCTCCAGTCTCTCCAGAATGCAGCTTTTCACACGTCCCATCTGGATTTATTTTGTACAAATACACTGTACAGTTAAGAGGTCTTTTCTCAATCACTTGATCATTGACACTGAATTACTGTTTCCTGCATCCGAAAACATAGGCAGCTGACTTGCCTAATCAGTTAATAGCTTAACCGGCAGTGTTTTTGAATTAATGGAACTCTTGAGGGAACTGGTCTCCGAACAGTTTGAAAACCACCTTAATTTGTGTTCAGAACTCACACAGAGCTGAAATGTCAGAATTGAATGCAAATATTGGTAAATATGTTAAAGAAATGTATGCGTTAAACATTTTTTTATTAATTGCATATGTTAACTCGTTAATTTCGGCAGCTTTAATTTTAAAATCAAAAAACTACACAAATCAGTTTTAAAGATGGCTAATATAACAACCTTTATTATCATATATAGATAATAACTGTAACTATGCACAAATAAACGTATGTCTTTTCTGCATCGCAGTCAGACATTACTGACCAAGATGATCAGTGAATGATCGGTGGCAACAAGTCTTAGGTTTCACTGGACTCTCCAAACATTTTCCTTAACCTAAAGGGTAAAAGGTTGGTACAAAGCTCTGTCTCTCTACTTGCCACACCCTGATCACTTTCAGTAGACAAACAAAGGTCCTAGATGGAAAGACTGGGTGTTTCCTGGAGGATGCGTCACATTTTGATCTTTGTGGTGTCCACTGTCAAGCAATAGCTGATTCTCTGCTTGAATCATGATTTACCTGACACCAGTACCTAGTTGTGATGAACCAAGAGTAAGGATTTGTTGCTGTGATTAACAAGTCACCTGCCCATGTGGAATTCCAAATAAATCAATGTAAGAAAATGTTATTGAAAAAAAAAAAAAACTTTGTTGCCCCTCTCTGAGGAGAACAAAGAGCATTTTCTGTGCTACACATTCCTCCCTGTTTACCCATCCCACTTCAGCTGTTACAGTATCTGTCAGCACACAAAAAAAGCCTTACCTGTTAAGAGGCCAAAAGTGCAGGAGGGATGGTTCTTTATGTTAATAGCGTGTTACATCATAGGTTTATGAAGTCAGTGAAATCACAAAACATAATGTAACCAAATGCTACTTGATATATTTGATAATAATAATACCCTGGCTGGTACACTCAGAAAATATATTTGAAGTAACAATAATTGCATTAATGCTATGAATAATCATACAATAATCCAGAACATGAACATGGGCCCCTTCACTTTTACTGTGTGAATATAAACTAAATACTCAACTTATGAAGTTAAGGCTGGCATGTCTTTAGGACAATATTAGTTCACAAATGGCAGAAAAAGAAACTGCATTCTCTAGAAACTCGACATTCAATAATTTTTTAGAGGAATGAAGGCTATACAATGCATGAAATTGCCAAAAAACTGAAGATTGCATACAAAGGTGTACACTACAGTCTACAAAGACAAAGGACAACTGGCTCTAACAAGGACAGAAAGAGATGTTGAAGGCCTGATGTACAACTAAACAAGAGGATAAGTACATCAGAGTCTCTAGTTTGAGAAATAGACACCTCACATGTCCTCAGCTGACAGCTTCATTGAATTCTACCCACTCAACACCAGTTTCATGAACAACAGTAAAGAGAAGACTCAGGGGTGCAAGGGTGTCTTATGGGAAGAATTGAAAGAAAAAGACACTTTAGAAACAGAAACACAAAAAGAAAATGTTGGAGTGGGCAAAGGCAGACAGACATTGGACAACAGATAATTGGAAAAGAGTGTTATGGATCTTAAACCCATTGAGCTTTTGTGGGATCCGTAGACTGTAAGGTGCGTGAGAAGTACCCGAAAAGAAAGCCACATATATGGCAAATGCTACAGGAACCGTGGGGTTAAATGTCACCTGAGAATCTGAACAAACTGACAGGTAGAAAGCCAAGGATCTACAAAGCGGTTATTGCTGCACGTTGAGGATTTTTTGATGAGAACACTTTGAAGTAGTTTAAGAAGTTTTTTTCAAATTGTATTAATAATTTCTCACGTTATTAATGCCTGACCATATATTGTGATCAGTTGAATGCCACTTTGGTGAATAAAAGTACCAATTTCTTTCCAATAGAGCAAAATCTGTACATTTTTGCAAACTTTTGGCTGGCAGTGTAGACCAGTTAAAAATATTTCATTTTTTGTGTCCCATAGAAAAAAAGACACAAAAACACTGTATGTTTGGAAAATATATATTTTATGCTCTACAACACTACATGTAGCCTACTGCTCCCATAATCATTTATGCTGTGCTGGTGGAGCCATAAAAGGGATGTTAAAACAAGATTAAAAGAAAAAGCACTGGTTGTGATCAACAAAACATCTTTGAGCTATTCACAAAGGTAAAAAAAAAAAAATCATGTAAAACCATAGATTACTGCTTACACAGGGATGGTTTTGCTTTACACACAAAGGTGTGTGAACATTAAAAAAAAGAGGACCTTCAGTGCTTCTCTCAGACATCTCTCTCCATCATTCATAGAAGATGAAACTATTTTTGCATCATTTATCTATGAGAGGTAACACCAATCTAAATGAGGGAGTGAGATCACACAGTGGCCCAATGCGCCGCTCCCTCTGGACCCCCACACAACTTGTTTACCAGCGCTGTTGAGGCACTGAGGCCATGTTCACAGAGCAGCTGAATATGGTTGTCAGTTCTGTTTTCAGTGCTTGATATGGTCAGATTCACACACAGGACAGTTATTTACATTAATTACAACTGCATTCTATAACCGAACTGACACCAGCGTATTTTAGGATTCACAACCGCATTTTCGACAAATCTGTGCTGTGTGAACGGATCTGCATAGGACAAATAGTTGCTTGTCACGTCATGTAATATGAGAGAGCCATGCTGCACTGTACACACATATGTCTCGTGTGTTTTATGTGGGGTTTCATTAACTCATGGAGTTAATGCTCGTGGTTAAAAAGCATTCAAAGCTGCTGTTGGTTAATTATGATCTGATGAATGAACTAGAGTCTCAACTGGACTTTCTTCTCCAACTGTAAGGCATGGGATACTTCATAAGCCACTGCCTAAACCTTGGACTTAGGATGGACCCCACAATCCTCACCCAAATGACCTGCAGGTTGAACTGCGATGCACCTCATTAATCTCTGTTTGCATTACCTTTGTCTATTGATGAACTACAATCTTTAAATGGAATACATAAACTATCATTTAATTGCCAACAAAAGCCTTCATCAGCCAACTAACAAAGGACAATGCATCTATGTGAACTTCTGCAGTTAATACAGGATGGACATCAAAAGACATTAATCATTAATCTTAAAGTAAAAAAATAAATAATAATATTTTATTTAAACAATGGACCTTAACACTCAATTCACAAATTTAAAACCATTACTTGCACTACACAAAAATAACTAATATTGGTATTATAGGCTAGTCATGTTGTTTAGCCAGAGTTGAACTGGCCCCCACAGTGAGTGCTTGGTTTCTCCCAAGTTTATCTTTCTTCAGCTTGCTTACAGGGGTTCTAAATACAATAATATTTATTTAATATCTATACACAATTTCCAACCCTTTTTTAATCAAACTACACAATGATGACTCTAAGACTTTATAGATATTACAGTAAATTGTTTTGCTAATGCATGATTTCCCATAAAGCTGCTTTGAAACGGTGTGTGTTGTGAAAAGCACTATTCAAAAACATGACTATATGTAATATATATATATATATATATATATATATATATATTACATATAATATAGAGTCAACTGTGTTAAGACTTCTTTTAATTAGAATCTATTAATCACCATTACTACGGTTACAGCTGTTAGAATATGGTCAGCCTGGTCTCATGAAGTTTACGTTAACATGACAACATTTTTGCAATTCAATATTTACGTGTTGTAAAAATGTTTGGCTGCAGTTTTCCAGTGAAATGTTCAGCTGGGGGTGCCAAAAGTGAGCAAAATGGTGTCATATTCAGATGCGGTTTTTAGGTGAATTTTAGATAAAACAATTTTATCTAAAATTAAAACTATAAAATTACTTAAAACTTGTGTATAAACCTATCCACTAGTCTTTTAAAATATAAATGAGACATTTAAAAAAGACATTCTTATCAAATTTACTCAAAAACCTAATTATTAGTAATTAAAATATAAATGAGATGTTAAAAAAAAACACAATTTTGTGCAACTTAAATGGCTTGAGGGTGAGAAAATTATGGGATCATTTTCATTTTTGGGTAAACGAACCCTTTAACAGCATTAGCTGGGGGAGAATGTATTACATATGTAAGAAAAAGGGGCATTATAAGTTAAATATACCCATATTAATTTATATTGTATCAATTCAAATTGAAAGCTTGTGAAACTGAATTGAATCAGGAAATCTGTATCAACACTCAACCCTAATTACAATGAACACAACAAAAAATTTGAACTCCGCAAAATGTCAAGCATAGTGCACAGACTGCACAGGTCATATTTAATTACAGCAAATGAGGCATTCAACCACGAGGCACCTTTTCCAGACAAAGTGTTACATAATCTGAACCTGAAGAAATGACAGCACATCCACAGATTCATCAATCATTTCTGAAATTCAAACACAGAACAAGAAACTTCAGGAACTATGAGCAATAAATGTAGAATTTTTTCTTCACTATTGACTGGCTTTGACAGATAAACGTAGTCCTCAACTTCCCGTATAGAGCGGATTTAGAGAAATATGAAATAGCACAGCCGATAAAGTCCTCAAAAGAGGAAGAGCTCGTCAGATGAATACACGCGTGTCTCAAAGCGAACTGAGCTACCTAGACAGAATTTGGGGCAGTTTTGTGCGTTCGTATGCGCTTTTAATGCCCAATAATGCTGTCTAGTAAGGCACCTCACCATATTCAAAAATACAGACACCGAAACTACCGTCAGACAGCCGAGCAGACCGAAACCACTCGAAACACACCTACACCTGTCTTTTATAGGAAGTTGAGGTAAAATAAACAGAAGTGCTCGACATCAATATGCCGAATATTTTACCTTATGAGGATTGTTACCTGTTTACTGGACATATTTAAAATGGGGTGTATTAAATAACTCCATATATTGGAGGAGTTTGGCTACGTTTACTCCACCTCACAAAGTAAAAAAATTACGTTAGTTACTGACAATCTGTAACATGCCTCGTTTACTTATTTAACAGTGAAATAAAGCAATTCCAAAAACTCACCTTAGAAAAGAGCTCGTTAACAGACATGATCCCAGATAAAAGAGCTCGCTCTCGTCTCCAGAACTAGTCACATCAGCACACGTAAAGTTAAATTGCTCCGATTGATTGAATATGAGAATATTCCCATCAAGTTTTGTAATCCAGGTTTCTTTTGTCCTGTCGCCACTACTGTTGTGCTGGCGTGAACTTTTGGACTCCCTTCTGACGGCTAATGTTAGCGCGCTAGCCGCGCCTGATCACGGCAGGTGTCTGTCCCATAATTTGAAGTTTGAGTTGGAATAGCCCCCATCTCTCGTTCACCTCCTCCTCTTCATAAAATCACGTTAAAATGAGAGATAAATAGGACTTATTGTTAAGTTCAATGAATGGCTAAAATATATAGGTTCAATACGAATAAAAAGTGTGTAATTGTCAACATGCAGGAGTGCAGTTCCTTCCCTTCGTCCCTCCCGTCTCCATGGACTCGATCATGCTGACTGACATGATTGCAGTGGTACAGTGGCGAGTGTCGTGGATCAACGCGCTTCAGTGTTGTCTAGGGTGACACCCTTTGGCAAAAACAGAGTACTGCACAAATATGATTTTGAAGAAACATGCTACACGAATTTCCCGTATGATTCAATAGATGACGTATGACGCGGATTGCAAACATTGACATTTTAGGTCTTGGCTTCAAGACTGCATTTAGAAAATAACATGCGCGCTTTTTGTTCCGATAAAAGTTTTCACTATACAGATGTGTCATTTAAAGGGATAGTTCAACCAAAAATGAAAGATAATTTTCTCACCTTCATGCCAGATGTGTATGAATTTCTTTCTTTTGCTGAACACAAACTAATATTTTCAGGAGAATATTTCAGTTCTGTAGGTCCTCACAATGTAAGTGAATTGGTACCAAAACTTTGATGCTCCAAAAAGTACATAAAGGCAGCATACAAGTAATCCATAGGACTCCATAGTGTTTAAATCTATATCTTCAGAAGCGATATAAGTGTGGGTGAGAAACAGATCAATATTTAAATCATTTTTCTATTTAAAACGTCCACTTAAACTGTTTATATAAAATTATTTTTCTTTTGTTTTTAGTGATTTGCATTCTTCATGCATATCGCTACTGGGCATGGAGGAGAATTTATTGTATAAAAAGACTTAAAATGCAATCTGTTTCTCATCCACACCTATAATATCACTTCTGAAGATATAGATTTAACCAGTGGAGTTTTGTGGATTACTTTTATGCTGTCTTAATTTGTTTTTGGAGCTTCTAAATTTGGTAAACATTCACTTGCATTGTGAGGACCAACAGAGATTAAATATTCTTCTATAAATCTGTGTGTGCTGCAGAAGACAGAAAGTCATACACATCTGGGATGGCGTGGGAGTGATAAAATATCATTTTCATTTTGGGGTGAACTATCCCTTTAAATTAGCTCTTATCACAAAATAAGAAGAAATATCAAGCTGAGTATAAATTTGAGTATCAATTTTAAATGTGTATGACATGTAAATTAAATACCTATTCGTACAGGCCTATATCAGCAATTCAATGTAGTTTGACCACAAAATATTTTTCTATTTTTTTTCCTCACATATTCACATGTACTTAGAAAAATTTGAAACTGATGGACCCATTGCAGTGTTCCATGTAAAATCTCAGAGAATTGCTTTAGAGGAGTAACTGCTTAAAATCATCAGGGTTTTTTTGCACTGTGTGCTCAATGTTTGCATTATTAATCAAAGACAGAAAGCTGACCAACACAGCCAGCTCTCTGCTCTTATCTGCAAGGTGCTCCGTGGACATTCAGAGCATAAGAAAACTACAGGTTCAAGTCAAGTCAAGTGGTTTTTATTGTCGTTCAACCATATACAGTTAGTACAGTACACAGCGAAACAAGACAACGTTCCTCCAGGACCATGGTGCTACATAAAAACAACATAGGGTAAACACAGGATCACATGAGACTACACAGACTAAATAACATTTCTACATAAAGTGCACTTGCAATCGTGTGCAAAAAAGTATGGGACAGTACAATAAATAACTAAAAGGAACAGGACAATAGGCACAGTACAAGACAGTGCAGCTCCGACCAGTACACATTTGTAATTTGTGTAGTGCAAAAAGTAATGTAAACATAACATACTATGAAATAGTGTTCTATAGACATAGCAGTTATTGAGGTAGCAGCCATAAGTGACAATGAATGAAAGTGCAACTCTGGACATGTGCAAAAGTTGGTTGGTGTACGCGTGTGTGTGTGTGTGTGTGTGTGAGCGTGTATTTATCACTTTGTGGGGACCAAATGTCCCCATAAGGATAGTAAAACCCGAAATGTTTGACCTTGTGGGGACATTTTGTCGGTCCCCATGAGGAAAACAGCTTATAAATCATACTAAATTATGTTTTTTGAAAATGTAAAAATGCAGAAAGTTTTCTGTGAGGGTTAGGTTTAGGGGTAGGGTTAGGTTTAGGGGATAGAATATAAAGTTTGTACAGTATAAAAACCATTATGTCTATGGAAAGTCCCCATAAAACATGGAAACACAACATGTGTGTGTGTGTGTGTGTGTGTGTGTGTGTGTGTGTGTGTCAGTCCAGTCTCTGAGTATTGAGGGTTCTGATGGCTTGGAGGAAGAAGCTGTTATACAGTCTGGCTGTGGAGGCCCTAATGCTTTGGTACCTCTTGCCAGATGGCAGGAGGGTGAAGAGATTGTGTGAGGGGTGTGTGAGGTCATCCACAATGCTGGTTGCTTGCAGATGCAGTGTTTTTTGTAAATGTCTTTGATGGAGGGAAGAGAGACACCGATGATCTTCTCAGCTGTCCTCACTATCCTCTGCAGGGCTTTGCGGTCCGAAACGGTGCAAGTCCCAAACCAGGCAGTGATGCAGCTGATCAGGATGCTCTCAATAGTCCCTCTATAGAATGTAGTGAGGATGGGGGGTGGGAGATGTGCTTTTCTCAGCCTTCGAAGAGAGTAGAGACGCTGCTGGGGTTTCTTGGTAATAGAGCTGGTGTTGAGGGACCAATGAGGTTCTCTACCAGGTGAACAAGAATTTGGTGCTCTTGACGATCTCCACAGAGGAGCTGTCGATGGTCAGTGGAGAGTGGTCACTCTGTGCTCTCCTAAAGTCAACAAACATCACTTTTGTATTGTCCACATTCAGAGACAGGTTGTTGGCTCTACATCTGTCTGTTAGCCGCTAAACCTTCTCTCTGTATGCTGACTCGTCATTCTTGCTGATGAGAACAACCATGGTCGTGTCATCGGCGAACTTGATGATGTGATTCGAGCTGTGCATTGCTGCAGAGTCGTGAGTCAGCAGAGTGAACAGCAGTGGACTGAGCACACAGCCCTGGGGGGCCCCAGTGCTCAGTGTGGTGGTGGTGGAGATGCTGTTCCCCATCCGGACTGACTGAGGTCTCCGAGACATGAAGTCCAGGATCCAGTTGCAGAGGGAGGTGTCCAGGCCCAGCAGGTTCAGCTTTCCAATCAGGTGCTGAGGAATAATTGTGTTGAATGCTGAGCTGAAGTCTATGAACAGCATTCGAACATATGAGTCTTTTTTATCTAGGTGGGTGAGTGCCAAGTGGCGGGTGGTGGTGATGGCAGCATCTGTTGAGCGTTTGGGACGATACGCAAACTGCAGTGGGTCTAGTGAGGGGGGCAGCTGGGTCTTAATGTGCCTCATGACGAGCCTCTTGAAGCACTTCATCATGATGATGGGTGCATTCAGACATAAATCCATCCGAATATCCTTAGTGTCTTAGTTCTGAATGAGGACATAAAAAGTGAAAAAAGATGTGTGCATCTTAACATAAAAAAAAAAGTATCACTGCCGGCCATCGTTTAGATTTGGAAAGCATATGCTGTAATATGAAAGCATATGCTGTAAATCTGTTTCACTTTCTGTTTTTTCGAAAAGATAAACAATTTTAGCAGCATTCAACTTACCTTGACATAAAGTTTGTTCACGCATCTTCCTCTCTTTAAACTGTAAATTGCACCAATATTCACAAACACAGTGATCAGAGCTTTAAATCAATAAGATATTTCATATTCCTCAGATCATATTTGGAAATATTATATAAAGTATTTAGCTTCATCTGTCTGTTTTGTAAAGCCAGAAACCAGCTTGATTAAAAGTTTAAAACTCACTAAACAACCAAGGGAGAGAGAGAAAAAAAGAGACTGATGTGACATCAGACCAATTGCTCCACACTCATAACACTCCTACAGTAGGTCAGGTACTGGCTGTTGACTAACTTTTTTACCATGCTTGGTCAGTTGTTGAATCTGCCAAACATGTGTTAAAAGTTCCACCCATTCACTCTCTAATAATTTATTCAGTAGGTTACTGGTTTAACGCCTTTATTTGCAAAACCATTATGAAAAATCACTGCAGTCATTGTGTCCTTATAAGGATTTTAATCCAAAACCTTTTGACCTTTTCATGGTTTTGTGTGCTGTACATGTTCAGTAGCAACCATGGACAGTTGTTCATTATTTTATTAGATGATTGCTGTTAAGACAAGAGTTGTGTTCGCTGTTAGAGGTGGTATAGAGGAAGTGCATTACTTTTTTACCAATAAAGAGCAAAACAGCAGATATTCCATGCATTGAAATTAGTGATTTTCTTGAAAGAAAAAACAAAAAACAATTTAACCATGTAAATATCTACTTCAAAACAAGTTTGTCCAGTCTAACTTGCATATAATTATTGATCTACAGTAAATCAAAGAAGGTCTTAATAAATAGACAATATTATAACCTTAACATAGGGACAGTGAATCTGATTACACAAATGTGTTTATAAAAAAACATATGCGCAAGACAATATGCCACAGAGTTACATAGCTTAAGAATTTATATGCATGCTACCGCTAATGTTACAGGAATCCTCAAAGACAATTGAGATGAGCTACTCAGTACTACCTCCATAATTATTCAGAGATAAATATGAAGCCTTTTTTTTTTTTTTTGAGAGTACGTAAGAAATAACATTAATAACTGAGTAAGTAACTGAAATAATGGTATTTATGTCACTTTTTAATTAACTTTGTATGAAAAGTTGTAATGTTAGGAAAGTTACTACTGTAATGCTGTAAACAGATCAGACAATGTTACATTTATGCCATATTTACCTGTCCACCAAAGCTAGAGTAGGGACATTCTCGTCTCCTGAAGGGGTGAACTGCTGTGGTGCCAGATATTGACCTCGTATCATGTCCTGTATTTTCTTACTGCACTGTTCTTGGTACGTTAGACCCTTTTGGAAAGTTTGCTCTTTCTCAGCTTTTTCCACTTCTCGAAAGTGCTGGCGTTGCACTATCTGAGCCAATAGGTCTGCCTGATACTCCAGAGAGGCCTCCCTTAAACTGAAAATCCATCAAACAAGACATTATTATTGTTGTTGTTGGATTCCGGACATGTATGGTTGAGTTTAATAGTTTTCATGGATCGGAACCTACCAAGTATTTTCTTCTTCATCCAGCAATTTGTTCTCTTTTTCATTAGTTTTCACACTAATCGTTTCAGTATAATTAGTTTTTATTTGAAATTTTCCCCAAATGTTATATATTTTATATATGTTTAATGCTGTTAAATATTTCAGGGCTGCATATTGTCATTAGCTGTGGCATTCATACTGTATGTTTAATGGAATATTCTGGATTCAATACAAGTTTAGCTCAATCGACATCATTTGTGGCATGATGCATCTATGCCACAAATGATGGGTTACTTGCCCCTTGTTTTATAAAAAAAAAAGAGCTGAAAATAAACAGGAATTTGAATAGTGCCGCATAAATCTGGGTTACAGTGAGGCACTTAAAATGGAAGTGAATGCAGCCAATTTTTGAATGTTATTTAACATTCAAAAATTGGCTGCATTCACTTTCATTTTAAAATATACTCACTCTTTCAAAATTATAGCCACAAGACATAAACAATATGTGTGTAAACATGATTTTTGTGTGATAAAATCACTTACTAACCTTTTTGTGAACTGTAAAGTTATAACCACTTTTACAACTTTGTTGCCATGATGATGTAATGTAAACAAACCCTAAAACGGCTGTAAAAATAACAATTTAAACTACTTTAAAGCTCAAATAATACATGAGTTTCATCAGAACAATTAATGTAATTTCACATTTCTGCCTTTATACCCACCAAAATTGGTCACATTCACTTCCATTGTAAGTGCCTCACTGTAATCCAGATTTATGCCGCACTATTCAAATTCCTGTTTATTTTGAGCGACCTGTCCAGCCCAACACAACAACACTGACTCAACCAATGCAGTGAGTTTGGGGTGGGACTATCTGTTTGTTATATCAATGGCAGATGAAGTTGTTCAACGTGTTGAAGTTTAGCCAACAGGCGGTTCATTTATTAAGTGATTAGCTATTTCCTCACAAAAGCAGTTTATTCAGCACTCTGAAGACTCTCCTCAATAGACATCCATTAAAAAAACAGCCTCTTTTCTCCTTGCTAGTGTACCGTCTAGCCTTGCGTTATATATCGCGTAAGCTATTTTCGATAGAAGGGCTCTGGCTACGCTTTTATTTTGACAACTCCTCGCTTCCACGCGCTGTTGTCTGGCCCGCGCTTCCTGTGATGTCACCTCTCAGGAACTCACGAGTGTTTTTAGCATGCAGGTTGTTATTATTTACTCTCAGCTAGCATTACTCTATAGCCTTCATTATTCTAACACCAGACCTCTCATTTGCAGGAATATCTTCACAGAATTGGGATTACACATCATGACATAAAGCCTGAGAATATTCTTCTTAATGATAAAGGTAAATCTGGATGATCGTGTGTAAATTGTGCAAAAATACACCATATAATATGGTAACAGCTATGGCACATACACATTTTCTCATAAATCAAATCACTTTATTGTCACGCTACCATGTACACAAGTGCAACAGTAGGTGAAATTCTTGTGTGCAGTTCCGAGCAACATAGCAGTCATGACAGTGACGAGACATATACCAATTACAGTAAACAACATACTTACACAACACAATTTACATATCAAATGTACACATACTTACACAACACAATAATTATATACAATGTACAGTAGACAATACACACAATATACAATACAATAAGTAAAGAGTATATGAAATATATATATAAGTAGTTGTATTGAGGAGAATATGTTGACAGTCCAGTGTGAGATTATAGCTGAATAAAGTGCAGTGCTAATTATTGATCCTGATAGATCAAGTGTTCAACAGTCTGACTGCTTGGGGAAAGAAGCTGTCATGTAGTCGGCTGGTGCGGGTCCTGATGCTGCGATACCGCCTGCCTGATGGTAGCAGTGAGAGCAGCCCATGACTCGGGTGGCTGGAGTCTCTGATGATCCTCTGAGCTTTTTTCACACACCGCCTAGTGTATATGTCCTGGAGGGAGGGAAGCTCACCTCAGATGATGTTTCTGGCAGTTTGCACCACCCTTTGCAGGGCTTTGCCGTTGTGGGCGGTGCTATTGCCATACCAGGCGGTGATGCAGCCAGTCAGGATGCTCGCTACAGTACTAGTGTAGAACCGTGTGAGGATGTGTTGGTTCATTCCAAACTTCCTCAGCCGTCTCAGGAAGAAGAGGCGCTGGTGAGCCTTCTTCACAACGGCCTCAGTGTGGACAGACCATGTGAGTTCTTCAGTGATGTGGACACCGAGGAACTTGAAGCTGCTGACTCTCTCCACCGGTGCTCCATTAATGGTGATGGGGCTGTGTTCTCCGTCTTTCTTCCTGAAGTCCACTACAAGCTCCTTGGTTCTACTGACGTTGAGGGAGAGGTTGTGCTCCTGACACCAGCGTGTCAGAGAAGTTTGTTAAAATCCCTAACCCAATATTTGAGCAATAGTTATATTGATGCTTGCTCACCATTATTAAGATGCCAAGTAAATAGCTATTACAGTAACATACAGATATTGAAATATACTGATTTGTATAACTGCAATTTGCAAGACTAGTGATGCTTACTGAGGGGTACAGCAAAAGGAACAAAAAACGAAAACTAACAAAATTTTAGCAGAACAACTGAAAACCTGAACAAAGTTATTTTCAATTGTTCCGGAGTGAAATGTTATTTTTAAATGCTGGTAACTGGTTATATAACCAGTTAGTTTTGTTCCGATACTTTTTTCATGAAACTAAAGCTATAGGTTACACATGGAAACAGAGTTACACCAATCAGGTAACCCCAGATAACACAGATTAAAAAAGAAATATGCAAATGTATACATTATTGTTTATTTTTGGGATTTTCAATGTTTATAAATAAAGTTTATTGGAGTACAAATTACATTATTGTAATGTCTTTATTATGTAATTTTTGTAAAATGTAACTTCATTGTAGTTATATTCATTTGCTAATTTTTCATTTTTATCAAGTAATAAACACATACTCCTCTATGATTCTGCGCCTCAAAGGGCCATATTCAGTTCTGTAGATGATGTTTATTTTTTGAAGAGTGTATGGATTAAGACAATTTGATTCAAAGCCAGGATGGTGCCCCGTGCATGGTGGAGGTACTGGAATCTCTTTCATTCGTCTTAGAACCTAGGAAGGAAAATGTGACATTTACTATCTAGAAAACATTGCTTTACAATAAAGGTTGTATTGACTGGTAGCATCACTGCATACTTAAAAAATAATATAAACCTGTAGTTACGTTTGTAAGGAAACATGCAAAAATAATCAAAACAATTATGCAACACAATATTACACATAAAATATACACAACACTCAGTATGTGCTAGTGTTACTAATTGCACTTAGGTTGTAATATAATGTATTCATTTATTATACTACCTGTTCATGGCAGCAGAGGTTTTCAGCTTCGCTTGGCATTCTGGTATATTTCCCACATGTGCACCTCATTAAATTAGAAATATACACATCAGTTTGTTGTACACTTGTTACAGCTGATGTAGAGGAATTGCACACTTATAACATGTCATCTTTAATGTACGTCGTATAAACTTACCACTGAGAAGCGTCTTGTTCTCGTCGCGATGGGGGTTCGGGTTGATCTTCCGATGTATCACTATCGGACTCTGGCTCAAATTGGTATGGTAAAACAGACTTTTTTTTTTCAGATAGAGCTTAAACTTGGATATGGTAGTGGCCGTTTACATTCTGACACGCGCTGTAAGCGGTAGACCAATCACAAAAGACCAACAGATCATTGAACGAGTCGTTTTTGACAATGGGAAAAAAGGTAATGCTGCAATTTAAATTAAGAGCAAATTAAAGTGGTTTTTTTTTTTTTTTACCTTGAATGCATGTAAATCTATTGTATGAGACCTTTAAAACAAAATTAGGCACGTTTAAAACTATAATAGATGCTTTTTAATATAGGGAACAAAATCTTTAAAAGAACATTGCAGATTACCGACAATAATTGTTTGTGTGCGGATTTATTATCCGGCCCCTTGGTAGAATGGAGAAAAATTTTGGCCCTCTCCTCTTCAAAGTTGCCCATCCCTGTTCTAGGTGGACAGTTTGGAATTTAAGAAAATATTCCTGAAGCTGAAACAGAAACTGTCTGATGTTTTATTTGTAGTTGTGTACAGTATGTTTGTTTATTGTGTTGTTTGATGGAGGAGTGAGGAGAAAAAATTCTGTTCATCAGTGTTCCGTTGCTGCAAAGATAGATACTGAGACATTACTGTGAAGGTAAATCAATAGCAAAACTCAAGACATTGCATATTTGGATTTGAGAATTTGTACAATAAATATTTGTACTTGTTAGTTGAAACTTACACTTACATTACTGATGTGAAAATGTAAAAATGAATGAATGTTGCAATCTGCACTCACAGACAATAATTCAAAGCTTGTGTTTCGAAGTAGTCACAAATGTGTAAAATGACTTTCACATAAATACAACTACAGACATAAACTTGTATTACACATTAACTTTTGCACTTTAATACATTTTCACAGTACAACCACAAATCGGCACTTACAACCTCTCAAATCTGGCACTGCAACTTTAAATGTTCACATCTTGACTTTACAACTACTTTTGCAAGAAACCTGTAGCAAAACTCACTTGTGCACTTATAAAATCCTGATGCGAGAGAACAAGACCAGTGTTCGACAAGCTTTGAATTATTGTCTGTGAGTGCAGATTGCAACATTCATTCATTTTTACATTCATCAAGTTGCAACTAATGATTACAAATATTTATTGTCCAAGTTCTCAAATCCAAATATGCAATATCATGAGTTTTGCCAGTGACGTGCGGTGATGTCTTAAAGAGGCTAGGCAGTGAGTTATGAAAGCCAGATTACCTGATGTATTGTTTAAGCTAATAATACGTAATAACAGTGAACGTTACGCACAAGCGCGGCATATCAAGAAATGTACAAATCAGGATGTATATAGTGTACTCTCTCTCTCTCTCTCTCTCACACACACACACACACACACACACAAGCGCGTAAACAGTGAACGTTACGCACAAGCGCGGCATATAAAGAAATGTACAAATCAGGATGTATATCGTGTATTCTCTCTCTCTCTCTCACGCACACACACACACACACACACACACACACACACACACACACACAAGCGCACAGCCACATAGCCAATCTTTTCTTACATACCAATCAGTTTGAAATGATCGGATAATTTTTGGGCCCTTTTGCTGTACTAGTCCATCTAAGGCTGGCGTAGACCTCCCTCTTGCAATTAACTCCTATTTGGAATTAAAATCGAGCTTGGAAAAATGTCTTAATTCCGTGATTACAGCCGGTGCTGTCATTTTGATTTTGAATTTGGCGGGGATTAGGCATGTACGCTAGCTGTTGTGTAATGACGTTAGCTACGCAAATGTCCAGGAATATCTCGATTTTAATTGGTCCATGTCTGATACGTAACGGAGATGATTACGGGCATAACATATTTACGTCAAAAGGCACAGCAGATTTGTGCTTTTGCCGTACATGTTAAAGAATACAGGATCGAAGTGCGCATGCGCAACATGGGTTTTCCGCTTGTCGTCTGCAATGAATGGACCGTAAAAGCACTGCTTATTCTACCATTTGTTTTTAGTTGATTATGCGTAACTGCTAAATTTGTCATCATAACGTCTAAACAATTGGAATAACACACATATTGCATATATAAAAATCACAAGAATAAAAAGTAAAAATATAAATACAAGTTTATTATTTAATAAACATTTTATTTTTGAATTTTGGCAGGGTAGGCAGTGCCTAGTTTGCCTACCCAGACCGCACGTCAGTGAGTTTTGCTACTGATTTACCTTGATACATCTCTTCCCCTGCAAACATGAAAAGATGTGAAGTTCTGAATGTTAAATACAAAATTTGAATTAATAATTAATAATTTTGTTTGGCTTAATCAACTTTGTTTATATTTGAAAATTAGAAAGAAAAGATGGAACATGCAACAAAAGCTTGATGAACTATACTTAGAGTCATGTTCAGCCTTATTTTTATTAAAAGTTGAGAGTTCAGAAAAGGGCACATTTTGCTTACAAAGACAATCCCTACCCAAAGTATCAAATTATGTTGATCTTGGAATTATTACACATCAACCCATGTTATTTAGAAGCAGTTAAAAATCAGTGTAGTTCACTGAATATAGACAAATGGAATTTGTGTATTTACATTTAAAGATTGCTTAAAATAAGATTTGTGTTACCTTCAGAAGCAATTTCTGTGTGATTAGATGGAATAGGCTACTTTAGATTTATTTATAGCAAAAAGTAGCAATCCTGTGCCAATGAACAATAAATGCTTGTGTTGTAGCTGTGCGACAAAGCAAGGTAGTTATATATCTGAAGCTAAATGTGATCTAAATATGAGATACTAGCTAGTATTCTTGGTGACCTTAGAATAAAATTAGAATTACATTTTTTTCTTTGTTTCTATTGAAACAAAAGTGTCACTGATCCCCCAAAGTGCATCACCATGTGACATTTTATAGTAACATCAAACATGATTATGATCAGCTTTGTCTCTAGCTTGAGGCCATGACGGTTATAGTGACGTTGACTGGTTCCTCGCCGGGGGGAAGGTTTGTAGGTGTTGCACTTGGCCTTGGCAATGCCATTGATGGTTCTGCAAGAGAAAGTGTATGCTTTCTTTGTTCAAATGGGAGTGAACAAAACAATTGAATACACATGCATATTTCAGATGTGATGAAACACCAAGCTGCATTTGTTTTGTTATGAGTGTAATGAAGAAGTGCCAAAGGGCTTAAGGTACCTGGACTAGCTGATGGGCTTGGTTCTCCTGTGCCTCTCTCCCCCTCACCTCCCTCAACAACTTCATCCTCAGGGAAGTTGATGTTCTCTCTAGACTGGCTGTTCTGCCTGAAAATAAATAACATAAATACAACCAAATTTAAATAATCAAAAGGAATGTCAATTTCTAAGTAATTGCACAATTTACAGTGTATTCACTGCATAAAACGATTTTCAAGACAATAATATTTTGTCTTCTTTTCCTGTTAAATTATCTAAACATTTTTAAAATGTGATTTAATTACTTCAAGCAAAATGGGATAAGATATTATGTCTTGTTTTAATATAAATGTGACAAAATTTAGTGAACTTTAGACTGAACTTTAGACTCTGCCAAAAAATCTGCCAATGGGGTAAGCAAAATAAACTTGTTTTCTCTTTGAATTAAGTTTATTTTTCTTGAAAAAACAGTTTTTTTCTTGTTTTAAGCATAAATCTCACTAAATTTTATTAGATTTCTCTCAAAACAAAACTTAAAATCTTATGCCAGTTTGCTTGTCAAGTAAATAAATCACATTTTAAGAATTTTTTTTTTTTACTGGAAAACAAGACAAAAATACTTCTCATTTTTTTGCAGTGTTGAGAAAAATGACTTATGGGCATCATTTAATTTCACTATATCTTCTAAATGTAATTTATTTTATCTATTATATATAGTAAATGTATCTACAATATTATAGAAAAGAGCAACCAAATATCTAGAATATAAATGGCCAAACATACCTTCCAAATATCAAGTCATGAAGCCCTGTAAAATGTGAAAATGACATTAGCAAATAGTCACAATGAGTGCCAACAATTATCATTTTTTTTTTGTTGATAAATGTAGAAATTCTTAAAAAACTCACGTGGGTTATTGTTGCGGTTCCGTACCACATACATGAAGAGCAGTACAGTGATTATTGTTGCTATGATCATGCCCCCGATGGCTGCCCCGATCACAGCAGGGTAAGCATTGAAGGGAGGGTCCGCTGGAAGACAGTATACCTTTTTCAGTTTTTACAAAATCAGTGTCCAAATTGCAGTGTTCCAGGCAAATTGACATTTTCAGAGGCTTATTAGTTCTCTAACTCCATACCATTCCATCAATTGATCAATATATGGTATTACTTCAATTTGATTTTCATAATTTACACAATATGAGGGTGAGAAATGATGACCGAAGTCTTTTTAGGGTAAATTATCCTTTTAACCTAAACATGTTTTTAGGTTTAGCTACCGTAGCTTGGGTTTAACTGTTTAGCTAGTTGTTTATCTATGATCATGAGTATTCTCTTAAGGGGGTAAGTTGCATTATCAGACAGAAAGAGATTAATAGACATAAAGTGATATAAGGAAAGGTCAAAAGACAAGTTAACAGGAAGATCATGGAAGAAAGGATGAGTGGGAGGAAATGTGTGGGTGTGGAAGTGGCCAAGTGTCACCTGAATGGACAACAAAACAAAAACAACAGTATTAGATTTACAATGAGTGGCAATGTGGAAATGAAAATCTTAAACAGCTCACAGCATCAACTGACATTCAACATTTGTTTGGTATTTTGATATGATTTAAATTAGTAAACTATTATCATAACCACATGTGTGAGTTCTCACCTGGGCTCTTAATCTCTGAGGGGTTTCCAGTGGTGCGGTGGTTGACTGCAGTAATGCGGAACGCATAGGTTCCAATGGGATCCAGACTGTCGACTTGGTAGGTTCGGACATCAGGATTCAGATCTATCAGTTTCTGCCAAGGAGGCTCACTGTGTAGTTTCTTCACAGGGTCAGGGAGCCTCTGACGCTCGATAAAGAACCCAGTGAGGTCACCGTCAGTCTGAAGCAGCCAGTCTAGGTCAACATCTGTTCGTTGATGACTGTTGTAAATGATCCTACTGATGGTTATATTTGGGGGCATTGGGTATCCTGAAACAGAGCCATTTAGAAAGTTGGTTATTTATTTCTCACTGTTTAGTATGACCAATGGATGACCTACTGGAGTTGAGGTGGAAACTATTTTTTAATCCAAATTATACTGTAGTTCACCATTTCTATGAAGAAAGTAAGTCATACGAGTTTGAAACTGGACGTAAGAAAACAATGACAGATTTGTCATTTTTGGCTGAATTATCCCTTTAAAAGGCTTGCTTACTCTTCACCATCAGCATAATAGGGATCTCTGCCCCTCCAACAGCATTGGTAGCTGAACACCAGTATTGGCCGCTGTCTGTCTCGCTGTCAGTTTCCCGAACGGTCAAGTTGGTCCAGGTAGCAGCTCGATCTAGTATGTACTTCATAGGTATGCTGTCCACTTGCTGTTTTAAGTTATTATACCAGGTGATCTCAGTGACAGGGTAGTTTTTACTCAAAATACAGGTGAGCTGCACATCACTGCCCTCATAGACTGACATCATGCTGCGCTGGGTCACTAAGACTGGTGCCTCTGAAGACAAGAAGAGAGGACACAGTTTAAAATAGTTTTTTCTTCTGTTTTGAAAGAGTTCTGTAGAATGATGAAAGAACCTTCCTTACCCAGCTTTAACACACACTGTTTTATCTCCTGTGCCAATGGATGTTTCCCATGACATACAAAGGCTTTGCCACTGTAGGTGGCACTGGACCGCAGAACCAGGATGTTGGCATTCTGCTCAGATGTGCCTTGCATGTCCCCTGAGCTGGAGGCCCACCATAGCAGGGCTCGAGGAAACCCACCCTCCCATGAGCAGGATAGCATCAGGTACTCATTGTTACGAGTAGCGTATGCAGAACACTTGGGCTCCCCAGAGGGCATCCCTGGAGTCAAGAGAATAAGGGTCAAGGACTTCACTTACATTTTTTGTCCTGATCAATTAAGTTTTTTCTTGGGCTTAAAGTCAAAAATGTCTTAAGAGGCATCCACAGGACTCACATCTCAATGTCAATTGCTGCTTTGACCTCCACATGAAAAGGTGTTGCAGATAGCATCACAGAATGGTGATTTTACAAGTTTGCTTGGCTAAAGACGGTGCACCATAAACATTGAAAACATGTATTTGGGCTTCGAATGGAAAAAAAGTCATGGAAATATAATACATTCATTGCAATATACAGCAAATTAGTCATTTAAATTAATTAAAGGGTTAGTTCACCCAAAAATAAAAATTCTCATTCTCATTTACTCACTCTCATGCCATACCAGATGTGTTTGACTTTCTTTCTTCTGCAGAACACAAATTAAGATTTTTGGTTAAATTAATGTCTTCTAAAGTGATATGATTGCTTTGGGTGAGAAACATATAGATATTTAAGTCCTTTTCACTATAATTGTTTACTTCCGGTCACTCTCCAATGCGCATTCATGAGGGGAATCAGTTCACGCTGCCTCTCACGTGGCGTAAGTGCACTGGCAAGGTTGGGAGGGTTACTTGTAAAATGTAAACAGTAACTTAATCCAGTTACCTCAATAAGGAAATTATGTAATCAGATTACTTTTAGTTACTTTTTAATTGCCTCAAGATCGCATGTGTGAATAAAGAAGTAAAAAAAACTTCATTTAATCAACCTTCCAGAATGCAAACAAACCGTGATTGAGTAACGTAGCTATTATTATAAAACATGAAAACATTAAAAACAGAAACAGTGCCTCCTTATCAGGAAAACAGAATATGTTAAAATGCAGATCAACTACAAATTAACCAAATCAGGTGAGTCCTCAGATTTGTTTTATTTTTTCATCAAGCAAATACTGTTGTAACAGATGAACTGAATTATGTCTTGGTTAACATTAATCAAAATCTGACAGGATATATGTCATATTCAAAAATACTACCATGTTAAAATATGCCATGTATTTCAGTTAGCATATAGACTAATAGGCACTCACCATTTATTAACTTCCATCTGCAATAGGTAGATCACAGGCTATCTTCTTCATCATAATTATTGCTATTTTTAATAGTACTATTTACATTTGCCAGTTTTTCTCCCTCACCCATACTTTTGAATTGTTCTTATTAGATTTATAATAAGATCTTTATCTAATAAATTATCCATTGCACCTTCCCCTATTTTGATTTTCCTAATTGTGATTTTCGAGTGGTTCTTGCCTTTAAATGCTTCTTTAAATTATATGTTGGGTCCTTGGAAAATCAATAAATTACACTGAACTGTAATGTTGTTTCCCTTTTCTCCATTAAAGAGACAAGAATGTCGGAATTTCCACAAAAAATAATCAATTCCTCCAGTGGCCATTGTGATGAAACAGCCCTTAATGTTTTGACCTCGGTTGCCTCCAGAGCACAGTGTTGAGATCTCCAAGAGATCTCCAGTGCTATAAAGCATCAATTTATGTCAGGAATTTGTTGTTGTTGTTTTGTTATTAATTCAGAATTGTAATCCTGCTAGTAATCAAAATTTTTACCAAATGTCACTGTAATCTGAATATGTTGGCTTTTTATGTAATTGTAACGGATTACAGTCACATATTTTTGTATACTTAACAAGTATTCTGTTACTCCCCAAGCCTGCTCACTGGCATGTTCAAATAAAAGCAAAGCCAATGAAGCTTATGAACAGCGTTCTCTTGTAAACAAATCGAGCAGCATTTCTGATTGTATCGTGTCAGTCATGCAGTAGTGACTTAAATACTGATCTGTTTCTCTCCTAAAGTGATCATATTGCTTCAGAAGTCATTAATTTAACCACTGGAGTCAAATGGATCACGTTAATTACGACTGTCTGTTCTTTTTGGAGCTTTAAAGTGCTGATCACCATCCACTTGCATTATATGGAACTATAGAGCTGAGATATTCTTGTAAAAATCTTTGTTTGTGTTCTGCAGATGAAAGAAAGTCATGCCTATCTGGGATGCCATGAGGGTGAGTAAATGATGAGAGAATTTTCATTTTTGGGTGAACTATCCCTTTAAAGAAATCTTAGGGTGCTCAGAAACAAGGCAAATATTAATGAATAAAGGGAAATGATGAGACATTCAATATCTCTAAATCAAGTGTGACCGTTTGTAAGCTACTCTAAAATACATCATTGGTGAGGCAAAAACATGACTGGAAAACCACAAACTTTGGAAATGTTGGACCTATCATTTCAAAGACAGAATTTGCATACATCATGCAAATTGTCAGTTAATCATTGGTCAGCTGCAACAAGGTCAAAGTTACAACTGTTTTAACTTTGAGCACAACTTTCAATGCTTGACTACAAAAAAAAGATAAAAGCTGAAATTCAGGAAAAAAGAAAGTAGCTTGTAATAATCTTTTTTTAAGATTTTTTAAAAACATTGAAAGTTAAAAAAAAAAGTGTCTTTCAAATCATAATCAGTCTGGCATAACCAACATGGCATACATTTAGCCATTTTGTTGTAATGTGACTAGAAACCCATAAAAAAAGTCCTGTTTTTGAAAATATTACATTTTGACATTATAATAAAGGCACTTTCTATTCAAGAAAACTTGCTATTTGTAAATATAGTAAATATTTGCAAATATAAAATATATATATATATATGAGTATTTTACCGGTCATTTTTGTATCCTCATGTATTCAAGAAGCAAGAAAAGTATTTTAACACCTTTTATTTGATTGTTACACCAATTGACATTTGAAAACCCTTTTATGAATTATACATTTTATTAATATATTTATTTAGGTAGAAAATGCTTTAAATGTTCTTATATGAAACCAACATCGTCACAAAGATTCAATTTCTAAGAATTTGACACGTTTTAAACTTGATTTTTAATAGATTTCAAAATTGACAACATTATTTGTCTTATTTACTTACATGCTCTGGCGCTACAGCTGCTGATTTCATTCTGTGCTACGTGTGAGCCTTGGCAGATGAACAGTGAGTTGTTTTTGGTCTCTGGACCTGTCTGAATCTTGGTGATGTTTGTGACTCCCTCACTCTCATCTCCAAACACATACGGACTCCATCTCAAAGAGGCTGGAGGAACACCGCCCTCCCAGATACAGCGGAGGGCCAGGTCAAAGTAATTGTTCACTGGGAGGATGGAGCAAGTTGGAGCACCTTCTGGAGGATCTGTGGGAACAAAACCATTGTGTAACACTGGGCAGTGAAATAGATACTGGGTAATTTGGGGCCAATTTAGGTAACTGATAGAGGCAGAGAAGCGCTTTGGAATTTGAGCCCAACGAAGAGGTCGGATCAGGTGCCTAGATAGAGGTAAGAGCTAATGGACTCCTAGAGAGTTAATCTACAGACAAGAGTGATGAAATACTTGATTGGTATTATTAAAGCATTTGCTGAAAAAGCATCCCCCATTTGGACTTGCTATAATCGTTGCTGTATTGACTGAAGCAAACTCTAAAGCCTTGTCCATATATATATATATATATATATATATATATATATATATATATGTATAGTGAAACGCAATATTCACCCTCAGTTTTATCACCTACAGTGCTTTAGAAAATCTCTCCATCCATATGTCAACAAAACATTGTTGTAAAATGCTCACATAACCATGCCAGGCCAGGCGATATTGTACCGTAAAGCTTTTATTTAAAAAAAAAAAAACACATTATACTAATGTATATTGAAGTTTTTTTTAATCTCCTGAAGTAAAAAAGAGGTGTAGACTCATTTATCAGATGAACAGATGAACATTGTCTGAAAGATAAACACGTCATCAAACCTATGACTGCTGACCACAAAAAACAAACTAGCATTCTGCCATCAATGTCAAATTCCTGCCTTGACAGCGCATGACCAATATTTAGAAACAACTGATTCCATGCAAAACCCGTGTTCATGATGTCACTATATTCCAAATTCTCAGTTTCAGCTGTCCACATGCATCACAGAAAACTGTGTTTTGAAAAGTCTTCACTTTGGAAGTTGTTGTCATCTAAAATACCATTTACTATATGTTTTGAGAAATACCGTATGTGTGAATGTGGCCTAAGATCACATCCACACTAATACTTTTAGTTTGAAGACGTGTGATTTTGCTACTTTAATGCCTCTCATCCACATCTCATTGCCGTTTTCCTCTACTAAAAATAGAACATTTAGAAAACTAAAGATTTTCAAAGGTTTAGTTTTAGTTTAGTCTCCATAACTGCATACTTTGGAAAACGATGACTTTAGGAAACCTGAATTAGAAAACTGATTAGTAAGCAAATTAAATTAGAGTACGGTATTGGTGAGGTTGTTACCATTGTGGTCATTCTAACATTTGGCAGACAAGAGAAGGGGGAGAGCTGCTAAATACATCCATAAATAGATGCAGATTCAGGGCATGAATGGGAGATTGAGATGTTATGACAAAACAAGGCTTCCAGACCTTTCTTGACTTGTCATAACAAAGAAACAATCACACCAGCTGTATACCTTCAGCTCTCAGAACTGTCCTTCACCTCCTCCAGATGCACGTCCACAATTGGCCACTCTGGAAGCCTGACACCTTCGTTTATGTACTTGTGTGTGCTTGTTAGTGTACAGGAAAGAGTGTAAGATGGAGGCAAAAGCAAGAATGACAAGGAATTTCAGAAGGAAACGTGAAGAAACTGTAAAGAACTCTACCAAGACAGGAGGAAGAAACAGCTAATTTGGCCAGCAGAGTCCAGACAGTGGTTTATGAGAGTCACTCACAGTAGACGGTCAGGGTGATGGTTTTCTTGGAGCGGGTGTTGAGGTAAGTGTTCTGAGCCAGGCAGGCATAGAAGCCTGTGTGCATGCGTAGGATCTTGGTGATGGTGAACTGTGGACCTGAGTACACCTGGGAGTTGTTGTAGAACCAGACATATTGACTGGGGGGATTTGATGAGGCTTGACACAGGAGGGAAACAGTCTCTCTTTCCAGGGCTGAATAACCACGCTCTGTCACGGAGTAAGGGGTGACATCGATTTGAGGCAGGTCTGGACCAACTGGGAAAAGACCAACACATGTTTGCTAGCATATCTTCATTATGTAGAACAAAAGGTAAGATTTGACAAGGTATGAGCAAAAAAGACTATACAACTCTAGCATTCACCAAAGTACTCTGTATTCTTTATTTCATATCAGTAGGATTCGCTTACAAATAATGTCAAGCCAGATCCGATCACTGCGTTGTTCATTGACCTGATTGCTGGCAATACACCTGTACCAGCCAGTGTGATTGCGGGTGACCTCAGTGACATTGAACAGGTTGTTGTCGTTGCTCTTGGCCATAGTGGTGAACTGCCCATCCCGGCTTTCCTGCTCCCATATGTAATTAATTGGGCCTGTGCCATTCTCCATGCCACAGCGCATGGTCACGAATGTGCCTTCCACTGGTGAGGGGTCACTCATCAGAATGTAAGGTTTGGTCACTGGCACTGTAGAGGTCATCACAACATTGAAACTCATTACTTATATCGCATGGAAGAGTGGAATCAAAATATACTGACTTTATTAGCTTGCAGGAGTTCTGTCAACAATCTAATAGCAAGGGTAGAAGAGTTCTTGTTTCAGTTAGGGGCCCTTCATGATGTCTTTGACTGTTGCACAGCGCCAAGTGCCACCATTTCAAGTTCAAGGAGTTGTTACCACCAAATCTGTTTTTGTGCCCTCTGCTCTGTCTTTAAATGTTTTGTGAATATGCGCTAGACAAACGTTTTTTCACGTGACACTGTTTTTTTCAGCATCTGTCGCAGGAGCACTGTATTTTTTAGAGACTGTGTCAGGTTAAAATCTTTAGCTGTTAAAAACTCAGGACACTTGCATTCTGTTCTATTTGTGGCAATGCATCTAGCTTTATTTTAGCGCAATGACCAGTAAATGTGAAGTCATTTAAAAGTGTAATGCATTAAAGATTACAAATTATTCTCTAAAATTGTAATCTGATTACTTAATGGATTATTTACTGGGGAAAGAAATCACTTTACTAATGACTTTACTTTTAAGTTACGTACACTTCTAACCCCTACTAACACTTGTCATAGAAATGGTTTTGTTTTACCACAAATTATAAATATCTCCTTGTCCATTGGCGAATGCAAGTAATACACTCAACACCTCACATTTCCCCCTTACAATGACTCGTTAGGGGGCACATGACCTTATAGTCGTACATATTTCCATAATAAATATTTGGCATGTATTCCTTGTTTTTATGTGTAACCCAAATGTAAAGCCAATAACTGTAATCTGATTAAAAGAATTTAATTGCGATAGATTACAATTAACAAATTATTTTGTTATTGCATTACACTCAACACTGTCAAGTATGGATTCGGTGTGAACGGCCCCTAAAAGAACTTTAAAAACACGTCTTGAGACACCTATGTTCTGTTCTGTTTGTTGCGTTGCACTTAGCTTTTTTTTTCTTTTTTTTTTAGCTAAATTAGTGAGTGGGCCACATTTCTGAGAAAATTATTGAAGGGGGTCCTTGCAAATACCGACGTCATGTGACATTGTCTAAAAACGCTGGAATCCACAAAAAAATCCTGATCTAAAAGTAGTCTAACTTGGCAATAGGTCAATGTTGAAGTCCTTTGTTTTTACTATAAATTCTCCTCCCTGCTCAGTCAATCTCCACTTCTATCCACACCTATCATATCATATCATGTCTGAACACATGGATTTTACCACTGGAGTCATATGGATTACTTTTATGCTCCTTTTATGTGGATTTTGGAGCTTAAAAATTGCCAGGTTTGCCTGATGCCAGGAGGGTGAGTTAATCATGAGAGAATTTTCATTTTTGGGTGAACTTTCCCTTTAAATAACCTCTGATTACCACTGACCTAGAACACGCAGATGCACATAGTAGTAATAGAGCTTGGCTCCCTCTGCAGTATCATATAGTGCCTGGCAGGTGTAAACTCCTTCAGCAGCCATAGGAAGCTTCTCTATTGACAAAGAGGCGCTGTTGCTGATGACCGTCAGATCACCCAAGTCTTTCGCTAATTTTTGCAGCTTGGGCCCCTTCCCAAAGTTGTACACCACAGCACGGATGGTGTCTGTGCTGGGTTCGGTGAAGCCCCAGATATATACATCAGGCAAGGTGGGGCCACATTCCAGGATCACTCCACGTCCCACCACGCCATTGGTCCAGGTCTCACTGTATACCACTTCCCCCGGGTCCAAGATATCTACGCCTGGGGACACATTGTGAGAGCACATAATGTGAAAGGTGGTAGTTCTCTGAGGTATTATCAGCATTGATTAAGTTACAAAGTCAGCGTGATCAGGGTGTCATCGGTAGATTTTTTTTCCATTGGCAAACTAATTATTTTAGAACTTTTCTCAGAACTAACTGGTGTTATTTTTCATGTTTAGTGAATGTATGAAGTCAGTTCCCCTCAAGATCACACTGGTGTCCTTGCAGAGTAACCACAGATGTAATTCATCACATTACTATGAAAATGTTACACTAAAATTTGACAACCAGAAAGTGTTTTCAAATTTTGTTTGACTTCAGTTTGAACAACATATTGTTTTATAATTTAATATCTAGCAAATGTTTTGCTTAAATGTGTTTGTGCTATCTTTATTTTTAAAAATGCAACTTATATAATGCAGTGATATTAATGCATTCTAAAGAGTAACTGAAGTCCAAATACTTAATTAGGGACACTGTATGGTAGCATAGTAGTATATATGGTAGTAATAGTTAATAGCATTGAAACACCACATTAGACAGTATCATTTCAATTAGAAGTTGTCTGGAGTGAAAACTGTTGTTCGTACTCTTACCTTGGAGGAGGGGTAAAAATAAAACTGTCAGGCAGATATCAGGTACCCCTAAAACTCTGTGGAACATGGTGCCATGATTCTCAGGTATCCAAAGCCTTGGCCAAGAAATACAAAAGCACAACAGCTGTCTCTAAAATCAAAGAAAAATGATGAAATATCCAATAAGAATAATGATCTTCTCTGAGCTTATATCTCTGAGCAGACAGACTCCACAGGCGGTAAGTGGCTTGGTGAGAAAAATAAGCAACTGAGACTCTCTACATTGATTTGGCTTGAATAATTCACAGGCTGTTCCCTCCACCTACAGAAATACAGTGGCGTAGAGTAGAAAGACAAGGTTTAGGATGTCACGATGATAGCTGTGTCTCATCTATTATTGAGAGTGGTGGTATGGATGGCCATTCTGGCATTCCATCACCCAGATCAGGAAGGGAACATTCTGATACATGAAGAGTCCCAACACAATTATTTATTCTCTTGGGGAAATAAACAAATGTTAATTATAACAAACAGTGCCTTGTATCTTATAGCATAATAGCTTGTCAATGTTCAGATCCAATTAAAAAAACAATTAAAAACACAAATTGTGGGTTATAAATTAAGATTTCTGGGGGTTTGGAGAGACATCC
This sequence comes from Xyrauchen texanus, assembly GCF_025860055.1. Taxonomy (NCBI): domain Eukaryota; kingdom Metazoa; phylum Chordata; class Actinopteri; order Cypriniformes; family Catostomidae; genus Xyrauchen; species Xyrauchen texanus. The sequence continues at coordinate 26,746,679 of NC_068306.1, read as the reverse complement.
CTGTCTTTTAAATATTTTACATAACAATAAGCCCTACATATGATTGGAATGTTAGATTTTGCCAACATATACCACAAACCAAGAAAATATAATCCATGTTGAACTGCAGAAATGTTTTATGCAGTCTACAAATTGAGGTAAGCCATGTCCAATTATCAGTGTGGGAATTTAGTGGACCTATAGGAGAATACAAGCTTGAGGTAGCTTAAGAAACAGCTTGATCCAGCAAAAGAGGGTTTGCTGGTTTAAGATAGCATTAAGATAGCATAGTGCATGTTGCCGTGGTCACAACTTGATGAGGTGCACTTTAATCTTTGATCCCAGCTCATCCCCTCTCTGGGTTTGAGGTCAGAATGATGCTAATATGTGTGTGTGAGTCATGTTTCCATCAATGCACTAACAGCTCAGCCAACAGAGGAAAACGAGCTGCTCCCTACATTTATTCATTAGTTTCTCATGTTACACTTCCTTATAAAATGGACAAACACACCAATACAAACAGTAATGCACGCAAGAGTGCACACCAAAATGCATAGACACCAAGAATAATGATATGATATGAGATATATTAAAACAAATGTGTATGCATAGAGTGGCCCCAAAAGTATCTGGACAATTTAACCACACTTAAAAATGTAGGATGTTCATTAGATATAAGATATCAAACAGTGTGGCATCTGCGAACAAATGATTCTCAACCTTCTTGATTCTCAGAACTAACTTCACTTTTCTTTGTCATTTTTACCATTACTCTTTTACCAACTGGCCTCAAGGTGGTTTATCATGGATATATGAATTCAGCTCCCCTCAAGTTAAAAGATGTCCTTTCAGAGGAACCACAGGTGTAGTTCATCACATTAATTGTGGACATGTTCAATTATTTTTAAGAAGTGTCCAAATATTTATTTTTTTTACTTGAAAAATATGCATATTGTTGTATAATTTATAACCCACCAAAAAAACTTGTTAATTTAAAATGTTTCTTTGAAAAGTGTTTGTGCTATTTCCTTTTAAATATATGCTACTTAAATAGATATTTAGTTATATAATGCAATGAGATAAGTTGTAAAAGGTTGCTTACACATGTACACTTAAAAATGGTTAATAATCTGAATTAAGTGATTAGTGCAAATCAGTTGTGTAACCAGACTGAACCAACTGTGATCTGTCAAGTAATGTTCATGCAAGATGGCATGTAGTATGTCCTATTCATAAAATTGTATCTATAATCAAATGATTCCAGTCCTGTGTAATCAGCACAATTACTTCCTCATAACTTGCATACATTACATTTCATTATCATATCCTGCATAAGAGCAAGATGACTAATACAATGTCCTATATATAATCATCAATTTCTTAACAGAATGAACATTGAAGTGAATATTTTTTTATTAGTAGAAAAAGAGAAACAAACAAAAACACAAGATATTAAAATATCATAAATTCAAGAGACATTTTCACTGATTAGAAACATCAGAATCTGCACACTGTCTTGTGCTCTATACACTGTATAAATGCTCTTTATGTATAATTAGAATTGTAGAGCATGGAAGTACCTTTGAAAATACCTTTTGCATGAATGTCACAAAGCATATACTGTAAACAATAATAAAGGACAAATAACCTTTCTAAATAAATATTTTACCTGGAATCGGCTGGTGTTCAAATAAAAAAATTCCACATATATACATATACAGCATATATACCTTATAGATGCAAAATAAATTAATTAATTATAAACATTTCACAGACAGATTATTTTGTTAAGTATTGTTCATAATCATGTGGCTGTCATAATTTTCACTAATATGAAAACAGCAAAAAGAATACAAAATACACAACAAATCCCTTATGACATAAAACAATGGAATGATGAATAACTTTACAGAAAACAATACAAAAAATACAGTCCTACACTAGTAAATGGGATATAAGGATAACTGACCCACTTTGAGCAGATCAGAATATAATTTGTTGTGTAAAGCCAGAAACTACTCTGATGCTTAAATCAGTAATTATTTACATATTAAGTCTAAGTAAAGTTATTATTATAAATAAAAAAATGTTCATGTAAATCCAATTATGCTTAGACATTAGCTAATTATTTTAAGTTTGCAGATAGAACACAATGTTGTCACATGAAGAAAAAAAAAAGAAATGGTTAATATCAAAAGTACACAATCACATAGCAACTGATTAAAGACAGGAAAAGACACAGGTTGCATATTTATTCAAACATACTGCTCTTTGGGAAAAGTGTATGAGGAGATGGGGCCGGTGGGTGTGGGGTAGGTGAATATAGCGGCCTGGTTGCTGTGTTGAGTGTAGGGGTTTTGGGGCAGGAAGGTCAGTGGAGGTTGAATGGGCGGAGAGTTCTGTTCCAGATAATCCTCTTTGTTACATGCCAAACGGTAACTCACGTAGTCAGCCGTGTTCGGGAGCTCATCGTAGAAACTCCCGGGGCTCTTTGGGAAGGTCAGATAGAGAAAAGAAGAGAATTAGTGTTGTGTATATTTAATGAGAGTACCGTCACTGTGATATTACGCCTGCTGGTGCTGTCACGCCGAATCTTAAAGTTATAAATGAACCATTTTTTTTTACAATTCAGAATACATACATTTTTTAAAAGTAGCAAAGTTCAGGGTGGTTATATGCTGAAGTTCTCAAAGTTAGAGTTATTGCTAAAACATACACTATTAATACAAAATTAAATACACCTACTGTAAATGTCACTGTGTTTTCAGGGGTATTAGTACTTAAAAGGATAGTTCACCCAAAAATAAAAATGCTCTGTAACCCTCATGTCATCCCAGATGTGTATGACTTCTTTCTTCTGCAGAACACAAACAAAGGTTTTTAAAAGAATATTTCAGCTCTTTTGGTCCTCATAATATAAGGGAATGTTGACCAGAACTTTGAAGGCCTAAAAAGCAGTATAAAAGTAATCCATAAGACTTCAGTTTTTAAATCCATAACTTCTGAAGTGATATGATAGGTGCAGGTGAGAAACAGATAATATTTCAGTCCTTTATTAATTGGAAATCGACACTTTACTTTCACTTCCACATTCAGCTACTGATCAGGGCTGGTCAAAGGTGGAGATTGGTAGTAAAAAATGACATACATAATAATCTGTTTCTCACCAGCACCTATCGTATCACTTCAGAAGACATGGATTTAACCACTGGAGAGTCATGGATTACTTTTATGCTTCATACATTTCACTTTTGGACCTTCTGATTTCTGATCACCATTCACTTACAATGTGAGGATCTACAGAACTGAAATAGTCTTGTAAAAATCTTCATTTGCGTTCTGCAGAAGAAAGTCATACACATCTGGGATGGCATGAAGGTGAGTAAATGATGAAAGAATCTTAATTTGTTGGAGAACTATCCCTTTAAAGGGATAGAAAAAAGAAATACAGGTTTGGAACAACTTAAGAGTGAGTAAATGGTGACAGAATATTCATGTTAATCTTCGGGTGAAAAATCCCTTTAACAAAGAGACCAGTCACCAGTAGGAGGCACTCTCTGTTCAGTATTGTGCCAAAGGCACTTGGAGTTTTTCATTAAAGCCTCAGTTATTCAGGTCAGCTATGAGAGTCCTGTGCATTAGAGCATCCTTTCTTCTGACAAAATGCTCAGAGCCCTCGTTGGTTGTTATGTGGGCTGACTAAGTGCTCTCTTACCTGAAAGTCATCAGCTGTCTTCTTTTTAGAGGAGGAAGGCTTTTTGTGGGCTGCAGAAGAACTATCCCTGTAATAATAGAGAGGAAGATATAGAGGGTCACAATGCCTAAAACAGCTACAGGGCAATTTATTCAGCTTTACTCCCCAAATTTCAGAAATACACATCAGTGTCAAATATCTATTACGTGTTAAGCCCTTCAAAGGCCCTGTGACTTTATGACTCACGTCTTAAAGTACATTTTTGGTTTATGTTGTGCTAGTTGATATGGAAGTTGTCTTGGACAAATACTGACACCTAGTGGTTTGGAGGCAGCATCACACAAAAGCAATTGTTTTCACTTAGTTTTGCTTGATTAATTTATTCTGGTTGTTACATAAATAAAATACTGTAAGTAGTATTTGGCTAATCATGTATTCTCAAGGTCCATGTAAAATAAAACAGTTTTAATTATGCCACGTCCGCACAAATCCATTTTCATTTGAAATTGTATTGATTTTGCTACGTTTACACCTCTCTTCCACAATGGAATGGTGTTTTACTCCAACTGCAGAAATGCATGCTTTGGACAATGATAACGTTAAGAAACTGAAAGCGGAGGTTTTTGAACTGTGGAGATTACTAATATGACTGGAGTCTTCATCTCATGTGAGTGTACATGATTTGAAACATTTCGTAAAAGTAGTCTACTATTAATTTCTTTTAGAGGTGAAACGTTTTTTAAATGAGGAAGATATACTAAATACACCATTTCACATTTCCTGAACTGTTCCATTCATTTGATGGAGTGAGAATTGTATATTTGTCATTTTGCATGCTTCTTGCTGTATATATGGTATTGATGCTGTGCCTCTGGTATTAAATATGGCATTTAAGAATTAAATGAGAATTAGTGACTTAAAATGAGTGTATCTGCAGAGCAATCATCCATATATTTAACTGGTAAAGTTAAGCATAGTTATAACTCCTCATAAGCTTAGCTTACTCATAATTGTCATCATTGTCTGTTGATAAAGTGAGAAAGTACTATTGATTAAAAACCTAGACCACTCCCAAAGAGTAACCTTTTGTTATGTAAAAAAGTATGATGTCATGAGTTATAAGAACTAATAGGACAAATAAATTAAGCTATTAAAGGGTAACTAAACCCTAAACCAACTTTTTTTAGTTAATGATCTGTAAGCATGGGGCTTTATTAGTACTGGTCATTGATTCAAGTAATTTTTTTGACATTTGTGCATAAAGTGTTTTAATTCTACAATATATGGTGTTAAAACGTCTGAGTGTTGCCCTCTTCAGGTTGAACGGTGGCTACTGCAGTTGAATTTTCCTATTGGCTGTTTGCGGTACTTCGTGACGTAAGCGGTGACAGCTGATGTAAGCAGGTTCCAGCTCACCACGCCCTTGGTACGAGCTACCACGCCCATGGCAGTATAAAAACCATCTCGTTTCGTCAAAACCACTGTAGCGAGTCAGGAGTTGGAATTAGCAGTATTGAAAATGATCAGGATAGAGTATTTTAGCATCTATTTAGCATAGCATTTATATAGTTATTTAGATTATTTAGTGTAGTCTAGGTAGTTAATTAGCATATTTGTTAGTGTAGTATTGTTAGAAGCATAGTTAGTTAGTAGCATAGTATTGCGTCAGTTAGGATAGCTTCAAGTTAGCGTAGATTATCTGTATTTAGTACAGTGGTCAGGATGGTACGTAGGTGTAGTGTTGCTGGTTGCAACAGCACTGCTGGACTGTATAGCTTTCCAGCAGACTTGGAAATTAGGCGCCAGTGGTTGCATGTCCTTGGCCTGGAAGACCGCAAGTTGCCGCCTAGAGCTGTAGGAGTGTGCAAACTGCATTTTACGCGGGATTGCTTCTCCAACGCAATGGAGGTGGAAATGGGCTTCTCCAAACAGCTTGCGCTGAAAAGCGCCGCAGTGCCAAACGCTGCTCCTCCTGCATGGACTCCACCACCGCAGCGGCGTCTTGAGGTGAGTGATCATATATATTTGAATCACAATTTATGGTTAGGCTAAAGTTAATCCTCTGGGGTAGACAAACGCGCCGGCGCATTTGCTGGATTTTTTCACATAGCGGCAAAATATGAATATGCCTACAGAGCGCACGCTATTGACATCAACTCGATAAAATTCATCAGATTCATGTACATGTCGTCTTGCGACTGTGTGAGGAATAATAATAACATAATAGTAATACTCCTGGAGAAAATTACCACTCCAGTCACTCTCCATTTTAGAGTCTGACAGCAGCTGTCAATTAATCCGTCACTACGGGTCTCAGGTGCACGCCCCCCCGCTCAGCCCAGCCCTCGTTTCGTCCCCTCTATCCCCGCTGGTGTCTGCCCACTTTTCCAGCATTTTTCAAATATTGCTAGTGGGTGGAGTCAGACTCTGAGCAGGGGTTTAGTTACCCTTTAATTTTGCACTCATATATGGATAAAAACCACTTCAGTTGACATTATAAAGGCCTCATTGGTAAAGTCCCAGGCTGATACTTGAAAAGGTATCCTAATGAGTGTAGCATTTCTAATGGAGTTAAGTACTTACGAGCCATTGTCCGACTCTATGTGCTTGTGTCGCTGCTGTTTGTTGACCAAGTATATTGTGCCTACTATACTGAATATGATGCCCAGGGCGATCACCCATCCAAGGACACCCATCACCCTCTCTGCGGCACTCAATGACAGGGGCTTTTCTGCTGGGAAAATAAATGGTGGGCATCTCCTGGCTAATTTCACCAAATGCACAACATACTGACTTTATTGTTACACTTTACAATACTGTTGTATCATCATTTACTCATTTACTCATCCTCATGTTGGTCCAAATCAGTATGTTCTTTCTTACGAATACAGCACAATAGGAGATTTAAGGTAAAATTAAAGCCTCAGTCACCATCTACTTTCATTGTATGGAAAAAAGCTACAATGAACGTGAATGGTGACTGAGGCTGTCATTCTGCCTAACATCTTTTGTGTTTCATGGAAGAAAGAAAGTCATACAATATACTATTTTTTAATACTGGTTCATTATCCATTGACTAATGTTGAAGTAGCTATACAATTTGTAATGTTAAAATGTGATGAATATTAACCAAGATTATACAGTACATGCTGTGAAAATATAGTTCACTGTTTGTTCAAGTTAACTATTGCTTTAACTAATGCAACAACGTTATTGTAAAGGGTTTCCAAAGAATAAAAGCTTTAGTAATTTGTAATATCAGATTGTACTGGAATACTACTGCAGATTTAAGTAAATGCCTCTGAAACATCATTTCCAATGTATGTTTCTGCTATTAAAGTATTGATAATAGTTCTTTTGTAAGGACCAAGCCCTATTGTTTAATGCTGGTGAGAAAGAAAGCACACATCCGCCTCATTTTAGCATACATGCCTTTCTTTTGTGCAAACTCATATCAACAAACGGGGCTGCTATGAAAGGTATTCATGTGAGCTTTCCCTTGGCTCATTGTGTACATAAAACAACAATGATGTCGATGGCAAACTAGGAAAAGGGAATTGTGTCATGGGGGGTCTAATGGCTGTAAAAGAGATGTTAATGGCATAATGTTTCCACTTTGTACAGACAAAAGCCAGCCTCTAACAAAGAACGTCCGGAACAGATGACCCCAAACATTCCTCTTAAATTGCTTTGCTTGGATGGAACTTCTTCATGTTTTCCCAATAACCTTATCAGAAGCAGAACATACCTCATAATTAGACTAAAATACATTATATTGTACAATTTCATCTTAATTGGAGTTCTAAATAAAAGTTCGGGAGGAGCACGTTCATCTAATCTCGCAATCACCACTAGAGTATATAGGCTCACATCCCTCTATCCCTCTCTTAATATACATTCACTTCTATTACACTTCCAGTGATCTATTAACATGTATTCAAATCAAGTATTGCACTCGAGACCCTCTGTTGTGGACAGCAACTAGTTAAACCATTTTCCATTATCTCAAGATTATATGAACACGCAAACTTGTGAATTGACTTGTAGATGGTGGTTATGTTTTTATTTATATGTCAGCCAAGGATTCACTAGACTTACTGACATTTAGTACAAATCACAAGATAACAGTAGAGAACAAGCACTGTATATCACAGTATGTTTGGCTTGGCAGCATAATAATGATACGCATTTTGAACCCACACAAGTTTTTTCCTTAATAAATGAAGCACAATTTTACAAACTATACAGTAAAAACAAGTTGGGCAATTTTCGTTGCAATAAAAAAAATGAAAAGTACAATAAATAAATAAATAAAAATACAAAAACGATGCCAATTGGCATTAAACATGTTTATATATATATATATATATATATATATATATATATATATATATATATATATATATATATATATATATAATGTTATATATACAAACATAACTTATTAAAATTTGTTATATAAATTTGCCAAATTTTCTGTACCCTGTGTACTTGTACCGCTGCTGTTTGTTGATCAAGTATTGTGCCTGCTATACTGATTATGATGCCCAGGGCGATCACCCACCAAGGACACCCACAAGAAACATTAGTTAAAACATTAGTTTACACAAAGAGACCTAAAAAAAAACTATTTAAACCATTTATGTAGTACATCATATTATGTAATATTATGGCATTGACACTACATGTAAACACTTTACCACTAAGGTATGCAGTAAATTGCTGATACAGTGCAAGGACTTATTATAGAGGTTAATTGTGGAAAATATTTGATTTAGCTGTATGTGTTTCCAGGGTAGTTGTATTTAAGAGCTGTGATAAAAGCAGCCAGAAAGTCACTATTCTGTGCAAAATTATATCCAGTGTAAGACTTTCACAGTTTATGGGACATACCACAGTTTAAAACAAATGGCAATAAAACAAATGAGTAAACACAGAAGCAAAACTGTTTTCTCAATACAATGGCAGGGCATCCTTAAGATTTCAACCCACATCCAGCTTGCAAAAGCTTTTAGTGTTTGTAAGAGGTCATTATCTCATGCAAAATCAATGACATGGCCAATCATTTGTCAGTTCAGAACCATCCTTCATTAGTTTGGACTTTCATGTCAACAATTCAGATAATCACACAAATGTAACCCAATTCCTGCTTTAAAGGAGGGAGATGGCAAGGAATGAGTCTGCAAGGAATGAGTTTGAGGGGATGGTAGAAGACGATAAACGTGTCTGATTAGCTCAAAGTCTTCTACACATACCACTCTTCTTTGGAAATGACAGAGCCATCCATTTGAGGAACCATGTCCACTGAGACTTCTACCTCAGATCCATAATCATAAATGTAAGTCTGCTCATTGTATCCACACCTCTCATGCTCCTCAGTGAGTTCCGTGTGGTAGGCCATTCTGCTATCTTGGCTGTTGTGAAACTCCTGAATGCTTCCTCCTAATAAACTGGAGCCTCTGTAAAATTCAAGCTTTTTCATCTCTTCATCTGAGTCTTCGGAGAAGGTCATGCTCTGAGAGGGATGCTGGGGCAGGCTGCCAGCCATGTCATAGCCATTTCCAAGGATTTGCTTTTTGGTACTGTAATCTCCTTTAAACCTGCATCTCCGCCGATAGACAAACACTACCAGGAGAGTAATGGCCGCCAAAAGTACCACACCACACACAACAGCTCCACCAATGACAGTACCAACATGATGTTGCTCCTGAGACATCTCACGTGGGTAACTAGGGAATTCTGGGTAAGGAAAGACCATGTAGGGAAAAGGGTTTGAGAGCTCCACTGGAAAAAAAAAGCTATATAGACCAGTGGTTCTCAACTAGTTTTGATTCAGGATGCAGATTTTGCATCAAGTTGCAACCCAACATCGTGACAAAATTGTCTACAGTGCAGTAGACAGTGAGCAAAAGTGTTTTTAAAATTATAGGAAGTTCTACCACAAATGTTAAATCTGTATTATTTACTCACGCTAATGCCATACTAACCATTTGATGTTCTTTCTTAATAGGGTTTATTTGCCATTTGACGAAAGTGAATAGTGAATCTCAAATGCACTCTCAAATTAAATGAAATCATTTAAAAAAGTGCTGGAATTAAAAATGGAAGCTACAAATTTATACACATTTCTTCCCACTGGCTGAACTCCTCAAAGCTGACGGCGGAGCACTTGTGCGCTTAAAACAGTGCCCCTAGGCCAGTAGTGCTTTGTGGCATAGGCGATATAGGCAGCCACCTAGGGCAGAAACTCTCTCTAAGGCAGCATGACAGGGTACCTGCTTGGCTGCTCCCACACAGACATTGCAAGATCGTGATGGGAGAAAGGTACCCCAAATTTTGCTGCCCCAGCCCTGGCTCGATCGCATTGGGAAAAAAGGTGCCTCAAATTGTGCCACCCCGCACAGAGTTCACAAGACCACTACTGGAGAAAGGTGCCCCAAGTTATTCCTGTCAGGCTACTCAGCCTTAAAGGCTCTATATGGTTTGGATTATGGATGTTCATAAAGCATTCTTACATTCTGAACAAACATAAGATAACCATGAACAACTATATAGGTACACCGTGACACAGGATCGAATCAGTGGTCTTGGCAAATTAATACCAACCATTTGATTGCTGGGCAGATATGACAAATTAATTGATGATTTTGCATCAATGAAAACTAGGAGAGGAGGGTTACATTTTATTTTAAGGAGGCGCCACGTCGGATCTCACCTAGGGCACCAAGAAATACAGCACCGCCACTGCGCTAGGCGAATGATAGCAGAATAAGCTCCGGTACGACAGAGACTGGACTTATGTTTTACATTTTTTCTATGGTGTTTTTTTGTCCTTTTATAGCTTGACAGACTTTTTACTTTCACTTTTCATTATTATTATATGACAAATAAACTCCTTAAATAAAATGTACCTTTTCTTCTATTGTACAAATTCGTACTGGTTTGGAGCAGCATTATGGTGAGTTAATGACAGAATTACATTTTTTTTTTTTTTTTACTATTCATAAACAGCTTCAGCAGTGTGATTTACAAGTCTAAGACATGGAAAAACACTGGGACAAATATTGTATCAGTATTAACCATGGTACCAAGTGACAGGTGGATTTCATATAACAAAAATACATGTTAATATATAAAGTATTTGCATTTAGAATGGTTTTCCCTTCTGTTTGCAACCTAATCAGAACAGATTTGTGACCCACCAGTTGAGAACCAAAGACCCTCTCCATTTAGAATAACAATATGGATTATTAAAAGAGAAACAGGAGGGTGTAGGGACAGGGAAGGGTTGTGTTCACGTTTTGCAGTCTACATGGAATTTTTTCCTAGGGGTTGTCACTCAAGCAAAGAGAGTACCTTGCAAAGACAGCAGGACTTCAGACAAGAAGCATCATGCATACATGAACATGCACATACTGTAAATGTAAACATGCTTCTATAGACCACACCTTATGTTAACTGCATGCAGGGAGTGAAATGCAAACCAAGGCTATCACCAGCCAGGAGTAAGACACAAACTTGCAGCCACATGCAAAGTGCTGCCCCTGCAAGGCACTGTATCAAAAACACACAAGGAGCAAAGATCTAAATACAGTTTCAGGCAGGGAGCATCATAATAGTTCATGCAAAAATGAAATTTCTTTCCTTAGTCACTCACTCTTATGTTGTTCCAAACCAGAATGACTTACTTTCGTAAGTGGAACACAAAAGAAGATGTTAGGCAGAATGTTAGTTTCAGTCACCTTTTACTTTCATTTCATCTTTTTCCATACAATGAAAATGAATTGTGACTGAGGCTCACATTCTGCCTAACATCTAATTTTGTGTTCCATCGAAGAAATAAAGTCATACAGGTTAAAATACAGGTTGACATGAGAGTAAGTGATGACAGAATATTTGTTGTTGCCTAAGTATTTCTTTTAAGTGATGTTTCAGAGGCAGTCAAGAGTAAGATTTGTGCTGATTATGGTGTTAAGACAAAAAAGTTACTAAAAGATTTACATGCATATTTACATGCACAGGAACGCACACATTCGCATGCATTCATTTCAGAGGAAGTTGCAACAACATACCTGTGACGGTGACCTCAATGGATGCTGATCCTGTCCCAATGCTGTTGGAGGCATCACAGATATATTTCCCTGTTATGTCATAGGTTACAGGTCCTTTGAACATCAGCACGTCTTCTCGGACCTCTGCTGTACTCGGCAGAGAACCGTTCAAGCTAGAGAGAGAAAATACTGATCAGATCTTGCATAAAAGATTGAAACTGAAACTGAAACTGACAAAGAACTGACAGATGCCCAAAGGCCTGAAGTTATTCAATATCTTACAGTAATGTTCCAGGTTCAATAAAAGTAAAATGTTATTAATTTTAACTTGTCCCTCAGTTTGTAAAAGCAAGCAAAATGTACTTAATGTAATGTAATAATAAATATAAAATACACAATCTTTTGAAAGCACAGCCACTAGACTAAAACATTAAATATTTTAATATGATACTTGTGTGAAAAAACTGCTTACTAATTTTGCCTGTGCAAAGTTATATCTAACCTTTCAACTACTGTACTCCCCATCATTCTAAATAAGAATCTTGTAAAAAAAAAATATATAAAAAAATAACAATAAGTGCAAGGATACCAAATAGGTACACGGCCTAACCTGAACGGGAATTCCATTCACAGGAATTACATTGGTAATGCAGAAGTTTATCCCCCTAAATCAGTGGTCCAACTAAAAACGGCTGATTTAGACAACTTAAAATATTAGTTAATATAACTTGAATAAGATAACTTAAAATTATTTTAGAGTAAACTATGGCCCATTATGGCTGATATTATTTTCAGATCTTTATCCATTTAAATGTATTAAAGGTATAGTTGAAAATGCCCAAACATGAAAATTCTGTCTTCATTTACTCAACCTCATGTTGCTCCAAACCTGTTTGTCTTTCTTTCTTCCATGGAACACAAAAGGAGATGTTAGGCAGAATGTTAGCCTCAGTCACCATTCACTTTCATTGTACAAAAAATAAATGCAAAGGGAGTGAATGGTGACTGACACTGAGAAAATGATAACAGAAATGTCATTATTGGGTGAACTCTCCCTTTAACTGAACATTTTTTATATAAGGATAGATATCAAAGATATACGTATATCACAGACATTGTTTATCTGAAACTATTGATAGCACAGAATTAAAGTCAGTAGACTTACTATCTCCACTGAAACAAAGAGATTGGTGGGTTGGCATCAGCCAGGCAGGTGAGCTGAACATTTTCTCTGTTCAAATACCAATTCCCATCAAAGCCCTCAATTATTACCTCTGGTTCATCTGTAGACAAGGAACAAAACAGTGCAATGACATTCAGACACTTTTACCCAAAGCAACTTACTTAAATGCATTAGTGCTATGCTGCACCAGCTGAGATAGAGAAACACTATGATGCATCTATTTTCCTTAGTGTGTTCAGATGTGTGTATCGTCTTTATGAGCATTTTGTAAAATGGATGCTTAAAGAAATTAAAGTTTTGGATAGGAAATTCCCTTTTAATGAATAAAATGCAATAAAGAAAGGCTGTTGCAGTTCCTTTAAAGATTATTTAGCATTCTTAGTAATAACTGTACATTTAAAGCAATAGTTAAGCATGGGTTCTTACACTGAATGTTGAGCGTTACACTTTCAGTGTACTGTTCATCATTATATGTGGAAACACAGGTGAGCAGCTGTTGGTGTATTTCTCGACTGGGAACCACCAAGTAATCGCTGCGCACTGTGACGGTCCCATCAAGGTTGCGGATCTCCTGGTTGTTGGATTCTCCATCCAAATCAGTTTCCCATGTGATCACACCAGGTGGCTTCCCATTGGCTGAAACGCATGTGGCAACAATCATCTTCAGGTCTTTGGATCCTGCCACTATAGAGGGTGTAGACAGACCCATCTGGATCATAGGGCGAGCTGCATGAACGAATACAGAGGATTAGCACATACAGTATGCACAAGGATATTTCTTGCACTGCAGACCACTGGATTACTGTAAGATTCTGTGCCATGTTATGTTTTGCAAGATGTGCTGCTTATTCATGTTTTAATTTTTCATTAAGGAAATGTAATGCATTATTTTATAATAGTTTTCCTGGAAACATCATTGTGACACAGGCCTCTTTGCAATTCAATCGTACCTTGAAAAATGATGAAACATGCAGAGAAATCATTCCTAGGTAAAGTGGAAAGTTTTACTTATATCAGAAACAAAAGTCAATCTCAGTTTACCTGTGACCATCACAGAATATTAGCAAAAAGCCACTGCAACACAACCTTGGCACACAATAACCTACATATAACATGATGCTAAAAATAAATGGTCCTGCAAGGACATATTTTTGCTTTTTGACTGAATTCCTGGAGTTCTATGTTATGTCTGTGATTAACTTTGACTAACAGAGGATGACAACCCCAATTCAGGAATGAAGAAACTTGCCTTTATAATTCTCACATTGCACTCATCCTCTAAGAGTAGCTCTCCTGTCATCACTCAATGACTCCACCCACTACTTACATATTAAGTAGCAATCAGTATTTTACCCATACATAACATTCTACATATTGTTTAGAGCTCAATGCTTGTATGCATATAATTTTGACCAATTCTGAATAACCAAGACAGATGTTTAACTCGATCCATTGGTGTTTAACATTTATGATAAAAGTTGCATAGTGTTAAATCCATTGTTACATGTCTCTATTAGATGTACCATCAGTTTCAAAGATCGGGTATTGAGAGTAATCAGATGATTGCGATTTTTCTGTTAATCACTAAGGCTTAATCAGACTTTAGTGTAGCACTGGTTTCATGTAAGCATTTTTAATGTGCCTCTTAAACACTAAATCAATCCCTTATTGTAGGGGCCTTGAACTTGTTCAATGGTAAAGGAATAGTTCAGCCAAAAATAAAAAAATTCCATCATTATTTCTCAGTCAGTACATTTATGCGCAACTTAATAAAAGTCACTAAAACATTGAACTAATACATACGACTGAAATCTTATTTCCAGTCCAATATTTTGGCGAAATCGGATTAACAGACCTTGATAATATAGATAATTGTATCTTGGCTTTGTCAAGCGTAGACACATTAATCAGACCACAATTGACCTTGGCATTGTGTTCATGCTCCAAAAGACAATGGTGACTTGTGACGTGCATTTAACATTTCCTCAGCTAACATCCTTCCTTAAAATAGTTGATCTTCCATTGTGTCTTGTAAACTTGGAAAGACAGATGAAGACTATAGCTCGTCTACTCAAAAAACAGCAGTAGCTCTAATAACTGCGCATGAAAATGCAACGAACCATTTAGTTCTAATTGTGAAGATCAACCAGGTTTATTTAAAAGAACTGTCTCAAAAGAACGATATGTTTACAGATCAGACTAGATCAGTGCTTTTTTCCCCTTCTTTTTGGACCTTAACAAATGCTCACAATGAAGCCATTTTTGTTGATTTGTCTAATCAATATTTTAAGGATATGTAAGCACTTGAATAAAAGATGTATAACAAATTCCAACTTCCTTGATGAACAGTTTTTGTTGAAGTTCACTAAGTTTCCTTAAGTTTGGGCTTTGTATTTTGAAGAAATCTGTTGATAAGCGAAAATGGGCCATGCCCAGATATTTTAATGACATGCATCCCTGAAGCATTTTGAAGAATCAAAATTATTTTGTCAAATATTTGTCAGGAGGGTCTGTAGATGATATACTCCAAATTGTGTGTGAATCAGACAAAGAGTCTAGGAGTAGTTAAAAAGTAGCTTTTTTAATATTATTTATAATTATTATTATTATTATTAAAATGGTGGAATCCTTTTGGTTCAAAAAAATTATAAAAGCATTTTGTTTTGCAAAAAAATATGTTAAGTAAATAATGACAATAATTTATATTTTGGGTTAACTATTCCTTCACAAGTTTTTAACAAGTGTTTGTGGTTGTGGCATTTGTGGACAGGGAACCTTGTACATTTAGTACAAGGAGAAAAAAGCATTTACATACCATAAACAGTCAGATTGACCATGTTCTCCCTGTTGCCTGCTGGGAAGGTTGTGTACTCGCAGATGTAGGTAGATTCATCAGACAGTCTCAGTTTGTTGAATACTATGGTGGTGTCCTCCAGAGAAGGAGTGCGCTGGCGGACAGCAGGGTTTTTGAAGCGTACACGCTCTTTAAAGGGTGGCAGCACTGACACACCCAGCGCAGGATTGGCGATGGCCACGTTCTGCTTGGTGCCATTGACCAATTTCTGCCATGTGACCTGGGAAATCTTTACAGGTGGGTTGCTGTTGACAAACTGACAGCGCAGCTCTATCTGTGAGCCCACAAATCCTGACTTACTGCTGTCCATCTGGACCATTTGGCCATGAACACCTGACAATAAAAGGATTAACAGTCAGGGTTACATTACTTGTGTGATAGCAGCATATGTGTGGATGTATGTGTATATGTAAACTGCATTATCTCAATAATGCTCACATGGATGTACAGATGACTAGCATCAACAAGCAAATCTTGAACATGAAAACATACCATATTAGGAAAAAACAAACCTTCTAAATTGTTTAATGTTGTAAGCATAAGAATATTTATTGACTAATGAAAGGCACAAAGAAAAATTCCTAGTAAGTAATCTGTAGAAAGCATTGAAGAATTTTGTTACTGCCCAGGAAACAAATATGCATTATATATAATATATACATTAAATATAAATTCATTTAATACATTACACCAACGTTCATCATACCACATTGTTGGAATGACCTTCC
The DNA here is from genome assembly GCF_025860055.1 of Xyrauchen texanus. Classification (NCBI taxonomy): domain Eukaryota; kingdom Metazoa; phylum Chordata; class Actinopteri; order Cypriniformes; family Catostomidae; genus Xyrauchen; species Xyrauchen texanus. The sequence continues at coordinate 26,730,190 of NC_068306.1, read as the reverse complement.
CAACTCCATCCGTGAAGCTGACTCACTTTCTGTCTTCAAAATATAGCTAAAAACACATCTTTTCCATGAGCACTTAACCAGTCGCAAAAAAATACAAAGAAAATAAAGACATTTCTTGTTGTACTTTAATCTGTTTTGAATACTATTCTGATGCTAGTGAAACTTTGTAATATGGCACTTTTCATACCACTGTCTCCTTAAGATGAAGTTTTCCTCTTTTGTAAGTCGCTTTGGTAAAAGTGTCTGCCAAACGAATAAATGTAAATTGTCTGTGCATGTCCCTGCTTCAGAGTTCTGGTCACCATTCACTTGCATTATATGGACATACTGAGCTGAGATATTGTTCCAAAAATCTCAATTTGTGTTCAGCAGAGGAAAGAAAGTCACTCACATCTTAGGTGAGGGTGAGTAAATGGTGAGATAATTTTCATTTTTGTATAAACTTACCCTTTAAAATCTTAGTTACTGAGATATAGCCAATGTGACAATTTCCCCATGTGATGAGTAGCCCCGTCTCCCCAATGCTGTAAATATAAAACATGTGCTGCAGCTATTTCAGAACTTGAACAATTAGCTCAGTGGAAGTTCACAGAGCTGCACGCGCTGAGCCGGTGTCACAGACTGACACAATCACTGCAGCAGCATCAAGCTCTTCAAACAAAGTGAAACACTTTCTTCCCTCCACACAGTACAAAAAAAGAGTAGTTTCGTAATGAAATGCCTTCATTTAACACCAAGACAAGCTGATATTTCAAGATTAAAATCACAGCTCTAATTTAAGGCAGCACGCTGAGGGAAGTTTTGGCTCTAATTCTAACACTGGCTTTTCTGTGTAATGAGCTCTTATGACATCAGTTATTAAGAGTAAATTTTTAAATCAATGCAGCAATATATCAGTGCCCTTTGTCCCGCATTTCAGAAGCAGTATTTATGCATTTACTCCTTGCCCTCGCAGGGGTACTGGAAACTATCGCAGCTACTTCAGGCGGATAAACTGTATAAATCTATGTAAACATCCAAGTTAAGTGTAAATCACTGCCATTCGCGTGATCGACAACTGGAGCATGAACAGGCAGCATTTCTGCGGGGCGTGTGAGATGTGCGGGCACGAGGCAATCGTGGCGACGAGAGTAACTGTGTCTGCAATCGTTCACTCATTCACAATTTCATATCTAGTGAATGGCAGTCAGTGCACTATATCTCGGAGCTCTGGGGCTGGTGCAGAAACGTCACATATGAAATTTTAAAATACTTGGGCCTTACTTGTTATTCTTATTAAATACTATATTAATACAATAAATCTTCATTCTGTTTGTCATTTTAAAAGATACTGTGCATTAATATAAAGGGTAAACACATTTGATCAAATAAAGAGTACACTTTAAAATGTATCTGTATGTTTTGTCTCTCTATATGTTATTTTAATCCTGTAATGATTTGTCAAAAAGTTATTTACTACATTCAGCATGAAATAAATCATTGCAGGAGTGAAGGAAGCAGTAAACTCTCAGCTCGTAAATCTTCCCCGTGGTGGATTGTGGGAAATTAACTGCCATCGAGTGTACTTGAAATGTACACTTTAAATTAGAGTGCATTGTGGGAACGAGTAGCTCACTCAGGATTCAGACACTCCTACAAAATAGCGAAAACTTGAAATAGTGCACTATATAGTGGATAGGGGGTGGTTTCAGACACAGCGAGTGTTCCACGACCGGAGTTGGTGCCCTCCGTAGGTTGTATACTCTGCATTTAGAGAGTGGCGGTACTGCTGTACAGAACTAAATACATACAACACTGTAAAACTGTAACTACACTGAAATAAGAATCCACACAGGACTGTAAAATCTATGAAATAGCGAAAGAAGGCATTAATAAAACATGATCTTGCTTTGGTTTTTATTTCAGCATTATATATAATGTCCTTGAGGAACATTTTCACGTTTCCACTATAATAATTACTAGAAATGTTTCCAAACCTCTTTTATTATTGACAAATTCATCCAGATCTGACAAGAGCCCTTAAAGGGATAGTTCACCCAAAAATAAGAATTCTCATTATTTACTCACCCTCATTCCACACCAGATGTGTATGACTGACTTTCTTCTGCTGAACTCAAATTAAGATTTTTAGAAGAATTTCTCAGCTCTGTAGGTCCATACAATGCAAGTGAATTGGTGGCAACATTTTAAAGCTAAACAAACAAACATAAATCAGCATACAAATAATCCATAAGACTCTAGTGGTTAAATTAGTATCTTCAGAAGAGATGTGATAGGTGTGGATGAGAAACAGAGAAACAGATCACTTTCACATTCTTTTTGTTTTTGGTGCTTCAATTTCTTCTCTGCATATCACTCACTGCTATCTAGCAAAACATAACAAATATTGATCTATTTCTCACCCACACCTATCATATCACTTCTGAAGACATGGATCAAACCACTGGAGTCTTATGGATTACTTTTATACTGCCTTTATGTGCTTTTTGGAGCATCAAAATTTTGGCATACAGAGATAAAATATTATTTTCAAAATCTGAATTTGTGTTCTGCAGAAGAAAGGAAGTCATACACATCTGGGATGGCATTAGGGTGAGTAAATGATGAGAGAATTTTCATTTTTGGGTAAACAATCTCTTTAAAGTGATAGCTCAGCCATAATTTAATATTCTGTCATCATTTATCTACCCTCATGTTGTTCCAAATCAGTGTGATGCTTTGTATTATGTGGAACACAAAATATGTTAGACAGAATGTTAGGGACTGACAGTTCACCATCACTTTCATATATATATATATATATATATATATATATATATATATATATATATATATATATATATATATATATACACTCACTATTGAGAACTCTTTTAATTGGATACTTTCTTACTCTTACTCTTACTCAAGTAATTATTTATATTTTTTATTATAAAACGTTTTTATTTATTAATTATTTAGTACTTCTACTTGAGTAATTATGATTTTGAAGTAATTGTACTTTTACTTGAGTACAGTTTTTGGCTACTCTACCCACCTCTGCCTGTAAAATGTGTTTGTGATACTCCAACCCCAAGCCTCCACACATCCAGAGGAAACCCAGTGTTAAACCACTTAAAAACAGGAGACAATCCCTTAAAAAAAAAAAAAGTGCACTATGCTGAGACAAAGTCCCTTACATAACCATAAACACATTTTTCCCTATTTTTGGAAGATTCTAGCTCTTTGTATGGCAGCAAGGTTGAAATATCTCACTGTATTGTGTTGTATTTGTCTGTTCAAGGTATGACAAAACATTAATGGAATTTGAAACACACACTCAATGAAGTCTATTAAACAAAATTGCTTATTTAACCAATTAAATCTGCAGGTTATCACAGCCATGCTAATATACTACAGCACAATTGTGAGTGTGACATAGCTTTAATAAAAAGTTAATATGGAGTTATTAATATTTTAGACAAATATGGCCAGTTATTTTGTCTATTTTTTCTCCTAATAAAAACAGTTCCAAACAAAGCTAAAATAGGATCAACCATTGCTTTGTCTAGAATGCGTCAAACACAGACTAGCAGAGTGATACAAAGAATAATGCATCCCAGGGCTATTACACTGAATATCGACATTCTTGAAACATTGCTTGATATTGCTATTGCAAATTTAATTGCGATTTTGGCACATTTTTTCCCTCATGCATACATTTTACATAAAAAAAATTCATTTATTAAAAACACATCTCAGGAGGGAGACATATTTTTCTCCCAGTTATTTCTTTATGCCTTTTCGTTTTTCTTTATTCACCTTTCTGATTTCTGTTCTGTTCCTCACTGGTTATTTTTTTGCACACTGCATTCTGATCAGAGAAATTGTCAATGAGCAAAAGATGTGCACTGATCAGAATAGCGAATTAAACAGAATTCTGAGAAAAAAATTAAAAGCTGACTGCGATTTAGAATTTGTACAGGCAATTTTAAATTGTAAAGACATTTTACTCCAATAACGACTCGGTTACTAACGTAACCTCGGTTCCCTGAGAGGAGGGAACGAGTATTGCGTAAGTAGCTTACGCTATGGGAAAACTCAGTTTCTCGAGAAATATTGAAGTCTTTATGTAAAACGCATTGCAGCTGCACAGCAGACAGCAATGAGCAAGGCAGCTCGGTCATTGGCTGTGCTGCGGCAACTTGCTCGAACCAATGGCGGGGCGACTCTGAACGCGCAACCAATGAGCGCGCTTTGCGCCCGCGCGCTCAGAGCCCGCCAAGATGGGCGTGCTAAGGCTATATATTAGGCGCCCCGTCATGAGAGTTCTTTAGGTTCAATCGACTGAAGCGACTGACCAAGCACAAGCACGGCAGCTTACGCAATACTCGTTCCCTCCTCTCAGGGAACCGAGGTTACGTTAGTAACCGAGTCGTTCCCTTCGAGAGGTCTCTCCACTTGCGTAAGTAGCTTACGCTATGGGAACACCATGCAAAACGCCAGTGCGTGCTGACTTCGCTCTATATAGCCAGAGGCAGATGCCTGAGCCTTAAAGCAAAGTGATTATTCAACGAGCCGGCCAACGGCGAGGCTATATAATGGGATAGTACAGAGCGCCTTTGCCCCAAGGTGGCCCATGGTGGGCGCTCATTGTAAAAACACAAGCACATATCTTATGTACTGATTTTTCTATTTACTGATATGCATAAAAAACCCTCTAAGTCAGTCAGAGACGGACCTTATAAGGGAGGAGATAATGCTCCGCATATACGTACTCCAGTCCACACTACAGTCAGGCTGATAGAATGTTGGAATGCAATGAGGGGACCTGTTGGTTATAAAACCTGATAAATGTCGAAGGCGAGGCCCAGCCTGCCGCCGCACAAATATCTTCAATGGGTATCCCACTCGACCACGCCCACGAGGAGGCCATGCTCCTCGTAGAGTGAGCTCTGACGCCTAAGGGGCATTGAAGGCCCTTGGCTTCATAAGCCAGCTTATAGCATCTACTATCCAGCTGATATTCTTTGCTTTGAAACTGCGAGACCTTTAGTGCGGCCGCCAAAGCATACAAATAATTGTTCCATCTGTCTGAACGGGCAGAACGCTCCAAGTATACTCTGAGCGCCCTGACCGGCAGAGTAAATTAGCGTCGCTTTGCCTGCTGGAGACGATAGCGCTGCCAGAGATATCACCTGTACTCTGAAGGATGTGGAGAGCACTTTAGGAATATACCCGTGCTTTGGCCTAAGGACAACTCTGCAGTCGTTAGGTCCAAATTCCAAGCAAGCAGCTTGATGACAGCGCGTGCAGGTGGCCCACTCTCTTGACTGAGGCGAGTGCCAGCAAGAGCGCAGTTTTGAGCGAGAGCTGTTTAAGGTGCACGGTTTGGAGAGGTTCGAACGGGCACTCTTGAGTGCGCCCAGGACCGTGGCCAGGTCCCAGATCGGTACCGAGGGGGCGAGGAGGGTTCATCCTTCTAGCCTCTTAGGAAACGAATGATTAGGTCGCTTTTCCCTAATGAGCGTCCTTTATCAGGATTGTGTGACGCCGCTATGGCAGCCACATAGACTTTGAGCGTGGAGGGTGTGCAGCCCACCTCCAGCAGCTCTTGCAAAAAGGCGAGTACACTTGGTATCTCGCGACGATTTGGGGTTCAAGCTCTTGGTATCACACCAGTCACTGAACACTTTCCACTTTTGGGCATATAAGGCCTGAGAGGGCGCCGCACCTCAGTGATGGTTCTCAACACTCCGCTGGGGAGGTTCTCTGGAACCCGTTGAGGGGCCATGCATGAAGGGCCCACAGATCGGGCGGGATGAAGAATCATCCCGCTGGCCTGCCTGAGGAGGTCCAGCCTCAACGAATCGGCCATGGGGCAGATTGCATCATCTGCATCAGTTCTGGAAACCACGTCTGGTTCTTCCAGAGTGGGGCTACCAGGAGCACTGCACATTTCACCTCCCTGATCCGACTGATGACCTGAGGTAGTATCGCGATCGGGGGAAAAGCATACAAGGAGCGGCTCGGCCAGACTTGGGCGAGCGCGTCCGTGCTCTTTGAGAAGAAAAGAGGGCAGTGCGCATTTTCCCTGGAGGCGAAGAGGTCGACCTCCGCCTCGCCAAAGGTTTGCCATAACCACTGAACCGTCAGGGGGTGGAGAGACCATTCTCCTGGGAGAACTTTGTCTCTGGACAGCATGTCCGCTCCCTGGTTCAGGATGCCTGGCACATGCGCTACTCTCAGCGAGCGCAGGTTGTGCTGTGACCATAAGATGAGCTCCCTGGCCATAGAGTGCAGGGAGCTCGACCTGAGTCCACCCTGACGATTTATATACAATACTACCGTCATGTTGTCCGTTCGGACCAGGACGTGTTCGTTTTTCAGGTACGGAAGCAGGGCTCTGAGAGCCAAGGCGACCGCTTTCATTTCCAGACAGTTTATATGTAGGCGCTTTTCCGGGTTTGACCAAAAACCGGAGAAAGGCCTGCCCTCGTAAAGGGCCCCCCATCGTATTTTGGAGGCATCTGTCGTGATCATTTTTCTCCGTGTGTTCACGCCCAGACTCACGGCGGTTTGATACCAGTCGACGGCCTTCCAGGGCGCCAGGGCTTTTATACAGCCGTGATTCGCTCTGATTAAAAAGTGGCCCGAGCGCCACGCGTGAGTGGGGACACGGCTCTTGAGCCAGCGTTGGAGAGGACGCATGTGCAACAATCCTAGCTGGAGTACAGCTGATGCCGAGGCCATGAGACCGAGCATCCTTTAAAATTGTTTGACGGGGGCGCGCGCGCGCGCTCTGAATGATGTTGCAAGGCGCCGAATAGCGAAGGCGCTCTGATGAGAGGCGCCCGTCATCTGCACTGAGTCTAGCACTATTCCCAGAAAAGAGATATTCTGGCTGGGGGATAGCACGCTCTTTGCAAAATTGATTCTCAGACCCAGACATTCTAGATGGCTGATAATCCAAGATCTGTGCTCCGTTAACTGACTCTCTGATTGTGCTAGGATTAGCCAATCATCGAGGTAATTCAGTATTCGCACTCCCCGCTGTCTCAGGGGGGAAAGTGCTGCGTCCATACATTTCGTGAATGTACGGGGGCCAATGATAGGTCGAATGGTAGTACTGTGTACTGGTATGACTGTCCCTCGAAAGCGAATCTCAGAAATGGCCTGTGATGAGGCGCTATCGGAATGTGAAAGCGTCTTTCAAATCCACTGATAGAAACCAATCCCCGGGGCGAACTTGGGCGAGGATATGTTTGGTCGTTAACATTCTGAATGAGTGAATCATTAAAGCTTTGTTCAGATGTCTGAGATCTAGGATGGGGCGGAGGCCACCGTCCTTTTTCGGGACGAGAAAGTAGCGGCTGTAAAAACCCGCCTCGCTCATAGAGGGAGGAACAGTTACTATAGCACCCTTCTCTATCAGTTTGAGCACCTCGGTGCGTAGAACATGTGAAACATCTTTCGTGTCGCAGTGACGTATGGGCCCTGCCGGCGAATTGCCTTGTGCTAACACTGAGCTTATTATGCTTCAGAAGCCATTGAGCGCATGTCAGCAGCTTTGTTGAGTGCCAGGGTGTGGGTGCGCGTGAGATTACGGGCTGAATGCTGGCTCGGGAATGCTCGCAGTGACGATGGGCCCTGCGAGAAATGCCTTGTGCTAACACTGTACTAGACAGTGTCTCAGAGGCGTGGGGTGCATACATTGTAATGAGTGCACGAGCGCACTGTGCATAAAGCTTACCGTCTTAGCGGGAGTTTCTCGAATGCTCGCGGCATGAGCCAGAGAACTGTTTGAAACTGTATAGAGCAGCTTATGAGTGGGGGTGCATATACCGTAGTAGGCATGCGCGCCATTTTCATAAAGCCTCCGGCCATGGCGGGGGTTTTGGGCATGCATACAGTGTTTGTGTGTAGGGGTGCATGCATGACAGCAGGCACGCGCGCTACCTTTATAGTATTTCCCGCTTTTACTGGGGAAGTGTTTATAACTGTGGGAACAGTGCTTGTGTGTAGTGGTGCATACATGACAATAGGCACACGAACCACATTTATGGGGCGTCCAGCTTCAGCTAGGGAAGTATTCGGCACTGTTTGGACAGTATTGATATGTGGGAATGCGCACTTTAGTGTGGACACGTGACCCCTTAGTGACACAGGCAGAAAATGACTCTTTTTGTGATTTCTGTGTGTTGCCGTTAAAACGGCGTTTGATTGCAGGTGAGCGAGTTCTGTGACTGGCCCATTGACTGCTGTACAGACATTTCCAGCCGCTTGTAAGGGGACTGGGTAATGTTTTACACGTTTTGGAGAGAGTGGTCCGGCTTTTGCGAGACACGTACTCTCTCTCTTTCTTCCTATGGCTAGGAAGACTTACGAGGCTCCGGGTTCAGCACGATCTTGGGCCGAGGTCCCCGTCGCTCAGGCGGCTGCTTTCGGTTAGCGGAACACGAGCAGCGTCGAGCGTCTGTTTCAGGTCTGGGCTGGGAGACGGGAGGCGCCGCCCTGGCTCGCTGCTGCAGCTGAGGCGGTCTCTGGCGGCTCTGTGACGAGCTGGAGCGCTTGGGCAGGAAGTGACGCATAGCCTGCGAATTCTTCTGGGCTTCAGTGAAGCGTTCAGCGAACTCTCTTACCGCAGGTCCGAACAGGCTGCTTTGGAGCGATAGGCGCGTCGCTGGTGCCCCTGCTAATGTCGACGGCACAGGGTCGAAGGCCGAGCCCGGCCAGTTGTGGGATGCAGCGTCAATGGAAAGGCTGTCATCCTTTTCGCTGTCGTCCCCTGACGCGCCGAACGAGACGAGACCCACCACTCTGGAGGGGTGCTGGTCTGCCTGCGTGAATTGAACTGGCGGCAGGGAGTCCTCGGGTGGTGGTGAAGCACGCGGGGACTGGCCCGGCGTGACGTCACTGAAGTCCGCATGCTCTGGCGGCCTCCGTGAGCGGCGCTTTTCTTGCGCGGCTCGAACAGAGGGATGACAGCACGGTGGTAGCAGGCTCGTTCGCGGCGAAGGCGGCAAAGCGAACGCGCAGCTCGGTGAGGCCCAGGAAGTCACATTCGGGGCATCCGCCTCGAGTGAGAGCAGCTTCTGCGTGGTCAGGAGTCCTGCTGTAGGCTTGTCGACGGCGGGCGAAAAGACTCCAATAATCCGTAGGATCCAGCGAAGAGAAGGTCTTTGCTGAAGGAGATTAAATCTAAAGAACTCTCATGACGGGCTCTAATATATAGCCTTAGCCACGCCCATCTTGGCGGGCTCTGCGCTGTGGCAAAGTGCGCTCATTGGTCGCGGCGTTCAGAGTCGCCCCGTCATTGGTTCGAGCAAGTTGCCGCAGCACAGCCAATGACCGAACTGCCTCGCTCATTGCTGTCTGCTGTGCAGCTGCAATGCGTTTTACATAAAGACTTCAATATTTCTCGAGAAACTGAGTTTTCCCATAGCGTAAGCTACTTACGCAATAGGAGAGACCTCTCGAAAGGGAACTGCGATTAATTGTGCAGCATTAAAGTGCTTCTAGTTAAAGCGACAACAGAGTTTTTGGAAATCCACGTTGGATCGTGGTAAAATGCAAAACACTGAACAAAAATATGTATATACATGATAAAAAAGAGCAGAAAAGAATCTAATAGTAAGCCTGTCCTGGATTAAAGCAGACAGCAGGGGTACAGGCTAGCTTTCCCAGGCTTTAGAGCTGCTCATGAGAGCCTACTCAAATACAGCAAAGCCCTGCTGAATCGGGGGCCGCTGCATGACAGGTTAGAAAAGGTTAGCTACAATAGTAGATTACAGCACTCAGGATATTGAAGTTCAGGATAGCTTCCAACCGCATGAGAGAGAGCATCAGCCTAGTGCCCAATGCCTACAGCTGCAAAAATAAAGTATCTACCAATGTTGTGGATACCTAAAAAAAAGTAATTCAGAGTAATTTTCATCCATCTAAGCCTGTTTTCATGAACAGATTAATGTTTACTCTAAACAAATCAACTCCATGTGATCGCCACCGATCATATTTGGGGCTCTATGGACACTGCCATTGCCTGATTATCTCTTGGAACTGAAGAGGAGAGAACAAACGTAGTGTATATCAAATCTAGTCAGGATTATGATATAACATTCTTTCTCTATTATTCAAAAGATTAAAAAAATAACTGTCTTGAACAGTGCGCCAGCTTGAACCAGTGCCAGAGTTATCATTATTTCTGAAATACTGTACAAGCACATTCCGTTTAAGAAATGTGATTATTCTTTTGATTGAATTACCAGTCTTGACAATTCCATGATAATGGGTAAATTCACAAGTTATAAACATTTATTGTTAAAGGAATAGTTCAAATAGTTTCATTTAAAAAAGATTACAAATTTTAATTTGCTCTGTCATTATTTACTCATCCTCATGTCTTTCCAAACCCATATGACTTTATTCCGTAAAACCCAAAAGATGAAGTTCCTGGTATAGATTCTGGTTTTCCAAACAATGAAAGTGAATTAGATCTGGGGCTCGCAAGACCCAAAATAATACAAATTCACAAATAAAATGACCATGAACACAAAAAAAAAAAAAAAAAATATATAATCACAATAAATTACATAAAATCACCAATTATCATACATTAATATGATAAAATGTAGTGTGATACATTTATTGTGCTTTTTTTTGTCATTTTGGAGATTGTCAGCTTGGGTCTTCATTCACTTTACTGAAAATAGTGGCCAAGATTTTCTTTACAAATGTGCATTTTTTGTTCCATGGAGGAAAGAAAGTCATACAGGTTTGAAATGACATGAGGGAGAGAAAATTTTACATTTTGTGTCCTGAAATAATTTTCGATAACATTTAATGATAATAACTTTTGCCCATTATTGTGGAATTGTCAAGAATCTTTCATTATCAATACATAACAATATGCTGATTTGCTGATGCCAAATCACATACTTCTTCAACTCCAGACATAAATCACAGAATCCAGTTTCAATGGAAAATGAAAATAAAATTTTTTCACAAGGACTTTTTAAACCTGTGACAGAAACTAAAACAGGATTTGTCATGTGGACCTGATGACCTGACAGAGATGGGGCTGACTGCGCTTCATAAGTCGGCTGTCATGGCACTGAGGACACAGGCTAATGAGAAATGAAAGCCCTCCGTCTACAAAGGGGACCAAGAACACAGACTGAACTGCTGTTCAGTTGTCCAGTCTCCTCACTGCTTATATGAGTCAACCAGAAAAGACAATGGCATTTCCCCACAGCAAGCATTGTCCGCTGAGGCATTCGTCTAGACATTTGTTGCATAGCTTTATTTTTTTTTTTAGATAATTCACCCCAAAAAATAAATAATTAAATCTGTCATAATTTACTCACCCTCATGCTGTTCTAATCCAAACCAATGTGACTTTCTTTCATGGAAAACAAAAGGTGATGTTAGGCAGAATTTTTGAGACTGACAGACCCAGTTCCGATTCACTTTCATTGTATGAAAAAACAAGCAGTGTCATATTCTTTAAAAAAAATCCTTTTTGTGTTTTAAAGTGGACCTATTATGCAAAATTCACTTTTACATGGAGTTTGTACATAAATGTGAGTCAGCAGTGTGCGTAAACAACCACCCTACGATGTTAAAAGTCCACACACTCCTCTTTCATATATTTCTATTAATCAGAAACAGTTTGTCAAAATTAATGGTTTTCATTTCTGCTCTAAAGTGACATCACTTTAGAGCAGGCCTCACCCACGACTGGTGACGGACTCCATCCTCCTCCCCTGAGTGATCTAAAAACAGTCCTCCATTTTTTTCAGTGCTGGAGCAGATACAGTGAGAAGTATATTATCTCAGCTTCGTAAACGTCAAAAGTGTTCTGTTGTTGGCTGTAAAAGAGAACATAAGAGTCTTCATGTACTCCCGGCATCAGAGCCACTGAAGATGCAGTGGACAAGCTGGACTGGTAATCTGGTACACCAGGCATTTCCCGGTGGGCCGACGCACTTTGGTGCTGATCAGGGGCGGACTGGCAATCGGGAGAACTGAGCGGCCCAATAGGTTGGCCACGAAATTGGCCGAATGGGCTGTGATAAGATAAAATGAGCCACCACCCAAAAAGAGGCATTTATAACATGGTATAATAAATGAACCGTGGGGTATTTTGAGCTGAAACTTCACAGACACATTCTGGGGACACCTGAGACTTATCTTGTAAAAAGAGGCATAATAGGTCTCCTTTAAGGAAGAAAGAAAGTCATATAGGTTTGGAACAATATGACAGAACTTTGATTTTTGGGTAAACAATCCCTTTAAGAAGATTTGTGAGCTAATTAAAAATTTAATGAGAAACGAAGGATGAAATGGATCTGCTTTAGAAGGATTTTCACTGCAAAAGTAATGACAAACTACAAAACATGACAAAATAATATCGGTAACACTTTACAATAAGGTTTCATTTGTTCACATTAGTTAACAACATTAGTTAACTTGAACTAACAATGAACAATACTTATTAAGCATTTACAAATCTTAGTTAAAGGTGTCATGACATGAGGAATAAAGTTTTCCTTGACCTAAAACTTAATAAAAACCTCCTAAATAAAAAAAAGAGCATTTATTTAAACCAGGCTCCAGAAACGTTTCATTTGGAATTTGTGGAACTTGTGATGTCACAATGACCAAATACATCTGCATATGATTGCCTCTTCAGCAAGACATCATTGCACCCCTAGCCATGCCCGGTGGTGCTCAGTCAGTCACACAGGTGAAGAATAGAGGGATGGAAGATTAATTTAAACCAAAGGGGACTTACACAGGAGCCTATCTGGATTTACTGTAAATGTTTTTCGACACTAGACAAATGGCTTTGACTGTTGTCATTCATCTCGTGCCTCTTTTAAAAGACGCAATGTCAAGTTATAACTCTAAAATGGAGACATCCATTGTGTTTCATTCAGCAGCGCTGTTTGTTATTGTTTTGAAGGCACTGCTGGACTGCTTTTGCTGGACTGCTTTTGCTATTTTCAGTTGTCAGTCTCTTGTAAATATGCACCTATATGGACGCCTTTGATCATTCTGATGCATTTCCGGCGATGTGCGGCACGTTTTAAGAGTGACACAAATCTGCTGCTGCCACAGACTGGGAGAAACATATGCCGTCCTGTGTGTAAACAAACACTGAAGATGTGACATGAGAAGACCAGCGTATCTGCTTTGGATTGTTGAAACACCCCAACATCAACATGGGTTGTATTACGTTTGTTTATTCAGAACATTTCAGTTTGGATTGTATGTGTTTTTGGGCACATATCAGAAATTATTGCTTGTGAACCAGTCACAATATTATTCAACCATGGCAAAGGAACTGTTATTGAAAGATGGGGCAGTTAAAACACTTTTGGACAGCAAAAAGCACAAGTAAACAATTAAATTCACGAATATTTCATATGTCATGACTGTTTGATAGTTTATGGTGCTGCTTGAGTGAACAGTTTAATATATTCACATTTAATATCACAAATGTGTTGGATGTGGGTTATATGTTAATCCTGAAATGTAGTTTTATAAATGTTTTGGTCTTGTGGAGTTTGTTAATTTTCTTCAGATTGTTTTTCATCTGAGGGGGCTGCACAATATTACCAATCAGAACAGTGGACGTTTTTATGTAAAGCTTGAAACCGAGTGTTTCAGACAGAGGTCCAGAGACAGGGTGGAAAATTATTATCCATCCATCCATCCATCCATCGTCAACCGCTTATCCTGTGTACAAGGTCGCGGGGGGCTGGAGCCTATCCCAGCTAACATTGGGGAAAGGCGGGGGACACCATGGACAGGTCGCCAGTCCATCGCAGGGCCACACATAGACAGACATACACTCACACTCACCTCCACATCCACACCTAGGGCAATTTTTTTGGAGACACCAATTAACCTAGCCTGCATGTCTTTTGGATGGTGGGAGGAAGCCGGAGTACCCGGAGAGAACCCACGCAGACACGGGGAGAACATGCAAACTCCACACAGAAAGGCCGGGGCAACCAGGGTTTGAACCCACGACCTTCTTGCTTGACAGTGCTAACCGCTGCACCACCGTGTACCACGTATTAGAGCTTACATGAACAATTGTGTTTCTATTAAATAACATTATCAAAGATTAATAAATGCTGTAAAGAAATATACTTAATTGTTTGTTCATGATACCTAATGCATTAACAAATTTTAATGAATGGAATCTTATTGTAAAATGTTACCATAATATCAAATGGGTTTTCAACACTAACCCCATTTTCCATTGGTCTGCCAAAAAGATAGTCCTGCCTGGCATGTTGGACGGCATGATCAAACAAACAGAGCAATGTCTTGAAAGCGCCACAAAGCCAACTGTTAATACTTTTCAGGAAGTCAGCCAGCAGATGGCTTACTTAGAGTTGTCTTTCCATATTAAGCTGGGACAGAAGAAAGTATTTAAACACTGAAAAAAATAACACTTTCACTTTAAAGAAATCAACATGTTTGCAAAACTTTAATGCAATTTGATGCACTTTTCAGAAGATTGAAACCACACCTGTCAATCGAATGCATTATGGCTTCTTGTATATCACTTAGATATGACCTTGTTTCCTCCCACTCTTGCTTTGGACTGATGAGCTCTGGTCTCTGAGCTGATTAAAAGCTTTGAGGAATGAGAGCTACAGAAGGATCATTAAATATCCAACACCTAGCTGTGCACAAGGCATCCTGAATTGCTGAGTATTTCCAATAAAATTACCAGCAGATTGATTGTTTGGGCAATCCTGTCTATAAAAACAAACTCAAACTGCAAACTGCAGAATGCCCACATAATGTCTAATGACCACCAACATGAAATAAAAATCTTTATGGATGTTCCTGGTCTTATTGTGAAGATGTGAGTTAAGGAAAGACCCCCTATTATTAGTCTATATTATTATAGACTATTATTGAGCTTAACATCTTACTCTTGTTTTGCAATTCATAAAAATATCGAAATTACTCATTTTATTCAATATATTGAATTATTCTCTGAATTTTTGGTAGTGATTCCCATAGTGATTCTTGGGGAGTCATACGTGTGTTTGACATAATTATTCAGTTCAAATGGGATTAACAGTCCCGTGCTTTCGCGCTACCAGCATTTTCATCGTCATGTGTAAGGGGACCCCCCAAGAACTCTAACTCAATTTGAACACTGTTATGGAGAGCATTTTATGTGACTTTAAGTTTACCACAAACATCACAGCTGTGTGTGAATAATACAGGGAAATGTCAAAACATTGTATGCCACATCATCATAATTTTCCACAAACATGTGATAAAGACATGGAGTGGTGGTGGCGTAGTGGCTAAAGCACAGGGCTGTTAATCAGAGGGTCCCTGGTTCGAACCCCACTGCCACCACCATTGTGCCCTTGAGCAAGGCACTTAACTCCAGGTTGTTCTGGGGGGATTGTCCCTGTAATAAGTGCACTGTAAGTCGCTTTGGATAAAAGCGTCTGCCAAATGCATAAATGTAAATGTAAGACATTATAAAATACCCAGCCTCCTCTAGTACTTATATTACCAGGTGACAAGAGATCAATGCCTCATTTTGTTTCCAGTCCCACCCAATTGTGACTCAGAATGGACTTGGGTAAATCCTTAAAAATTGCCAGGTCATGTGCAAGTCAATAACTCTTGCCCTGCACTTCTTCTCTATCATCACACCATAAACTGTGAATTATCCCTGTTCTGCTCCACTGCTCAGTGGTATATACAGGCAGAGATCATGAGCGAGGATATCTTAGGTCCACTTTTATCTTCAAAGCTGAGCTCTTTCCATTTTCATAGAAATGTTCAAGAAGATTTGTGATTATAATTTGCACTGCTACATTTCACTACATTAAGACAGTTATCGTAGGTCTTTACAGAGTGTGAATTTAATTCTGTTCTTCCATTTTCCCCTTTAGCAAACTCAAAGTGAAATGGTCCATCCCATAGATCTGATGCTAATGAAGTACAGATGGAAAGCAATAGGGCAGGATTTAGCTTTCAGACATGACTTAAAACCAAGCAGAGATAAAGGATGAAAGGTCATAGGGGTGAGAGGATTTTCATACTCTTCATCACCCGACACATTTTTTCCAGTGAAATCTATGAACTATGAACTGCTAGTGGAGGCTAAATTACAGTAGTTTCCAACCTACTGTGGCCATACTGTTCTACTGTAATCTTCTCAATGACAACAACAGCAGCTGCCAAAAATGTGGCATTCCTTAGAAATAGTTTAGAGCAGTGGTTCTCAACACATTCTTAAACATGGTTTCCAAGTTTCTTCTGATAGGGTTGCAGACAGCAAGGAAAATGCAAATAATTAAATGCAACTTTAATCATGCGTAGTTAGAATAAATAAATAAATAGGCCTTTCAACTTTTAAAAGGGAGGAAAAAACTATATGCATTTAGAACACAAAGCTGGCTCTACACTAGCTGATGTTTCCGGGGAAGGTGTTGATCACTTGACTGTCTGGACTCCCAGCTGATTTAATGCTTTGAAACAATGAAAATACACATCCTGCTTGCTTGAAATTATCTCTGGCTGTGGGTGGGGCGGGAACACGCCACCAAGGCAGTGACCACGAGTGCAGTTCATGCATAAAGTGTTTTTTTTTGCCAGATGACGTGATTTTTCCTGCAGATAAAAGTGCTTGTGGATGATGCATTTGGAAGAGATGTTTATTGCTCTTTGGAGTCAGCACGTATGTTTGTATGACATATGACTGACCATTAAAAGAAAAAAATGTGGTCTGAGATCACTGCCGAACTCAATGTGTATGGTAAGGAACCATTTTAATATACAATAACGATTGTTTTAATTAATATTTATACTACTGCTGCAGTGATAAGGCACAGAACAAAGTCAAAGGCAGTCGTTAAGTGTGACACCTTACCTCCATTTTTAATCAGTAAATGTGACAGGCTCACTGACTAGGAGGGCAATATTAGCAAAAACACTCATTAAGTATGACACCCCCCACCCATTTCGAGTTGTTCTGAGTCTGCTAGTGTAGAGCCAGCTTTATGTGCTATTCAAACAGACTCAATATTTCTCATGAACCACAGTTGGCATTCATATGCTGGCTTGCTTTATATTTCATGTTGTTTCAGTATACAGTCTTGCATAGCCAAACTTTTGACAATTAACATTAAGTCAGGTCTACTTTGCAGCTTAGTCTGGCTAAGATCTGCCCACTAAGACAGGAAGAGACCATTTGACTGACATATCAAGTGACCAGACAGTTTTTTTATGTGCTATTTTAGGGGCGGGTTTATCTGAAATACCACAATAATAAACCAGCATGGGAAAAAGCCATTAAAATAATGACACAGCATTCCCAGTCCTTGAACAGCTATACAAGTCTAAAAATCAGAATTTCTATGTCCAAAATAATCATGTATTGACTCACAAGTTCGCTGGTACATATTGGTAATTAAGGTAAAAGTATTTGGTGTGCTGTCCACAGTGGAGGGGCTTGAGCACAGGACAGCTTGAGTTTGAGCTCTTAGATCGCCCTGCCCCCGGACTATAGTACTAAAGCAAGAAATGGAAAGACAATTTTTTTTATAAATGGTAAATGCTTTAGAAATATAAAGGTGGAGACACGGAAGTGGAGGGATGCCGGATGAATCATAGTCTTTGCGAGGGAAGCAGCCGCCTATATATCCTTGGGATATGATTGGCAGGCCTAGATGAACATGCTCTTTCCAAACTTATGTTTGGAACTTAATTTATTCCACAGACATAAAACAAAGGGGAATGTACAACTGGGAATGGCCTTTTCAGCCACTGCTTGCCATTTTGAGTGCAATATGCAGTTAGTGAATGGACTGTGGGTGATTCGTAGGCATGCCATATGAGGCTGAGATTATGCTAACCCAAACTTTGAGGTTTGATTTCACTAAAGACAATGGAAAACACCAAGAAAATTCAAAAATTAACAATTATTAAAAAAGTATCATCAGAAACACAAAATCAACAACAACGTTTCGATTTTCTCTGCACTGCTTTTCTTCCCTGACAGCTGTCCATCATTATATTCATCACAAATCTCTAAGCACTACTAGGCTGTTAATCTAAAAGCAGACAGGCAAAGCTGGTGATATCTGCAGGCTGGAGTAGCAATTACTGTATCGTGTTAACATGGAAGCCTTTATAATAACAGTAAAAACCACAGTCCACACACTCCCTTCAATGTTTCTTAATTTTCAAACAGAAATTCGATTATCGTGTTCAAAAAAGTTGCTTGATGCATGATAGTGATACAGACATTAAAGGAACGTAATGATGATAAATGCTCTTATAATAATTTCAACACCTTTGCATTCAAAAAGGCTATTAGATCAGTTTATTTGCCAACAGTCATGTTGTAATATTTATAAGCCTGCAGGTATCACAAATGTCACCCTCTTCCAACAGGCAATGGTAGCATATTCATGCAGTCTTGCCCATATTTTGAAGGATGTGGGCAAGACTGTTTGAAAACACTATCATTCCCTAATGGAATGATTATAAGAGCATTTATTACCAATAATATAATTTAATGGCTGTGTGACAAGGAGGAGGGCGTGGCCGGGCTGTGAGGGTGCATGGCCGGCGCTGAATCAGCTGATCAGCAGGAGAGCGAGAAAAAGGAGAGCCGGAGATGTCTTTTCAAGAGAGAGAGACACATGCGGTCACGTTGTGTGTTTGTCTTATGTTTTATGTTGTTTTAAGTTAGTTTTACCATTAAACTTTACGTTGAATGTTCAGCTGGTTCCCACCTCCTCCTTGCAAATCCTTTAACTGTTACAGGCTGCATAACTATAATGTATCATTTGAGGAACTTTTGTTTGAACATGGTAATATAATTTCTGTCCATTAAAAGTGAATGAGCACTGGGGCTGTTATGCTCCAAAATTACAAATAAGCACCACAACTAGTCCTCATTCACTTTTTATTATAAAAGAGTGGTCAAGATATTCTTAAAAAAAAACACCTTTTGTGAAAGTCACAGGTTTGGAATGACATGAGGATGAAAAAAATGACAGACTTTTCATTTTTGGGTGAACTACTTGATGAAGATTTAATTGTAGTACTGGGTAACGCTAACCAGAGCTGAGCACCATAGCAGTATGCTGCCTTAAGCAAGCTATCATAATTAATATGATGTGCCAGTAAAGCTTGAGAGTCACCCCACACAGCCTCTATTTGAGTAATACCATCAGGCAGGGTTATCAACTCTTACCAGTAGATCTACCTTTACATGCGATGACACTGCTCTAAAACACTTGTTTTATATGGGCTTATCTCAAGTTAAAAAGTCTGTATATGTATTTGCAGGCAGTGCCTCCATAGCACTTTGACTGATTGATTACTCAAACCAGTACGCTATCTGTTTGAATGAATGGATTAAACTGATGGAAATGGATGGATAAGTTACAGAGTTAACCATTCACTATAACCGCTTGGACATCAACACTTTCAGTCACATCCGAATCAAAATAAATTTAAAATTGCTTGAAACACCTAATTATCTGTTTTAGCATAGTCATAATTTACTGTGGGATGGGTGGGATATGTCCCCACCACTTTTTGAAAGTCTATTGCAGAAGAAACATCTCCAGTTCTTGAGCAGGAGTTTCCATTTAGTTTGTGTATGCTAAAATAAGTGGCGATCCAGTGCTGGAATTTTTTATTTTTAATGTTATAATGTGTGTTCGTGCTCGTTGAGTGTAAGCGGGCGGCGATGCGCATCCAGACACATGCTCTTTTCACTCCGCTGTTCTGTAGCTCAAGCTCCTCTCCAGTGAAATCACAAAGCAAAATGCAAACTGTTGTACAAATGGCCACGAGACCAATCAGTCACCAAATGTAACCAATGGTTGTCCAAAACAGTAAGATAATTTGACATTTTCTGTTCACAAGTTAGTAAATATTAATGAGTTTTGTGATGTCACAACCTGCATGTCCCCACCACTTTTGAAAACAAAGTGATACCCCTGGTTTATAGTGAATACTACAAAACACATAGAATTTTAATATAGGCCTACATATAGGAGAAGTGAACATGATGATTCAAACTAAACTTACAAAGATCATCAAAACTGAAAAAGTGGATACAAGAAATTTTAAAAACAAGAGAATATCATTGGGTCACTTTGACATGGTCCATGTGACTGAACCCTCTTAATCCAGATTTTCTTCGATATCCATTGCTGATTAATTTTTGCCACACCCATGGTACTGAGTTGGAAGATTGGTCCAGTTGAAGCGTTTTAGTAATTAGTCGCTCAACTTAATCACAGCTCATCATTACTCAAGCACAGAGGGTTGTATCACTTGTACTGAGCTGGCTTATGTCCATGGCCTCATGGTTTTAGTACAATGACCCTTACTATATTACCCAGGAACTACTGCATCACTCCTGTTTAGAAAAGACTCCCAGTATCACCATGGCAATAGGCCAGGGGATAACAGATGGTGGGAGTGTACTCGGTGGCAGTTAAAGGCGGAGTGCTGATAGTAAGGGGGGAAAGTGGGTCAGGATCAGCCACAGCAGGACCAGACAAGGCTTAACACCAGACAGGCCTTACACACGCATACATGTTTACATGCACACATGAAACACAAACGAACATTGTTTTCAATAATACTTTCTAATTAGAGCTGCAAATGGAGAAATGCTTTTATATTTGTGGGTTTAAAAATGTAACTACTATTTTATTTTTGAACAATCTTCTCAGAGCCTGCTACATGACATTTTGCACATACTATTATGTTTGTATACTTTCCTATTCAAGTGAGGTGCATTAAATTGCACAAGTCATGGTAATTGACAATTAATAAAAATAAAAAATCTAAAAGTGTACGTCAGGTTCATGTGAAATGCTGTGGTTGGTTTTGGCTGTAGATCAGAAATACCCCTCAGTGAGGTTCTATTTTTGGGTCTTTCTCATGATTCCCAATGGAAACTACAGTGAAAATGCTTTAGTTTGACTTGAAGGACAGATTGAATGTAAGCAGAACATGAGGGAAAGACTCTAAAAGACTAAGTGCAAAGATGTGCTTGTACAATCAATAACCAGTTTTTAAACAGTCTTCTGCATTGTTTTGCACAGTTTTGTTTTACAACAGGCCTACAGAATGTACAAATATAACTTAATACATAATTTGTTGGATTATACACATGCATTTGAAAATGGGGCAACTTCACACATATTTTCTGCTATTTTCTGCATTTCAAACATATTTCAACAAAACCAGCACAATTAACCATTGGCTTATAGCAATACAATATCACATGCATTTATAACATGCAGCTTCTCTCAACATATAGCATCTGAGGCAGAACTGACAAAATATTAATGTCACAGGGTGTGAATAAAGACTTAATTCATGTTGTGAGTACGATAACTACATATTCACATTTGCTGCTCATCCTCCCTTTGAAAAGTTAATCTTGATGATCAGCTAAAATGGGGATTTATGACATGATATAGCACGAGAGGCGCACACGTGCACACACATCTCACATCTACATTATTTAGAATATAGCCTACCACAATATAACATTACCTATTGTTTTTAAATTAATCGAATTATAGGCCTAATTGACTAACTGACACAAATATCAAGAGGAGCGTGTGAGCAATGTTTTGTCTCTGGCAATTCATCAAGTGGTTATGTAGTGGACTGTTGACAATTTTCTTTATTTCAAATTTAAAAGCTGTGAGTAAAAATATTAACTGATTATATTCTTGGTGAATAGTTTCTAGACTTGTACTAGCGTTTTAAAGCGTGCGCACATTCACATTACTTGCGCATGTTGTTTAATGAAGAAACTATGACAGTGGACGACAATGCCTGGAGCACCCATAGGAACGATCTGAAAACATTTAAAAATTTTATTTTGTATTTTTTTAGAATATGTTTTTATGTGTTTAAGAACATGTGATACCATTTGAAAGAAAGCATATCAACTTTTAAGAAACATCAGCATTTTTTATGATAGAACTTTAATCATTAGAATTAAACTGTAGAAACCAGTTGACTTGTCCACTGATCTTTTTTTCTCTCTCTTTTTTCCCTAAAATAAATATGCCATAAATATATGCCTTATTCCCATTCCCATTCATCTAAATAAAAAAATTATAGGCAAACAAAAACATGGAAATGTCAAAGAACAATATCATTGTTTAGATGTTTACAAGAGGCATGGATGTAGCAGTCATTTTAAAAGGAGGACACAGCTGTCAGAAGGTGGCTCGAACAGACCCAACACTTACAGTGCAGTATTAATATATTACAGTATATATTAATATATAAGTATGATAGAAGTATTATATTAATATATACATATTCTTTACTTTTAATATTTTTTGTATTTTAAAGATTAAATTATTGCAATATAATTGCAAAAGTTTGCATATTTAGCTGCAAATATAAAGGGCATCTTGTGGAGCACTTGCTTCTGTTTCACACATTACAATAAAAGACTGAGCACAAGCTGGTCCTGAATAAATTATTTAATCAATTACAATAATGCCAGTTATGCATGTGCTCAATTTCAATTTTTACTCTGTGTTTGTGCATTGTGGGATTTAAAAGCATCCTAGTGGCTTGAGTGCTTTGACTACGTTCAAAAAAGATTTATTCAGATCCATTTATTCTGTTTCCGGTTGATGTCTTGTGTAAAATGAGTTAGTCAATAAATCAACGATCAAAATCAAATTTTAATCCTTTAAAATGGTTATGTCAACAGACCTACAATGATAATTTAGTAGAGATTTTAAGCATTGTAGAACAACATCATTTCCCTGCAGTTTGTGAGCTGATTATTATTTCCTTTATTTTTCCAGGAAGGTCCCATTGAGATTAAAAGAAATCTCTTCCTCCAGGGAGTCCTGGCCAAGATGGCCACACTACAAAATTACACACAAACACACAACATATATAAAACATTCCAGAAAGTCAGAGCACAACATTCATCATAAATCAAGTAAAACAACAACATGATTCAATCATTGTATGCTGTAGTACATTTTTAAATACATTCAAAGGAGGAATTGTTTCTAGAGGGACAGTAGCTTGAAATTCATTCCACAGCCATGGGGCATAGTAGGAGAAAGATGATTTTCCATGCTCTGAATGTACCCTAGGTACTACTAATTTAATCCCATTAGATGATCTAGTGCTATAGTTCTTTCTACATAAACATAGAAGACTAGTAATGTAATTTGGAAACAGACCCATCAATGTCTTTACAATAAATACTAACATATGGGATTTCCTTCTTTGATATAAAGAGGACCAACCCAAATAGTTGTACAACAAACAATGATGCGTACGTGAACAAGAATTTGTTATAAAACGCAGTGCAGCATGATAAACGCCATCCAGCCTTTTCAAAAGATATGTAGAAGCATGCATGTAAACAACATCACCATAGTCTAAAATAGGTAAAATAGTACTCTGTATTATTCTCTTTCTAGCTGTAAAGGAAAAACATTTTTTTCCCGAAAAAGAAAACCCAATCTTGGTTTAAGCCTTTTCACCAAGTAATTAATGTGAACATCAAAGGCTAACTTCTCATCGAGCCATTTTCCTAAGTATTTATAAGTTGGTACTCTTTCTATTTGTAAACCCTCAATAGTCAGAATAGGCATAACAGTAGACATAGAACGGCTACGTGTAAAAAGAATATACTTCGTTTTATTTACATTTAAAACTAATTTTAGTTTCAACAAAGTAAGCTGAAAAGTATAAAAACAATCCTTAAGAATTTCAATAGCCTGAGACACAGAGGATGCAGTGGAATAAATAATTGTATCGTCAGCATAAAAATGTAGCTTTGCCGATTGTATTCCCTGCCCCAATTCATTAATAAAAATAGAATGATGAGCATGACTTTATCAAAAGATAACAAAAATAGTCTTATTACAATTACAATAGTTTCAATAACATCTGAATGTTTTCATGTATAAAAAAGCATGTCTACATCTTCACTTCAGTAAAATGAACACAGAAAATCTATCTTATATCCTACAGTTTGTCGACTGCACACCAACATAGAGATAAAAAAACAGGAGCTGATATTAAAATAGTTTTACATTTTTAACTCAGATCTAGTCATCTGCTTAAATTGGCAAAAAGAACCAATCAAATTATTACCTCACAAACGTAATAAAAAACTTCAATTAAATGAAGACTCAGGCACTGATATGAACTCCACTTACAATGTGTGCAAAAACAAGGATTGTCCTTTGTTTTTTTTTCCAGCAGTGCTTTTCCCGAAATTCCGCCAATCAAGAATGCTATGCTGATAAATAACTCTTGTTTGTGTGTTCCACATCTCTAGATTATTCATTTACTTCAACATAAATGCAGCTAAAAAACATGGATAAATGAGCATTGTTGAGAGCAACTTTGTATAAATGAACAGAGCATTGATTAGACTGTCTGACTGACAATCTATAATGTAAGGGTTGTTTCGGCTCATGAAACTCACCTGTGATTGGCTGGATGGTCGCTCAATCAGCTCAAAGTAACAAAATACAAAGAATACCGTATACAAATTTGGACTCAATATTGGTTTAGCTTGGAAAAGTGTGGGGGACAAAAAACATCATTTTAAAGAGTCCGGGGGACGTGTCCCCCACATACCCCTGTGGCTGCTACGCCCTTGTCTGAAGAAAGAATTCATAATTCAAATGATATATTTAAATCTCCCGTCCAGGGCCGGTGAAGTCTACACACTGACAGCTGATCAGTGCATACAGCACGTCGAAATTAATGCCACAAAATCCAAAACACACACACACACACACACACACAAATACCAAAGCCGATTTCATTGTTTTGATGAAAAAAGCAATCATCTTGACCAGATGTTTCTCAATCTCTTGATTCACAAAAAATTATAACATTTCAAATTTCAGAAAGCTAAAAGTAGGCCTAGGCACTTTTACAGATATGCATGTGTATACAGTGTAATGAGCTTCTTGCAGCTTTTGAACTTTTAATTACTATCTTATTTGAATTTTCATTATTCTATTGTCTATTTAGTGAGGGAAATTATTAAAGACTACCGTAAAGTCTCCCCATAACAAATGCATTAATCAAAGAAATAAAAGAACAAGAAAGAAAGTCGTAGCTACAAGAAATAATAATCTGTCTTACCTGTTGTCAAAAGGGTAGCCATCAGTGGAAGCACCAAATTCAAAAACATTATGTTCTGGTTTGATATGCAACGAATTCAAAAATAACTGATGCGATATTAAATTAACAAAGCTCTCATTCCCTTAAAGAACAATTATCCAAGTTCTCCATTTATTGTGATGCGTCTGGCGGCCAGGACTACCAAAGATGATCAGATGTACAACTGTTTTATGTCATTTAACTCGTCAGCCATTCAGGATGAGTTCCAAGCGCTGGTCCGAGCCCTTTAAAATCCTGTAACAGTAAAACAATTACGCGTATTGAGACGAACTTTGAACTGCGCGCGAGGCCAATTGAAAACAAAAATTACTTTCGGCTGCACGTGGGCAGCGGATCGAACATTAATCAGCTTAAAACACGAACCACTGAGATTAATGAAGAATGGTTAGTATCAGCCTACGATTGAGGTCCCTGTCAAGTTAGCCTACTGCCTGGACTATATAGTTATCGGGTTTTGATTGGTCAGTTGATGCGCAGTTGTCCTGGAGCGGTCATCTCCATCCATGTGTCTTTGACATACAGTAAGTCTCTTTAACGGGCTGTTCACATAGAACTCGTTCTTGCGCTTAAATCTAGAAACAGCGCCACGAGCGCCAGTGTCTCGAGAAGCCTTTTCAACTGTTGAAATTCTTTTTTAACTTGACACGACGTCTAAAAGCGCGGCGCAACGATCAAAGACTTCAGTCTAGCGCATGTTTGCACAGGGAAACAAATAAAGTAGTGGAGACAGGCGCAAAAATACGTTCTGTGTTGAACGGCCCCATAAGCGTCCAAAAGTATGGTCTGTTACTGACAAATTCATGCAGTCCGACGTTCTGATTGGTGAAGTGATGTTATTCAAATGACAATTTTAAAGGAAAAATTCACAGAACGGGGCCATTTACTGTCGGTAAACTGTGCTAGACCTCCCTCGTGTGGTCTAGGAACGTATACGATTTCAGAGCCGTATTAACAGAGTTTAATCCTCTTCAAAGTCAATCCTATTTGTCAGTCGTTGTAACTGTTACTATTTTTACATTACTGCACAACTGGCCAATAGTTTACTTTAAAGAGATAGTTCACCCAAATTATGAAAATTCTCTCATAATTTGCTCACCCTTTGGACATCACAGATGTGTATGACTTTCATTTTTCTGCTGAACACATATTAAGATATTTAGAATAACATTTCAACTCTGTAGGTCCATACAATGCAAGTGAATATGTGCCAACATTTTGAGTCAGCATAAAAGTAATACATATTACTCCAGTGGTTAAATCCATGTGTTCAGAGATGATATGGTTGATGTGAAACAGATCAATATTTAAGTCCTTTTTATCAATAATTCCCCTCTCTGCTCAGTAGGTGGCGATGTATATGAAGACTGTGAATTACCAAAAACAGAAGAAGAATGAGAAAGTGAAAGTAAAGTGGAGATCGACTGAGCAAAAGGAGAATTTATAGTAAAAAAGGACTTAAATATTGATCTGTTTCACACCCACACCTATTATATCACTTCTGGAGGCATGCATTTAACCACTGGACTCGTCTGGAGTACTTTTATGTTGTCTTTATGTGGTTTTGGAGCTTCACGATTTTGGTACCCATGCACTTGCATTCACTGACTACAGAGCTCAATTATTCTTCTAAAAATCTCAGTTTGTATCCAGCAGATGAAAGAAAGTCATACACATCTGGAATGGCATGAGAGTGAATAAATTATGACAGAATTTTCATTTTTGGGTGAACTAATTTGAATGTAGTGCTGTATAATGTAAAAAAAAACATATAGGAAAATGTATCCCTTGTAGGGCTATTCATATAGCATATTATAGCAGAAAAGCTGATAATTATGTGTCAGAATGTCAGAAACTGTCTGTTAGACCACAATTAATGGTAGCAAGATCATTGTGAAAATATATGAAGACATTGCTGTTACTTTTCAGATTTCTGGATATTATATTGGCCTACTGTATGAAAAAAAAAGCTGAATCCTTTGGGAGTCCCAGTAATAAATTAGTGGGCAACATTTATATGGTACTTCTGAATTAATCTTTTCATTTGATGTGAAGGCCAGGTTGTCATGGTTTATTTTGAAATCCTTTCAAATGTAAAACACCTCCCTTACACTCCACCAGCATTGTTATCAGACACGGCAAATTAACAATTCAAAATAAAGCAGTGGAATTAATTCTCAACTTCACCAAAGAGCTGTCAGTGCACCTCAAACCTTCAACCATGTTTGTCACTTAAGGAAACACTGGAGATGTCACTCTTTGAAAATAATAATTCAGCCCTGTGGAAACTAAAAGCAACAATAAACACGGTGGTGTGTGATATTCACCTGTCTAGAAAAGATGTCTGTCTGAGGAGCATCAATATTCTTCTGATAGATTGAAATCTTTGTCATATTGAATATACTTGTGCACCCATCTTAGAAAAATATGATAAAAGCTTCTTACGTGCTAATATGTCCTTTAATTTGAATGCAAATAGCAACACCAGCATTTATGAAAGATTAATGCTAGAGAAAAAAATTATTGACAGCTGTCAGGAAAAGTGGCATCTGATGTGTTTGCCTAAATTGTTAATGTGGTAATGTTGAATGCTCAAGTATAAAAAAAGCTTAATTTCCATTTATATTTAAGAAATTATTGCACTCTCCAAATATTGTGACGAACATTGATGGTGCGAATGAATCAAGTTAATGTGTGCAGGACTTTTTCTTTTCTATATTTTGTTGATGTTTATGTATTATTTTTCCTCATCAGATAATAGTTAGAAATAAAATAATCCATCTTACCTCAAAGCTATTTATTACTGGCCATAAGTCATCTAAATCAATAGAAATTCATTAAACAAATAATAGGCTAACAAACATTAGTACATTACCTTTTCTTGTATGCATGCAAACTTTAAATTTCCTTGTGATTGCTTTAGAGTCAAACTAAAACTTTTCAGATTGTGGGCAACCCTGCCTTTCTGCCTATTTATGCACAGATGTCATGCTTCTGGAAACTTATCTTCTGATAAAATGACTGGATGCACCGTAAGTTGCTTAGTAAAACTGCCAAATGCTTTAAATGCTGTAGATAAAATGGCATTTTCCAGTTCTTTCAACAGGAGGAGACAAACTCCCACAAGTTATCTTTTCATTTAGTCCCCTTTCACATTCTCAGCTCTCCTGTTCACTTACAGTACACTCTGTTGAAGAACGTCACAAACTGGGATTAAAACAGCACCACAGTAGCTACTATTCTTTCAGGGGGGAAAGACCCTGCGGAGACCACACCTGCTCAGGCTGAGGGAGGTAAAGACTGATGAAATATATCACATGGGATTTCAGGTTGCATGTGGAAAATGGCACGGTAGTAGATCCTACCTTATTGGGAGGGAGGAGTTGCTACAAACACGGCGACCAGAGAACAGCCCAAGGGAGACGGGGGTCCGCTCGCAAGGGGACTGTACCGTGGAAAATACACACAGGGGGACAATTCCACATGGGGGCCCGACCTGTGGAGCACCTATTCCAGTACAGAGTAGTTTGAGTACTTGTAGTGGGTCTGGTCGGGGAATTCCTCCGCTGAATTTGCGGACCAGAGGGCTAGGGAGGAGTCATCCAGGGAGCCGAGTTAGTGTGATCTCCTGGGATAAGAGCGCACAATATTACCTCAGTGGAGGGAAAGGGTGCTAGTTGCAAGCGGTACACCTGGTCAGTTGTTACTGTGTTACCGAGTTCTACCGGCTCGGACCTGAGAGAACACAGGATGAAACCGACTCAACCCTGAGATTGTAAAAAAAAAGGTATTGGGTGTTGCCCAACCCGCTGCTCTGCATATGTCTGCTAAGGAGGTGCCTTTGGGCAGTGCCCACGAGGACGCCACACTTCTCGTCGAGTGTGCTCGAACCCACAAGGGTACATTCCCCCTGGGTGTGATAGGCCAATGCTATGGGAGTCGTAGGAACCTTGGGCACATAGCCTGGTCGTGGTCTTAGGAACCTCTAAGGAACCTGATAATCAAGTCGCGCTTACCCAAGGACTTGCCGTCCTCTGCGTCGTGGTGGGCCGCGATAGCGGCTACATACACCTTCTATGTGGAGGGGGACAGCCTCCCCTCCAACCTCTCTTGCAGGGATGAAAGCACTGACTGAACTGCGCAACTCTGCAGGTCTTCAGACAGGGAAGAACACCAATTTAAAGTAGCCTGGTAGAGGGAGCTCTGGCTTGGTTGATCGTGTCTACAACGTCAGGTGGTAGGCCAATTAGATCATCCGCATCCCATCAGGGGGCAGACGTTGAGTTTCCACAGGTCTGGGTGCGGATGCCAGAGGTCCTGCAGTACATCAGGAACAGGACTACCCAAGTGCAGATCTTCAAGTGCCTTGGCCTGGTGGATTGCAGGGGGGCCAAGGCATGCAGGGCGGAGACGGCTTGGTGCTGCTCCACCGTCGAGGGTAGTGAGCGCGGAGGACCGAGAAAGCTGGTTTCGGGCAGTAAAAGGTGCCCTCTATGGCTTCCTCAACTTGTCATGCACCTCCGTTAAGAAAGGAACCGGGGGGGAAGCCCCGTTTTGAGGGAAGAAAGCCGCGACCGCAACGTTGCCACTGCAACCATTCATAAAACACAGCCTGCATGTGATCGCAGCCCAGGCACATGAGGCAGCTCTTATGACCGTCAGAAGTGGAGAGAAATTCAACCGCATCCAGGAACTACACAGGGGCAGAAAAACATCTTTAAAAAGATGCGTCCTGAAAAGGACGTTCAACACCAGCTGTGTTTTAGGAAAACATTCTCTTTTAAAAGCACTGTCGAAGCGCCCAGGGGCAAAGCTGCACTGCAGTGCAGAGAAGGAGAAAGCCGCTGATATGCGCCGTAGATCCAACAGCATATGCTCATAGAGATGAAGTGAACAGTCTTGTGAATAGCAGCTCACTGATCACACAACTGGTTGGCTCCGAAGAAAATATCTGAATGGACAGATGCATTTCCCTCCCTTTATACCCATATGTCTGGGGGCGGGACATGCAAATTCTGTTTGCCAATTTCTCATTGGCCTTTTCTCAAGTTCAGAGATGCGTGAGGCTCTCAAGAGAGACCCCTAGTGTCGCTTCTTCGAAACAACATCGAAGAAAGCGACAGCCGGGGAACCGATGTTAAAGTGAGGCATTTACAATGGAAGTGAATGGGGCAAATTTTTGGAGGGTTTAAAAAAAGACAGCTTATTATTTGTTTTACAACAATTAGTCTATAATATTGTATATAGTGATATTATTATTGAGTTGCAAATGCAGTTATCATTATTACGGCATAATCGGATCAAGAGACCTCCCACTGCCAGCTCTGGTACTCCCTAGTGGAGGCTCACCTTGGGACAGTCGCACTGGCACACAGCTGGATACGGGGGTGGCACGGGTCCTGTGCAAGGTCAGGGAGGATGAAGTCACTCTAGTGGCCCCCTATTGGCCCACCTCCCTGGTAAATTCCCCTGAGGAAGAACCTTCTTTCCCAGGGACGTGGCACCCTCTGGCATCCACGCCCAGACCTCTGGAACCTCCACGTCTGGCCCCCCGGACGGGATGCGGAAGATCTGAGTGACCTACCACCTGCGGTCGTAGACACGATCAACCAAGCCAGTGCTCCCTCTACAGGCAACTTTATGCCCTAAAGTGGCGCTTGTTTGCATATTGGGGTTCTTCCCACTCTAAAGACCCGCAGAGATGCACAGTTTGGTCAGTGCTTTCATTTCTGCAGTGCTTTTTGAAGGTATATGTAATCGCTATTGTGGCCCACCACAACGCAGTGGACGGCAAGTCCTTGGGTAAGCATGATTCTATTATCAGGTTCCTTAGAGGTGCCTGGAGGCTGAACCCTCCCCGGCAAAGCCTGTTCCCCTCCTGGCTTCTCTCAGTGTTCCTCTCTGCCCCGGTCGCTGTGTTTGTAGAGCTCCTCCCTCATCAGGTAAGACCTACCACCGTGCCACTCCCACTTGTGGCTTGACAATCCATGTGGTGTATTGGCCACATGTCACTTCCCCCTAGCCAGGATGTGGTCTCTGCATGGTCTTTTCCCACTGAAAGAATAGTATCAGGAAAGATCACCTTCCCCGCCGCATTTCATAGCATTAAGATTTATGCTCTATGACAAGACACAGAGAGAGAGAAAAGGCCACAGCTGGCCGACTTGCTCCCATGATAGTCATGTAGTCTGTTCCCTCCTTAGGGGTGCTGGGAACCCAAGGTCTGTATATGACACCTTTTCTGGGGGCGTTGGGGAGGGTTACATGCTGCCAATACAGTTGCTTCTAGCAGGCAGTAGCTTGCTTGCACCTGTGTCAGCAGTTCACGTAACATGGTCTAGTGCATGGCGCTTTTAAATGGGAAACCTTTTGTCAGTACATTCGACACAACATTGAAGTTGAACATCATAGTTACTGTTGTAAACTCTGTTCCCTGATGGAGGGAACAAGACGTCGTGTCCCCCTTGCCACAACACTAGACCTAACACTGTAAATGGCCGTACCTTATTCTCGGCTCCTCAGTGTAAAATCCTGACTGACAGACGGACGCCCGCTTCCCTTTATACTCATATTTCCGGGGGCATGCAAATTCTGTCTGCCAATTTCTCATTGGCCTTTTCTCAAGTTCAGAGGTACGTGAGGCTCTCAAGAAACTACATTCGACACAATATCTCTTTCCGTCCATCAGGGAACGGAGATTACAACAGTAACCATGACAATTTTTGCCATTGTATCAAATGTCTTAATAATGAATTATGATCCAACGTAAATGTTCTTGATAAAAAAATATGATCGTGCCTGGTAATGTGCATGTAAAATGGATAGAAAAAACATTTTAGCTTAGCGTAAAGCTGACCATTTACACAAGCTTTATTTCTATTTCTTCAGATTTACTTCTCTGTCTGCTCGTATGAATGTAACACATCATAAGAAAGTGTTTCACCATTGTTCAAATGTACTTTGGATTGCATAATTTATTTGCATATATGTTTTCCATCTGAAAGGACTAAACATTAAATAAAACAAATTACAATAAAATGCAAAGTAATCTCTTCAGCAATCAAAATACTTTTTGAATTTGTTCTAATTCCAATGATTTAATTGTAACTGTAGTGGAATACAGTTACTTATATTTTGTATATGTAATTCTGTGTGTGTGTGACAATGACTGGCTGATGGAACACCTGTGCCCCCTACACCTGTTGGCCTGTAACGATGTTGACAAAACAGGCAGAAACGATGATGATAAAGTTAAAATGAACCCAAGTGCAGTTTATTTATTAAAATCGAACTATAAAATGTGAAAGGAAACAAAAACCATAGATCTAACTAAACGTGATATAACTTGACTATGGCTACGACTAAGACTAAAGCAAAACAAAACCACGAGGTTACAAGTACTCTGACTTGAACAAAACTACAAGGTACATGTATACTGACTGGACTAAACTTAGGCTTCACAACAAGTTTACATGTACATAAGCTAGACTAAACTATGGGTGAACAACAAGGTTACACATACAATACCTGACAAATGACAAAGGCAAACATGAGGGTTTAAATACACAAGACATGGGTAACAAAGGCCAATGAACAAACAGAACTTTAAAACAAGATAACAAGACAATTAACTAAGGCCAATAACAAACTACAACAGAATCAAAGTAATAAAACAATGAACCAATGAAAACCAGACACATGAACAAGAAGGGAAAACAGGATATGACAAGACTAGGAAACAGGAACTTAACAGGAAATTTCAAAATAAAAGTACACAAACTAAAGTCAACTGAGAATATCACATGGCCTCAAGGTGCACATAGCCTGGCACAAGACTTAGTGGCGATTGGTGGTTATTGTTGTTGTTGTTGTTGTTGTGTGTGTACATATCAGATAATCTTCAGAGGGACAAATTGAAGTGGAATACAGTCCTATGAATATAGTCTTGTATGGATGACGCATTGCAGATTAATTTGTGTTATCACAGATCTAAATATTCTTCAATACCACATGGTGTCCTATCAGTGAATGTTCATAACCATCTGAATGTTGGAGTGGGACACCCTGCTATGAATATAATCTTTCATCGATTACACAGCATATAGAATTTGTATTAAATTCAAATCTCAGTGTTCTCAGTGCAGTTCTCTACACTAGGACATAGAGTATTGTTTGGCACCAGGACATACGGTACCAAAATACTGAATTAGATCTGTGTAAAAGAAATGCATGAACACAAAATGTTACACAAAAAAGAAATACATATATTTTGTACAACTATTATACTGCAGATTTGTGTTATAGATTTATTAATGTCTCCTACTCTTGTGTGTGTGTGTGTGTGTGTGTGTGTGTGTGTGTGTGTGTGTGTGTGTGTGTGTGAGAGAGAGTTGAGAGAAAGTTGTAAAAAACTGACAGCAAACTAAAAAGTATGGGTATTTTCAAATCTTTATTGATTTATGAACAGCTCCAGCCTCATAACGAGTATAACACAGCTTGCATAGCACAAAAACAGTACAACAAATAGCAAAATAGTTTTTCTTTGTTTGTATGAAAACGTTTTTTGTAGTACTCTCTCTCTCTAAATGTATTTTTTTGAAGGCTAAAACCACCCACCCCTTCAATTGGATGAATTGCATCAATGACTGTGATTCGATTTGGATCCCACAAACAGTCTTCCTCACATAAACTTTCATCCATGCCGCATCCTGGTGGGCACCAGGCAGTGTCATACCCATGATAATGCCAGGTCTTCTGCAGTGATAGTCAATGATTATCACTTTCTCAACATTGACATTCACTCTCAGAACCACTCTCTGGTCCACAGGTATAGATCCAGAGGGTATCTTCTCTAGATCTCGGCTCAGGTATACACCACGTCCGAGCAAAGCATCAGAAGACTGACGAAAGCCATCTCTAAGTATTTGTTTTGCAGCCTCCTTGGATGTGCCATGATACATTTTGTACAATTGATCTCCAGCTGGTTCACACTAACTCTGAAGAACTGATGTAGTAGCTATACCAAAGTCATATTCTGCCCACATGTTTGCACAGAGTAAACACAAATAATCTTAGCATACTCAAAGTATAATGTCAACTCAGATGGTTCACAGATCAGTAGTATCAGACATACAAAATATGAGATAATGACAAAGGTGAAATGCCATTAGTATAAATGTATATATATAATAAATCTTTACAGAACAATAAACATTTAACTGTTAATATGTGATAGGCTTTAAGCGGTTAGGCTTGAAAGTAACAAATCCCAGATTTGAACAAAGACATAGTAGTTACTGACCTCTGTTGTTAACTCTGAATGCAGACCTTCTGAAAGCAGATTTATAAATGGCATACCAATCAGGGTGTGTCCATGGAAGGTGTTCCATTGACTTTGATCTCACACAATGATTTCACTTTTATGTTAACTTCTTCAGTTCCTTTTATACATCTACATGTAAGCAAGTTTGAGTGTTTATGTGGGCTCAACAATGTTTTCTGCTCTGAACTCTTAATTTTTTTCGTATAGTTTTTTTAAAGCATCTTTTTATATTTTAATAAATACTAAATATTTGATACCATTTTGTAACGGTATTCAATGGAAAGGAGGAGGCGAGAACCGGCTTTTCAATGGAAAGGAGGAGGCGAGAACCGGCTTTTCAATGGAAAGGAGGAGGCGAGAACCGGCTTTTCAATGGAAAGGAGGAGGCGAGAACCGGCTTTTCAATATAAATAATAGTTTAATAGTAAACTTAAAAGAAGACACAAACACACACACAGGACGGACATGTCCGCTAACGATCTCTCTCTCCCGCACGACACCCTGCAGTCGACCTTTATACCTCAGAGGCTTGATTAGCCTAATACGGGACCGGGTATGTATGATCACGACCCGGCCCCGCCCTCCGCCCTGCCACATTCCTCCCTCGTTCTCTCAGGCTGGGGAGCCCCCGGCCTGACGTACACCCCCCCCCCTTTCCCTGGGGGAGGGCGCGGCTTCTACGCTGTCTGCCGGCAGGTCATCCCCATCTACCTGGACGAGGGAGGGGACAAGGGGAGGGAAACAGAAATAATTAAAATGGGGGGTACTTCCTGTAACAGTGTAGTACCCCCCCAAAACTCTGTAAAATTTAAAAGAGGGTAAAGGCCAACGCAGAGCGACAGTGAGAGAGAGAGAGAGGAGAGAGAGATGAAAAAAAAAAAACGTCGCCAGTTCTCCGATACGCCGCAGCTTGTTCCTCGGCCACTCCTCCACCCTCTATCGGACGCCAGCCGCACCTCTCCGGGCGGATCAGAGGCAGTCCTCCAGCCCCTGACGGAACGCCCCGCCACGTTCTAGGGGAACAGAAGGGGTCTCCCCCACCCCTGGCAGCGGTTCTCTCACTCCAGGCGGTCGGCAGTGAGCCCATCCCACTCGCGGTCGGCGGTCTTATACCCCGCCGTGTTTCAGCAGCTGGTAGGGAACTCCTCCGCCCCTGGCAGCGGCCCTGACCGCTCCAGGCGGTCGGTTAGGAGCCCCTTCTCCCCTCGCGGTCGGCGGCCATCGTCCTATTCAGGCGGCTGGGCTCCACGTTCCCCGGCAGATGGCCGCGGCTGCTCCATTGGGGTGGACGGTAGTGGCGAGAACTCTACTACGGCGTATCCCTCCTCCTTCCCGAGCTTCGGCACCAGTGTAACGGTATCCAATGGAAAGGAGGAGGCGAGAACCGGCTTTTCTATATAAATAATAGTTTAATAGTAAACTTAAAAAAAGACACAAACACACAAAGGATGGACATGTCCGCTAATTAGCCTAATACGGGACCGGGTGTGTATGATCACGATCCGGACCCGCCCTACGCCCTGCCACATTTATTTATATTTATTTTATGTTCCCTAACCTGTTAAAATTGAAATGACAAGAACTATCAACATTATTTCCCAGTCTCCTTTGCAACAAACATCCATGTACACAGCTGTGAAAGGGTCAGGGTCATGAAATGAATTAGTTTACCATTTCATCAGAATTGGATGAACCTGAATAGGTCAAACAAGAAAATTACTGTCAAATAGCAATATCACTCCCAGTTGTAAAGTTAAAGACTACAGGCTGAGTAAAGCCTATATATTTTACAGGTTATTTTATCTTCAAGAACATAGTAGAGCATGATGCTGCAACATGATCACACAGGAGATCCTTCACAAGGTGATTGGTTTAACCACTAGAATAGACCTTATTCACATTAGTGCCATCTTTTTTTTATGGGAAGAGACAGGAAGAGACTTACCATCTCTTCAGTGGCATGGCATAAAGCTGTAAAAAGCACTTGAATCACTGCTGATTTTCCACAACTCTGAATGGAGTTTAATGTCTACTGTCTAAAAACAGTGTTGAGCTATATCTAAATGGGAACAGACCAAAAACATAAGCCATATTAACATTAGAGAGAAACTCTTGGGTTTCTTTAGGATCTATATAAAAATACTGAAACATCAGCAGCTATGGCAATGGTATATGACATGTTTTGGCAATATTTTTGTGTATTAATCTGTAAAAAAACTTTTCAGAGCAATCTGTTTCAAAACCACATGTAGGCCATAAGTGCCATTTTACCTATACTGACTTAAAATTCCATTGATACAAGTACAGAGTTCAAAAATGCATTATTCTATAGTCATAGTAATAGCTAATAACTTGTAATTACTTATAATATTTACTCTATATAACTTCATGTTTAGTCGATAACTGATGACATTGATATTCCATTGAAAATTGTAGGCGGATTACCTGAGCCCTGAGGTTGTGATAGCGCATAGCCTTTTCTGGGTTTGATGGTAGCTTTTGATGGCAGTTTTTGAAAGACCCAGCCCAAAGTCCAGGCATGAGTTGTCGACTGACAGCGCCTGCAAATCACCCACCCATACTCCATACTATGGAGTTCTGAACCAGCCTGGCCCACTGCCGTGTAAGAACTTCCAGCCTTGGAGGGATGTGCGGGTCTTCCATCCCATGGTGGCCAGACAGAGGTGGGGTGCAACCGCCTATTCTACCGGGGGAAGCTCCAGACAGCCCTTTTCCTCTGCGTGGTCCACCATGGTGAGAACTGCAGCCCCTCTGATCTGAGTGCACAATGAGTTGGGCTCCATGTGGACCTCTAGGAAGAATGGTGTATTCCTCCAGACCTTGGCATGCTGAAAACGGCAGCCTGCAGAAACCACTCATGTAGGCGCGGACTCTACATAGGAAGATCAAAGGGCTTGCATGGTCCCTGTGTGCACACAACAACTTTCAAAAGGGTGCTAGGATCAGCCAGTCATTGAGTATGCGGACACCCACTTCCCTTAATGGGGCAAGAGCTGCCTCTATAACCTTTGTGAAGACGTGAGGGGATAGGGACAGGCCGAAGGGGAGGACCTTGTACTGATATGCCCGGCCGTCAATACTAAACCATAGGAAGGGTCTGTGTTGAGGTAAGACCAAGACGTGAAAGTATGCATCCTTCAGGTCTACCGCCGCAAACCAATCTTTAAATCAAATAAAATCACTTTATTGTCACGCTACCATGTACACAAGTGCAACAGTAGGTGAAAGTCTTGTGTGCAGTTCCGAGCAACATAGCAGTCATGACAGTGACAAGACATATACCAATTGCAATAAACAACATGTTTACATAACATAATTTACATATGAAATGTACACATACTTACACAACACAATAATAATATACAATGTACAGTAAACAATACACACAATATAGAATACACATACAATAAAAAAATAAAATAAAGAGTATATAAAAAATATATATATATACAGTAGTTGTATTGTGGAGAATATAATTATGACAGTCCAGTGTGAGATAATAGATTAATAAAGTGCAGTGCTGATATATTGATTGTGAGAGATCAAGTGTTCAAAAGTCTGATTGCTTAGGGAAGAAGCTGTCATGTAGTTGGCTGGTGCGGGTCCTGATGTTGCGATACCGCCTGCCTGATGGTAGCAGTGAGAGCAGCCAATGACTTGGTTGGCTGGAGTCTCTGATGATTCTCCGAGCTTTTTTTCACACACCACCTGTTATATATGTCCTGGAGGGAGGGAAGCTCACCTCCGATGATTTTTCTGCCAGTTCGCACCACCCTTTGCAGGGCATTGCGGTTGTGGGTGGTGCTATTGCCGTACCAGGCGGTGATGCAGTTTTACTGACGTTGAGGGAGAGGTTGTGCTCCTGACACCAGCTTGTCGGCGTGTGCACCTCCTCTCTGTAGGCTGTTTCATCATTGTCAGTGATCATACCTACCACGTCGTATTGTCAGCAAACTTAATGATGGCATTGTAACTATGTGTTGCCACACAGTCATGTGTGTACAGGGAATACAGGAGTGGGCTGAGAACACAGCCCTGCGGGGCTCCAGTGTAGAGGGTCAGTGATAAGGAGATGTTGCTGCCCATTCTAACCACCTGACATCTGCCTGACAAGAAGTCCAGGATCCAGCTGCACAGCAAGCTGTTTAAGCCCAGAGCCCGGAGTTTCTCATCAAGCTTGGAGGGCACTATGGTGTTGAATGCTGAGCTGTAGTCTACAAACAGCATTCTCCCATATGTGTTCCTTTTTTCCAGGGGGAAGAGAGCAGTGTGTATTGTAGAAGCAATGGCATCATCAGCGGTTGTTGCAGTAGGCAAACTGCAATGGGTCCAGAGAGGTGGGCAGCACAGAGCAGATGTGATCTCTGATTAACCTCTCAAAGCATTTGCTGATGATGGGGGTCAGAGCAACAGGACGCCAGTCATTTAGGCAAGTGATTTTGGGTCGCTTCGGTACAGGCAAAACGGTTGACATTTTGAAGCATGTGGGGACTACAGACAGGGAGAGGGACAGGTTGAAAATGTCAGTAAAAACACCAGCCATTTGGTTCGAGCACGCTCTGATGACGCGGCCCAGAATGCCGTCTGGACCCGTGGCTTTACGGATGTTCACCCATCGGAAGGATCGGGTTACATCCACAACAGAGACGGAGAGTGAACTAACCTCTGTAACGTCGGCCTCGGGTGCTCTTTCCACGAGGGCAGTGTTATTGTCCTTGAAATGAGCAACGAAATTTATTAAGCTAGAGAAGCAGCGGTGTTCATGGCAGAGTTTTTATTCCCTTTGTTGTCTGTGATGATTTGAATTCCCTGCCACATACTTCTAGAGTCTGTGATGTTGAACTGTCCTTAAATTTTGTGCCTGTACTGGTGTTTGGCTGCACTGATAGAGTTACGGAGGGCATAACTGGCTTGTTTATGCTCCTCTGCTTTCAGGCAATTAAAAGCGGAGGTTCACGCATTAAGTGCGGCGCGAACATCGCCATTAACCCATGGTTTCTGGTTGGGGTAGATCCGTATTGTTTTGGTTGGCACAATGTCCTCTACGCACTTCCTGATGAAGCACGTTACGCTATCAGCGTATACCTCAATGTCGTCATCAGAGGCGGACTGGAACATCTCCCAGTCCGCGTGATCAAAACAGTCTTGTAGTGCAGAGTCTTGGTCCGACCAGCACTGGATCGTTCTGGGCAGAAGCAGAACGGAAGAGTGGTCTGATTTGCCAAATGGTGGGCGGGGGAGGGATTTGTAGCCATTCCGGAAAGGAGAATAGCAATGGTCCAAAACCCGGTCCCCTCGTGTGTTGAAGCTGATGTGTTGGTGGTATTTTGGTGCGATTGTTTTAAAATTGGCTTTGTTAAAGTCCCCAGGAACAATGGACGCGGCCTCAGGGTGCGCGGTTTCCTGCTCACTTATTCTCCCATACAGTTCCTTGAGTGCCCGGTATGTGTCGGCTTGTGGGGGGATGTACACAGCTGTGATATTCCTTGGTAGCCAGAATGGTTGACACAGAAGCATGAGATATTCCAGATCAGGAAAGCAGAAAGACTTGATAAAATGTACGTTCCTCTGATCACACCATGATTTGTTGATCATAAAACATACACCACCACCTCTGCTTTTACCTGAGAGGACTTTCGCTCTGTCCGCTCGGTGCACGGATAACCCTGCGGGTTCGATGGCCGAGTCTGGAATCTCCGCAGCCAGCCAGGTTTCTGTAAGGCAGATAACACAGCAATCCCTCATCTCTCATTGGAAAGAGAGCCACGCTCTCAGCTCGCAGTATACTGGGTAGCGGGGGTCAATTTGCGCGATGTCTTACTCTGATGAGAACGCCGGATCTTTTCCCCCTTTTCCTTCAGCGTGAGGGCAATGAGGAATTTGAAGTCCGGTTTTCGGTGTGTATTGGAGAACCAATGTCCAAAAGCGTTTGTTTGTTTTTGTTTTATACAATAAGGCAGACTAAATACTATGTGAAAGCAAAAATACTATAATAGAAATACTATGTGAAAGCACCCACACGTAGATGGCCAGTGGCTGTGTTTTATAATATCCTTGACCTGGCTGCGATAAATGCTTCCATCATGTTCAAGAAATGCACAAATGAGAGAATGTCACGGAGGAACTTCATAATGCGACTGGCAAATGAACTTCGCTACGGCCATATGAGAGCAAAAGCCACACAGCTGATGGTACAAGGACCCAGGCAGGAGCAGCTGCAGATGGAGAGGAGAAGGTACTGCCAAGTGTGGAGAAACTGCAAGAAAAACAAAACTAAGGACACT
The DNA here is from genome assembly GCF_025860055.1 of Xyrauchen texanus. NCBI lineage: Eukaryota > Metazoa > Chordata > Actinopteri > Cypriniformes > Catostomidae > Xyrauchen > Xyrauchen texanus. Next base: position 26,689,354 of record NC_068306.1, on the reverse strand, counting down.
TGTGACAAATGTCAAAAGGTAGTGTGTGGGAGCTGCACATGGAAGGTAGAGAGTACCTGTGTTGACTGTGAGTAATCGATCCACGAGCGTCAATGAATGATGTGCGGTGTTTGCCCCCAAAACAACAAAAAATGTGTTCATAATGATTTTACAGCATAATATTTTTATTATAGTTTTACAGCATGATAATTTTGCTCACTGTAAAACAAATATTGCTTTCTAAATCAGTTCGTTTTCCCACAGTTTAGCGAATGTTCATATTCTTTATAAACCGTTTTGACCATTTTGGGTTAGGCCTATATGTGTTTCGTACATGTCTAAGGTTTTTACTATGCCTTGAAATAGGCAAGGCAAGTTTATTTATATAGCACATTTCATACACAATGGTAATTCAAAGTGCTTTACATAGAAGAGATTAAAATAAGAATAAAAAAAAATAAGAATAATTGAAACAGTTTAGAATATAAAATAAAATAAAATACAGTACAACAGTCGGACACACAGTGGCACAGTGCTCATTCAGTAAATGCACAGCTAAACAGATGTGTTTTGAGTCTGGATTTGAATGTGACTACTGTAGGAGCACATCTGGTCTCTTCTGGAAGCTGGTTCCAGCTGCGGCTGGCATAATAGCTAAAAGCAGACTCTCCTTGTTTAGAGTGAACCCTTGGTATTTCTAGCTGATGTGATCCTAATGATCTGAGTGATCTGTTGGGTTTATATTCAGTGAGCATATCTGCAATATATTGAGGTCCTAGCCCATTGAGTGATTTATATACCAGTAATAATACTTTAAAATCAATCCTAAATGTAACTGGGAGCCGGTGTAAAGACCTGAGCACTGGTGTGATATGTTCATATTTTCTGGTTCTGCTCAGAATCCTGGCAGCAGCGTTCTGTATGAGCTGCAACTGTCTTATGGTCTTTTTGGGAAGGCCAGTGAGGAGTCCATTACAATAATCCACCCTGCTGGTGATGAAAGCATGCACATGTTTCTCTAGGTCTTGACTGGAAACAAAGCATCTAATTCTTGCAATATTTTTCAGATGATAGTATGCTGATTTAGTTATTGCTTTGACATGAGTACTGAAACTAAGGTCTGACTCTAGAGACACACCAAGATTCCTGACTTGATTTTTAGTTGTTTGACCCCTAGCGTCAAGGTATGTATTCACCTTGAGAACTTCATCTTTGTTTCCAAACACAATGACTTCAGTTTTGTCTTTGTTTAACTGAAGAAAGTTTTGGCACATCCAACTGTTTACTTCATCAATGCATTGGCACAGGGAGTCAATGGGGCTGTAATCGTTAGGTGATAGGGCTAAGTAGATCTGTGTGTCCTCTGCATAGCTGTGGTAAGCAATTTGGTTCTTTCTCATTATTTGGCTCATTGGGAGCATATACAGGTTGAACAGGAGTGGCGCAAGAATTGAGCCTTGAGGGACTCCACATGTCATGGACGTCCACTCAGACTTATGGTCTCCTATACTCACATAATAACCTCTCCCTTATAAGTATGACTTGAACCATTTTAGGACCATCCCAGAAAGCCCCACCCAGTTTTCCAGCCTGTCAAGAAGTATGTTGTGATCGACAGTGTCAAATGCAGCACTGAGGTCGAGTAGTACCAGTACTGATAATTTGCCTGTATCAGTATTTAAGCGAATATCGTTTATTATCTTTATGAGCGCTGTCTCTGTGCTGTGATGCGATCGGAAACCAGATTGAAAATTGTCAAAGTATCCATTCGAGTTCAAGAATTTGTTCAGCTGATTGAAGACAACTTTTTCAATGATCTTGCCTATGAAAGGAAGATTTGAGATCGGTCTATAGTTGCTTAATATGGTCTTAACCAGATTGCTCTTTTTCAAGAGGGGCTTGACAACTGCAGTTTTCAGTTTGGAAAACTCCCAGAGAGATGTGAGGAGTTTATCACTTCTAGGATATCTGCTTCTAAACAGTTGAACACACTTTTGAAAAAAGATGTGGGAAGTGCAAGGGCGCAGGTTGATGTTTTAAGGTGCTGTACGGTTTCTTCCAAAATTTTGCCATCAATAATAAATACACATTGGTGATGTTTTTATAAGCTATTGTACTGATTTGTTTTTAATAGAATATAAATAATTAAATTTGTATCTGTAATAGCTACAATAGCAAGTTCTGTGGTTGTCCATGAACTAATAAATTTTGACATTCATTAGAATTTAAATTTCGTGTCCTGGTGTTTATTATTAATATAACAGATTCATTTATTCATGGGTTTTGATTCCAGTGGTGGCTGCATTGTTTCCGATTCGTGTTGTCCAAACATTTCCAATAACTCCAGAGCATTGTAAAAATATATATATATAAAAATATATATATATATATATATATATATATATATATATATATATATGTATGTATAGTCTAGCACTATGTATAGGCCTATCTGCGTTCGCTTGGCGCTCCGTGCTCCATTTAATACATATTATTCTATTTTATTCAAATTGAGGATTCAAATTCCGGTAGTTCTAGTGTTAAAAAGACGCGTTTTTACAAAGACGTTCACGCATTTCCAATAACTCCAGAGCGTTGTAAAGTCCAAAAGTCAACATATTTTGTAAAAGGATAGATGTAATAATTTCCAAAATTCTCAACATGTTTTTATCTAACGAAATATTCTGCCTCAAACCATGTTTGTTGGCGTTTAGACATTCAAAAACATTTTCACTGGGGTGAAAAAACTTGCTGCACACAAAGCGAGGCACGCACCTTCCGGGGCAGTCTAGCAGCTAATATATATATATATATATAGTCTAGCACTATTATATATTACAAAAAAGATCGTATTATGAATGGGAATGGGAAAGCACATTACACCTTAAATATACTAAAACAACAAAAAGTATCCATGGATATTTTTTCCAAGTGTGTCACTTCCTGTTTAGGATTCTGTTTAGTGTCCCACCCAGTCTGAAGCTATTTGCATGTACAATTTGGAGACTGAATGTTAAGTTAATAATGCAGTACAGTCAAGTCAAGTTGATCAATCTAGTGAAATGACAAAATTATTGTGTATTTATTTCTAAATATCTGGCTTATCCAGCTCACACTTGTACCAAGTTTTTATTTTATTTAATAAAGAACATAAATAAAACAGAATTTAAAGATATTTGCATGAAGTATATGTAGCAAGGTAAGCAGGAGAAGGGGAGGGAGATTGTGAAGCAACTACCAATCCCATTACAGATTGCTGATAGGGTGGCCCAATTTAAAGGACAGGCAATATGGAAAGGCAGCCGGGGAGGAGGGTAAAAAAAATTACACGCACCGGACTGGAGACGAGAGATCGTTTGTTTGCCATCAAGATAAGTTTGTTAAACCGCCATAAAACACCAAAAAGGTATTTCGGATAGTTTTAGACGGCTGTTGTGCAGTCATGGAGGAAGATTCTGAAGAATCGATAATAGAGGATAGGGAAGGATTTACGGAGGTATTGGGAAAAAGCCAAAAGAAAAAAAATTCAAAACGTAAGAAATTCAAGGATCAAGAGGATAGCGAAGATATGACGGAACTAATGCAGGATAAAGTAAAAAAAAAGACAAAAGAAAATCAAGAAATTGTAAGAGAGCAAACTGTACAAAATGTTAAGGAGTCTGGATTCAAAGTTATGTTGACATTTGAAAAGAGTACAGGAATACATTTGCATCCAATAAGACTATCCAAGGCAATCGATAAAATCATTGGGTCAGTTGTTTTGGCTAAATGTTTGGGACTTGGGAGAGTTTTGATCATAGTGAAAGATATTGGGAAAAAAAAAACTTCTCAAGATTAAAGAAATGAATGGAGAAAAGGTCACAACCAAAGAGATTGGAGTAGAAAAGGTGGAAAAAGGGGTTATATATGGAATTCCAACATATATATCCACTGACGAAATGTATGAGAATTTAAGAGGAGGTAAGGTTATTAATGTGAGAAGACTGTATAAAACAAAGGAAGGACAACGACAAGAAAGTTTAAGTGTCTTGTTGACATTTGAAGGGAAAATGCCTGAAAAGGTTCAAATGGGATATATAAGTTACCCAGTAAGAGTGTATGTCCCAATGCCATTGAGATGTTTTAAATGTCAACGAATAGGACATGTGGCTGCAGTGTGTTGGGGGAAGGTAAGATGTGTAAAATGTGGAGGTGAGCATGAATATGATAAATGCACAGAGGTGAATGGATTAAAATGCTGCAACTGTGGAGGTGCTCACAGTGCAGCATATGGAGGATGTGAGGTACAAGTTAAAGCAAGAGAAGTACAAAAATACAAGTCTGAGCATAAAGTCACTTATGCGGAAGCAGTGAAGATCTGTAAAAGTAAGGAGGTCAGGAGGGAAGAGAAGAGGGATAATTTCAATCAAGACCCAAGGGACCTAAGAATGGAGAAAGCTAAGGAATCAGAACAACAGTGTGATATAAAAGATAGTACTTTAATAATGACTAAAGAGAACTTTCTAGCCTTTATTGTTAAGGTAATTAATGTCACTGCTATGTTGCCAAGCAGATCAGCCAAGATTAAAACAATTCTAGAAGCTGCATCAGAATTCCTAGGGATCTCTGGGATTTCAGTGAACGCAATTCATGAAATTCTAACTAGAGAAGCAGCAGTAGTAGTTTCACAGGTATTTGAGTAGTTAAATGGTGATTCATGTAATGCAATGGAACGCAAGGAGCCTTGTAGCAAATGGTCAAGAACTAAAAAAAACTGTTTTGGATATGGATCATAAACCAAGTGTAATTTGTGTTCAAGAGTCTTGGCTTAAGCCAAATCTGCAATTTGTACTACCAGGATATAAGTCTGTTCGAAAGGATAGAGTTGGGAAACAAGGGGAGGGGTGGTAACATTTATAAAAGAAGGAACTATTTATAGGGAATTAAGTGAGGTCAAGGATATGGAATGTGTTGTGGTTGAAATATATTTTAGAGAAGAATCAGTTGTAATATATAATTTTTATAATCCATGTAAGAAGATTTCTATTAAGTTGTTTGATAAGATTAAGAAAGAGACAAAGGAATTATGGTGTGGTGATTTCAATGCTCATAATTGTCTATGGGGGAGCTCAAATATAGATTATAATGGGGAAGTAATAGAACAGCTCATGGATGACAGATCACTAGTATGTTTAAATACAGGAGAAGGTACTAGGTATAATGTAGCAGAAAATACGGTTTCAAGTATAGATCTAACACTAATATCAAATGGTATGGCTGACCTATGTGAATGGAAAGTAAATAGCGAGAACACAATTGGAAGTGATCATTTTCCAATTATTTGTAAAATAAATATTGATAATAATCCAGAATGTGTTCTACAAAAGAAATGGTTGTATGAGAAGGCAGATTGGAATTCTTTTAGTAAGCATTGTGAAGAAAATAAAGATTTAGTGGTAAAAGATTCAGTAGAAACATTTTGTGATTCAATTACAAATATAATAATGGAAGCTGCAACATTATATATACCTCAAAGAAGGACAGGTCAGAAAAACAAAAATATTCCATGGTGGAAGGAAGAGTGCAGTAATGCAATTAAAGAAAGAAATAAGGCATTTAAACATCTCAGGGAAAATATGAATATGAGTAATTTGTTGGAATATAAGAAAGCAAGAGCTAAAACAAGAAGAATAATTAAGAATGCTGAAGAAAGAAGGATGGAGAGAATTTTGTTCTACCATAGGAAAAGATACTCCTTTGGATAAAATATGGAATATGTTAAGGAATATGAGTGGGAAAGGAAGGAAGTCTACTCTAATACCAGTTTTAATTGAAGAAGGCAAAGTTGCAGTAATAGATATAGATAAAGCAAACATGTTAGGTAAGGTATTAGAAAGTGCACATAGAATAGATTTGGGAGAAGAATATGAGATAAGGAGAAAGGAAATTTTAGACAAAAATCCTGATATAATGAAGAAAAGAAATAGCAATAAAAGCTGTATGGATGTAGAGTTTTCACTTACAGAATTGAAAGTAGCTTTACATAAATGTGTCAATACTACTCCTGGGGTTGATAGAGTAAGCTATAATATGATAAAGCATCTGTCAGATAATATATTATTAAAGATTCTTGAGCTATATAATAAAATATGGATGGAAGGAATTATTCCAAAAATATGGAAGAAAGCTGTAGTAATTCCAATTTTAAAGCCAGGAAAAATCTCAGCTAACCCAGGAAGTTATCGTCCAATTGCTCTGACTTCAAATTTATGTAAATTAATGGAAAAGATTATAGTTCATAGACTAACATATGATCTAGAGAAAAAGGGTAAATTAAGTAAGTATCAATGTGGATTTAGAGGTAAAAGATCAACCATGGATGCATTAATCAAGGTCAGTAATGAAGTAGAGAAGACAATAGCTATGAAAGAGATTATGGCAGTAGTGTATTTTGATATAGAAAAAGCGTATGACACGGTATGGAGAGAAGGGTTGTTAATTAAAGCTTCAAGGATAGGAATAGATGGGAATATGTATAATTGGTTATCTCAATTTCTGTTTGAAAGAACATTTGTAGTTCAAGTGGGAGGGTGTCAATCTTTAATTTATAAAGCAGAAAATGGTATTCCTCAAGGGAGTGTTGTAAGTCCAATTCTTTTTAATATCATGATTAATGATATTTTTGACAATTTAGGATATGGTGTGGGATGTGCACTGTATGCTGATGATGGGGCTATTTGGAAGAGAGGAAGAAATTTCAAACAAGTGATGTCAGGTATGCAAACAGCTATTAAAAAGGTGGAAGAATGGAGTATAGAATGGAGTTTTAAAATGTCAACTAGTAAATCATGTTATATGATATTCAGTAGAAAAAAAGATTTTAAGGATAATGAATTACTATTGTATGGGAAACCTTTAGAACAAGTTAAAACATTTAAATATTTAGGAATGTGGTTAGATGGGAGATACACTTGGAAAAAACATATTGAGGAAGTTGATAAAAAATGCAGGAGGATTTTAAATGTGATGAGGGCAATAGCTGGGAAAGAATGGGGAGCAGAAAGAGACTCAGTGCTAACAATATATCAAGCCTTGATCAGATCTTCTATTGATTATGGATGCATAATTTATGGGGCAGCTTCAGAATCACTATTAAAAAGTCTAGATAGAATTCAATATAGAGCCCTTAGAATATGTTTAGGAGCAATTAAAACTACTCCAGTCAATGCATTATTAGTAGAAGCGAATGAAATGCCATTGAATTTAAGGAGAGAGAAACTGTCTTTGGTATTATGGACATCTTTAATGAGTTACACTGGAGGAAATATAGCTAAAGATGTTTTAAATAATTGTTGGGAATATTTAAGTAGAATTGAGAGAGGATATGGATGGAAGATAAATCAGTTAACAGAGAAATATCAGATTGCTAATATTGAGTGTAGTGTGTCACCTGTATGGGGAGAGGTTCGAACTGGATTATTCCTGAGGTTAAAATTGATTTAGGAATATTAGATAAGAAATGGGAATGGGAGGAAATGGGTATAATTAAGTCTCAAGTTAATAAGTACATAAAGGAAAGATTTTATGCAAGTATGAACATTTATACTGATGGATCTAAAGATCCAAGAACAGGGATTACAGGAATAGGAGTGTATATTCCAGAGTTCAGAATATCAATATCTAAACGATTAACTTCTAGATTGTCAATTTATACTGTTGAAATGGTCGCTATTATAATAGGACTAACATGGGTAGAGGAGGTTAGGCCTGACAGAATAGTGATATGCTCTGATTCTGCTTCTGTCTTAACATCACTACTTACTAATTGTACTTCTAGAGAAGATTTGATGTGCTGAAATATTTTCATTAATATGGCTGAATACAAAGGAAAGGAGTAGAAGTTGGATTCTGTTGGGTGCCAGCGCATGTAGGAGTAGCTGGTAATGAGTATGCTGATGAGTTAGCAAAAAATGCTTTAAAAGGGAAGAAATAGATTTTAATGTTCCATTAAGTAAAAGTGAAGTTAAATCTATTATTAAGGAAAATATTATTAAAGAGTGGCAGGAAAAGTGGAATACAGATATTAAGGGACGATACTTATATAATATTAAAAAATGGTAGATACTAAGAAAAGCATAAATGGTAGAAATAGGAAAGAAGAGGTCATTATGACTAGGATGAGACTTGGTCATTCAAGATTGAATGCATCGCTCTTTATAATTGGAGTTCATGAGTCAGGCTTATGTGAGAATTGTGGGGAGAAAGAGTCAGTGGAGCATGTGATATATGATTGTAAAAGGTATGAGGAGGAAAGGAAGGAATTGATATCATATTTAAATGAAAGAGGGAAGGTTAATAGGGATTTATCATATTTGTTAGGTTATGAGTTTAATAAGGATAGAGAAGGATATAGAATATTAATGAAATACATATATAATACTGGATTAAGTGAAAGGATTTAGTTTAGAATAAGGATGGTCTGTTTTGTCCCAGATTTTATAGTCCAGTTTGGAGGAGCTGAACACGCAGCACCAAGCGGACTATGGGAGATGGAATGAGATGGAGCATCAAATAAATAAGGATGATTATGTGAGAAAGAATCAAAGGAAATAATAATAATAATAAGGAAAACCTGATTAAAAGAAATCATGACTGCATAACAGCAAAGGTAGGTGGCGATATGCACTAAGAATGCAACGCGCCAATAAACGAAAGAAGAAGAAGAAGAAGAAGAAGGCAGCCGGGGTCCTTGCAGCACCAGTTAGCTGTTTGGCTAGTAGCCGTGTGGGACTGGGTGTCCTGTGGTGTATTTTGTCTCAATTGAAGGTAAACCTGTATTTTTTCGGTGTACTATTACAAGGGATGTTTTTTATTGTACTGATGCAGTCACCAGTATAGATTTAATAATTTTTGTAGATGAATTGGGGGTATTTGAATCCATTAATGTATCATATGGGTATGAGTTGGTAATTATGGTAATATGGTTATTTTATTATGTTTTAGAACTGTTTTCCTGATGGAATAAATTCAGGACCACCATGTATTTGTCTGGTAGTGCACCTTAAAGGTATGGTTATTCATTTTGAGTTTGTTGTTTGTTTGTTATCTGGATGTGACTGACGCTCATGAAAAATATTCTATTTTTTGTATAGGGTGTTGGATGTTGATTGCTAGTCGCTGTTCTCTTATATTGTTTTTTTTGTTTGATGTTTATTTGATTTTATGTGACAATTGTGAAACTGACTGCTCCCTGACTTATTTGTGGTGATTAATTTCCTAGCCAGCTATATGTGTTTTTTGTTTATTGTTTTTTTGTTTAATGTATTGGTTGATTTGTTGCTGGCTAGTGGAATTGTTTATTTATCTATTTTTGTTTTTTTCTTTAAATTATGTATTTAATTTAAACCGCTTTCCATCCTTGATTAAGCTGCAGGGGGTAGTTTCCCATCGTGGTCGGTGGAGAACTGGGAGTACAATTTAATAGAGCCCTTATAGGTCTTTTGGTGTGGCTACTAATTGTGAACGTGTATCACATAAGCATGTTTGTAGTGAAGGGCTTATGGGGGTTTGCTGTGGTTTGCACATGATGCAGTGAAGTGTCCCCTGTATAGGTAGCTCAGGTTTTTTTGTATTCCTAGTTGGACAAATTGAGAAATTGTTGCCCCTGCCAGCTGAATTAAGTCATGCCCTGAATAATTTTATGGTAGTGTTTAATAAAGAATTTTGTACTTTTTTACAATTTGTTGTTGTCTGTGATCGATCTATTTTTTTTGGCCCTAGCGGGTGTCACATATATTTAATTTGTTCTTATTCACCTTCAAGAGAAGAACATACATTATAATATGATCATCATTACAAAGCACATGTGCAGTTATCATTCAACATCTGGTGTAACTTTAAAAAAACATTAAAGAAATTTTAACTCTCCAAGGGTACTTTAATAGCGCCCATACTGAACATCACATGTGGCTTTGGACGAATTTCATCAATGACTGTTATTCGATTTGGATCCCACACGCAGTCTTCCTCAAGGCCGCTTGACACCATGCCACAATTTGGAGGGCACCAGGCAGTGTCATACCCCTTTTTATGCCAGGTCTTCTGCCATCGATGATTTTGTTTGTCAATCCTTATCACATTCCCTACATTGACCTTCACCCTCAGAACCACTCTCTGGTCCTCATGTAGATTCAGGGGGTATCTGGAGGCCTTATTTAGATCTCGGCTGAGATAGACACCAGGCCCAAGCATCCCATCAGAAGATGGTTTAAAGCCAGATACTTTAATTTTCTCAGCAGCCATCCTGGATGTGCCATGGTACATTCTGTAGAATTTATCTTTAGTTGGTGCTATGCAACTACTGAGGCATGGTGGACCAGTTGGACCCAAATCATCTTCAGCCCACATGTCTGCACCTGAACAAAACACAAATAAACTAAATTTCCTAAAACTATTAATAAAAACTCAGAAGGTTATCAGAGAGAGAGAGAGAGAGAGAGAGAAAAATACATTAAAGATTATGAATATAATAAATGTCAACAGTAGAAAATATTCAAAATATTACAGTAATAATCATATTATTGGTTATTACAAGGTTGATAGGCATTATTAACAAAAACAAAGTAGCAATTTACCTCTGATGTTGCTCCTACCTTTAAACCTTCTTAAAGCAAGTTTATAAACGGCGTACCATTCAGGGTGTGTCCAAAATGGAAAATGTTCCATTGACATTCAGTTTCTCTTCATATTGGTACAGTATACTATTATGCAAGAATACTTTTATGAAATTTGTAAAGCATGATGATGTAAAGTCATTTTGTAGATCTAACTGTTGTTTCCTTTTAAATTTCTCCAGCATCCAAAAGCAAAGAGAGTCTTTCTATAATTCTCCAAGACCAATTTATTGATAATTCTGAAGAAAACTTGATTTGCATCTATGTTTCAGGTTTAACAATGACCTTTATCAAGCTTTTATTAAAACAAGCAGCAATTGCACTGATCTCTGTTTTATGTTCTGTTTTATGTATATCCTTTTGGAAATCTTTTTAATTTATTTTATTTCAAAACCTCTGCATTTAAGGAAGTATGTGTATTTGCATAATTAAATACTATACATGGACTTCTAAGTGAGATGATCTGCATAATGCTGATTAATTCCAATCTAACTTTTTGTTTTAATGTTTATATTTTAATACATAATTTTTATATTACATGGTCCATTAAAATTGAAATGACAAGAAGGACTACCAACTTCCCAGTTTCATTTCAAACAAAAACGTCAATGTATTTTAAGTTTTGTTTCTACATTACTGGACTGTTTTCCTGTAAATGCCGCACCTAGCCAGAAATATGTACACAGCTGTGACAGATGGAGTCTCAAGATAAAAAGGAGAAAGTGTCAGGTTACTGAACAATAACACGGCCTATGATTGATATGTTTACGTGGAGTTGGGTAGGGCTCAGAGTACAGTATGTTGCTTATTCAATCTGACACAGATTTCCATAGGAATCCTAAATAAGAATTATAAATCACTTGAAGCCATTTTAAAATGAATGGTGCACATCGATTGCTTAGTGAAATCTTATTTTACACTTTGCGAGTGCTGATGGATCTTGGTAAAAATAAATGAAAAAAAAAAACTTTAAGGCAAACCTTTCTCTGTCAGCAATTGATCATCTAATGTTAAGTTGAGTATCAATGTAGTCCACATATATGACACAAAATTACACAGCAACTCAAATTTGCTTACATCATTTTCATTTATTTATGTTTTATTTGTTGACAGCTTCAGCATCAGAACATATGGATATTGTATGCATTCTGACAAACAGAACATGCTCCAACTTAAAATTTCATTATTATGGTGGGTCAGAAAACATCATGAAAATAATAATTATAACCTACTTGATACCAAACGAGGTCTAATGTGAGATTATATAAAATTATATTTACTTCTTTGATCTATAACAGTTCAAAATAATTTCTGAATGTCTTTTTAATACTACAGGACACGGTAAGACAAGATGTTTTTCTTGCCAATAAAATCATGAGGAAAAAACTACTTATTACTCAACAAAGCTACGAATTAGCTAAAAATGATGACAGTATTATCAGTTTCTTTCTTTATTTCTGTCCAGCTTCAGCCTGAGAAAATATTCCACGATCAGCATCAGCATCAGTGACAGCACAATTCTCTATTCACTATTCAATATTCATTGCTCATTACAAACACCACATAATTCTTACTTTGGACGAATTAAATCAATAACTGTGATTCGTCTTGGATTCCAAACACAGATTTCCTCAAGACCACTTGGCACAATGCCACATTTTGGGAGTCAGCAGGTAGTCATACACATGATCATGTACATTTTTTTCCATTGGGTAAACTTGATAGTCCATAACTTTCCCAACATTAACCTTCACTCTCAGAACACTTCTCTGTTGTATTGGAACTTGATCCATCTTTCTGCTGGCATGATCCATCTTTCTGATCTCGGCTGAGGTGTATACCTTGCCCAAAAATGCCACAAGACTGAGGAAAACCATAGGCTTTAATTCTTTCTGCATTCTCCTTAGTTGTGGCATGGAACATGGTGTAGATTTTATCTTCAATTGGATCTTCTGTACTTTGAAGGGATGGTGGAATTTCATCTATAACAGAGATTCATTTTGGATCCCAAACAGTCTTCTTAAAGACAACTTGATACCATGCCACATTTTGGAGGACACCAGGCAGTGTAATACCCATAATTGTGCAGATTAAGTGGACAATTAAGAGGATATCTGCTGGCCTTCTTGAGATCATGTCTGAGGTAGACACCATGTCCCAGCATGCCATATTATGATGGAAAAAAGCCAAAGAACTTGATCTGTTCTGCCGGAGTTTGAGAGATCCCATGATACCCATGGCACACCTGAATACAAGTCATCCTCAGCCCACATGATTAAGCCTTAAGACAAAAATAAACCGAAAATCTGTTTAAGTGTTCCAGTTTGACTAAAAAAACACCCTATTTAAAATTTAAGAGGAAGGAGGAAGGGAAAGGATAAGGAGGACTGAAGGAGTGCAATCAGAAACAGATTAACAGTTACATAAGTGGGGGTGAAAATATGTTACTTATCTCTCTAATGATAAATTTGGTAAAAAGCAGAGCCCAACACAGGTTACAACAGCAAATTGTTCTTGGGTACAGCCTTTAACTAATAGTGTAAACCACATTGCAGGTGTAGAAAAATGACAAGCTCATTAAGAAATATTCTGAGAGCCTGAAGCAGGTTTTGGAGTGAGTATGTAGTGGTTGCATATATTTGTTCAATTACATACCTACACGATTTCACACTGCAATAGTTTTGCACTTACTAATGGCACTTTCCTTGACTGTGTCTTTCTTCTGCGCTAGCTTCTACTACTCTAGCTACTCATTTGCAGTGCGATACTGCAGATATTATTTCCTTTTGTATGTCAAATTGTTTGTTATGTACCACATTTGTTAGTCACCTAGGATAAAAGTGTCTGCTAAATTACTAAATGTAAGTAATTTAGGCGCTTACAATAACTTTCCAAGTACCAAATTAGATGGTAAGAACATATATGAATGAACATGTGATTGTAGCATGTGATTGTATTTAAGGCATAACCCAGATCACATTAGAAAATAAGTTTCATATCTCTACCATCACACAGCAATTCCTGTGAAGGTAAAGGAGGTCAACAATATGTCATTAAATCAATCTTCAAAGGTCAAGGGTGTTCAAAGGTTTGTGGACATGCAAGTCTAAACTTCCTGTGTATGAAATATGACACAATGGAAGGTAAAATGACTGTGCAACTGCCACCCAGCATGTGTGTAAGCCTGCACATCTAATTGAAAAGGCAGTTGTTGTTTTTTTTTGCACTTTTATTATTTGCATCATGTTCGACATGATATTACCCTTTATTTATATTGGCTTAACAATTAACATAACAACAGCATTATGAACCAAACCCCCCTGTACTCCATAAATACAAAGAATGTTCAAAAAAGGTTTTGAAAGGTTGTGCATTCTTCTGTTCAACACAATGCATTACTGATTTATTTCTTATCCTCAATTAAGTTTTTAAACCAATGAATGTAACTAAAACCTGGTGTATTTGTATCCTTTTATATATTTTTTCAGTCATTTAAACAACACAGAGCTTAAACAATTATAATTAAAAATAAATGTATGCAATGGTTGTTAATGATCATTTTATTATATATTAATGAATTGTGCTTTAATTCTTGCACACCCATTTTTCTCTTGGCACACCCAAAGTCTTGTTTCTGGCTATGCCACTGGTGCAGACAATAGGTCAATAGGACTTCAAATACCACCAGGGGTGAAACTACCCTTTTACCTTTTACCTTATCTTTGCCCCTTTGCACGTTTCACCGTCTGACCACGTCCCTTGGGTTTGTTTTGGCACCCCACATTTGTATGGTGCCCCTATGCATAGCCTTAAAACGTGTAGGCTTAAAAGTGCTTTACTATGTAAAAAAGAATAACCCACCAACATATTTCTTGTTTGGCTAATAGGCAATGTGCAAGGTTGAAATACTGCACTGTTAAAATATTTAAGAGTCACATTTAACAATACGGAGATAAATTAGACATTTAAAGAACAGTAATAGTGAAGTCTCTTTTATTCTTTGTAAAACATGAGAAAATTAGCATCTTGGTTGATAACATGTAATTTTTGTTCATTTGTATTGTTTTTCACATTACATTAGAGTGGACAGACCTTAAAACACGTAAATTATGTCGATGATCTGAATTCATCTCGGATCCTAAACACAGTCTTCTTCAAGGCCACTTGGCACCATACCACAATTTGGAGGGCACCAGGCAGTGTCATACCATGGTCATTCCAGGTCTTCTGCAGTGGATATCCTTGACAGTAAATTCTCTTTATTCATCCACCATTAACCAAAACTCTTAAAACAACCCTATCAAGCTCAAACAGATTAAGAGGGTATCTGCTGGCCTTGTTCAGATCTCAGCAGAGATAGACACCACGTCCCAGCATGCCACCTTCAGATGGCCAAAAGCCAAAGGTGGTAATCAGTTGTGCATTTTCACAGAGAGGTCCCGTGATACATTAGGTATACATTACCATCAACAGGTTCTGTATAACTTGGCAGACATGGCACTCCTGGATACAAGTCATCCTGTGCCCACATGATTCCAAAATACAATCCTAACAATTAAAAAAAGTGAAGAGGCTGGTGAGAAGAATTAGAGGTTTGTGTAAATTAAAGATGCCTTTTAGTGATAGATATAGTGATAGATAGAGTAGGAAAGGAATATGTTGCTCACCTCATGGATGACAAATTCAGACTTAGTAAAAAGCTGTTTAAGAGACATATACAGTATACTCAGGTAATACTTGAAGGCCACATCTTATAATGGGAAGCCCATCTTTTAGTTTAGTTTCTTTCAGACAACATGCAAAGGCAGTAAATAACCAGATAGTTACATTTGACAGATGCATACTATGAATTTCATTTCAGATGAAAATGTAAAATTCAATCTGATATTATTTAGACACTGAAATGCACTTTCACCACACAGTGCAAATGGTAAATGGTCTGCACTTATATATCACTGTTTTAACCTTAGCAGTATTCAAAGCACTTTACAGTGTGTCTCATTCACCCATTCACAAACACAGTCACACACTAATGACGGCAGAGCTGCCTTGCAAGGCGCTAGCCTGCGATTGGGAGCAACTTGGGGTTTGGTGTCTTGCACAAGGACACTTCAGCATGTGGAGTCGTGTGGGTCTCATCAACGGTTTGTTTGGCATCTCATTCAGCACACAGCTGAATAAAACAGGCTGCATGACACTGATAAATGATTACTGCCAGAGAAACATTCACATACAGGTGTGAGGGACTTCAGCATTTTACAAATAACACAAAGTACAAACATTTTCCTCTCTTGGTTTTGGTTTTCCTCACTTGGTTTTGTTCGAGCGTCCTCTCTGTGTGCGAATGATGTGAAGATCAACTTGTATTTTATTAAAGTTCATCACTGAAAAGGTTTGCAGACTTGCAGACGCGTAACAGAAATGCTGCTTTAGCGTGCAGTTAGCTTCCACGAAAACCACCGAACATAGATTATGTGTTCTATAACGTAGTGTTCCCGAAATTCAAACTTTCGAGTTTGTCTATGATGCCCAAAATAGACTTAGGTAAGTTGGTTTTATATTCGCACATTCGCGTTAAAGAACTTTTTCAATTAAATTTTTTTGAAAAAAAACAATTTTTTTCAGATTCGAAGCAGCTACATGATATTGACAACAAAGGTTGTGAACTACAACATTTTTTACAATCGATCAAAATGGGCAAGTATATTTTTAAGCATGTACTTTAGAGATGAATATTCAATGTGTGTCGTAACCAAGATAGGGACCGTCTAAAAAGTTAATATTGTTTTTCATCGTGTGCAAACAGACAACTACATTTTAGCCAACTGCAGATGTAGCCTACTGGCAAATATCTCTCACATTATGTGTTCTGATGCTATCGAATGTCCTTTAGCAACAAAACCTGCATTATAATGATGGTGTTTAAAAATGTGTTTATGAAATAATAATGAATGAATCTGTACATAAACTGTAATTTGGTAACAATCCAGACTGTAGAAAGGAAACCCTTACAAAAATAACCTACAGGAATCCTGCAGGATTTTCATTTTTTCTGCAGGTATCCTGCAGGAATTATAAAATCCTGCAGGATTTTTCTCTTGTGCTGCACAGCAGTCCTGCAGGAAGTTTAAAATCCTACAGGATTTAAAAAAAAAATCTGCAGGAATTATAAAATCCTGCAGGATTTTTCACTAGTGTAGGATGTTGCTGCATGTTTCTGTTGTATTGAAGGGCTCATTCTAAAACAAGTAGGAATGTCCTGCACATACTGCTGTGCAGCACAAGTGAAAAATCCTGCAGGATTTTATAATTCCTGCAGAAACTAAATGTTTTCTTACAGGAGTTTTTTCCTGTAAATGAAAAATAAATAAATACAAAATGAAAAATAAATATAAAAAAAACTACAGGTTTTGGATTCAGGATAGACTATATAATGACTAGAGAATAAAACTGTGATAGTTGCTGTAGTTTTAGTCATACAATTTTTATTTAATTAGATTCAAGTACATTTCGTTGAACTATTTTTTATATATTATGCTCTGTTGGCAGCAATAGAAACAATGAGTCTTAACAAATAAATGAATACAATTAAGAGTAAGAATAGATATAGGCAAAAATAAAAAATTAACCATTACTCTAAATCATTTCAAAATTATGCATTTATGCAAACATCCAAGACATTTCAACATTTAAGAGATATGAGTCTGTGTACTGTACACTTTTACATTTTATAACATTAAGATCAAAACCAGCAATTTATTTTTAATCCAACTCCCATCTATTTGGTTGGATGCAAAAAAATTATTTGCAAGACCTGGCAGGTCCTTGAGATAGACACAGGTTGAATGTATGTCTGTGCATTTGATTAGTTCAACTGAGTCTATCCCTCTTTCTTTTAAAATGCTTGTTGCTGTTATCCCTGATTCTCTGTCTTTGCTGATGTCATTACTTGTTGTTTTCATAACATCAATGAAGGCATGACCCTCTCCTTGCGCATTACCTACATTTATAAATGATCGTATTAATGCTACAGACCCATGTTTGGTTTGAACTGCATAGTTGATTCTTTTAGATAAAGATTTTGCTCCTTTTGAATGAATTCGCTTGCCATATACCACAGCCCTAGAATAAAAACTGAAAGCTTTATTTGCACTAAAACCTGACTCTTGAAGGAGATAAGACTCTCTTGGGGTTGGCTGTCGTACATTTGGGCATCCAAGAAACATCACGCTAGAACTACCAATACACTTTGTGACAATCTTGGTACCTCCCAACATTTTTTCAACAAAGCTTTTGCTGTGTTGTGTTTGTTCATCATTGAATACAGCAGCAATGAGTCGTGGAACATGCTGGTAAAGGTTAAACATGTTAACAATTTGCTCTGCTACAGCTTGTGTGCCATGAAAGAGTTTCTGAAGGTGTCCATTCTGGGACTCATATAAGAATGCACTGTGACTCCATAAAGGACCCCAATTTTTTACAGATGCTGCTGCATGTACAAGTATGTGGACATTATAAGACACATGACACTTTCCATACAGAGACTCAAAGCGGCCCACAAATGATTTTAAAAGGCCATCAGCTTTGTCAATGTCATGGGGGAATTGAATCTTGAAGGAGAATGTATGTGGCCTGTACTAGAAGTAGTAAATGGTCAAGATATTTTCTGGGTAAAATGCCGAACAAACAGGGAAGGCTGTAAAATAAGAAAAAGTGTCTGTATTCGAAGCTTTCCAATATTTACGCAAAGAAATTGAACGGGGTGGTCTTGTTATACTTGCAGGTGGTTTAATGGCAAGTAACCTTCTTTCAATTTGCTCGACTTCTCTTCCAATGTACCAAGACTCTGTATGGTATTTGGAGTCAAACCATAGGGTAGTCAGCTGGCGACAAACACCAAGTAATATGCCATGCATGTAATCATATCCAAATCCAGTAACCATGTTAAAAAACATCAGCAGCATTAGAGGAGATGGACCTTTTACACCATTTATGCATGTTTCCGAATCCACAGCTTGCTGAGCATCTTTAGTGTGTTTTTTGTGTGATCTTAGCTCTGGCTCCGTTGACTGCAAAGGATACACCCTTGTAAACCCATTACCCTTTTCTACAACTTCACCCTTTTGATAACACCAGTTACAACCATGCTCTCCATTAAATTGCTTGACGTTCTGTACAGCACAACGAGCCACTGAATCACAAATGCAAAGCAAACTGTAAACATGGACTACTGATTTTTCACCTTTCCACTGACAAGGTAACCCTTGGTTTTCAAGACTTCGCAATTCATTAACAAACGATTGCAGAAACGAGTTCATTTCTGGCTTTCTTGGCCCAAACCACAAACCGCCAAGAATGACATGCTTTGCCCTCAGATTAGGGGAGCTCGTTGATTGTAACTTGAAGTGGCCAGATATGAAAAGGAGAAGATTTGAAAATTGGAACACCATCAACATTCCATGACACTGAAATATTCGCCAAATTTGGGTCATTTAGTGCATCAATAGATTTGTACATAGTGCCATCAAATATGTCTTCAACGTTTTGTGAGTTGCGCTTTGTCCTTGACCATTTGTAATTCAAAGACTGACAAAAATCTGTATTCTGAAATTTACCTCTTAATTGATCTGCAATAGATAACTTGATAAAGACAGAGCCAGATTTGATTAGGTTTTCCATGTCCCCTGGGGCACCATTGCATGAAGCACAGTGGGTGGGGATTTCATTACCAAAGAAATATTGGCAGGATGGGCAAATATACTGGACTTCAAAAGTGTCACAGTGAAAGGATTTCATGAACTTGTATAAGCTATCTGGAACGCCATTGGTTGAATCAGGACAGTGGAGATTGATAAGATCTAACAAGTCACTCAAAGCCACTTTGGATGTTGTATGCCTGAGGCTGTAGGCAAGTATAGACAGGAGAGATTCTTCATTAGTGATTTTGGCATTTGGATATATCTTTTCCTCACTGGCACACCACTCCTCTCTTTCTTCTGTGCTTCCCTCACAAACTGCACTGTGGTTTCTGACAATCTAGAAAGTAAATATTGCACTTATTACAAGCTGACACATAAAGAAGAAAAAAAAGTGTGAGGCTATAGACTAGTACATATTCTAAACTTTATTCTCACATGAGTCTGTGGAAAGTTCTCATAAGCTGTGCTAAAAACATCATCCTCATCATCAGCAGAAAAGCTTTCCTGTCAGAAATTGTGCATTTATTACACATTAAAACAAAGATATGAACACAGATATTTACAAATGTATGCAAAAAACATTGGATAAAAAGAAAAGATCAGAAATTCTTCTCACATCAGCATCTGAAAAGTTCCCATCAGCATCGCTGATGACCTCATTCTCATCATCAGTAGAAACGTTTCCCTGTGAGACATGTACAGCTATTGGACCACTATGCATGTACTATACTTTTACATTTTTATATGTACTGGCTGAAAAGGAACAAAGAATTGCCAACCTTATGACAATAAAGAAGCGCAATTCTAAAGAAGATTAACTTTGAAAAAAAAAAAACTATTCTCACATGAGCATCAGGGGAGTTCCTGTTAGATTTGCTGATATTGTCACCACTGTCATCATTGGAAATGTTTTCCTATAAGTATGAAATTATAAACATACAGGAGCTAGTTAGACATGGCTTCTTGTCTAACTATGGCCATGTATTTATCACTGAAAATGGTTTTAGGCCAACATCAAAACCTGAATTACTTCAACTATATCAGGAATAAGCCATGTCTTGTATGATCTTCTCTTTTTGCGCCTGAAGAAGAAGAAAGAGCAGAATTCTTGCTTATTTGATTAATGTCAATATGTAATTTTACAATAAGAAAACAATTGCCTAAATTACAGTTATTTGCATATTATTCTGAATTCAGCAACCTATTATATTCTGTGTCCATCGCCTTTTTGTAGCTGCTGGAACAGGTGCCTCTTCATTTAAGTACACTTTATACTCCATTTGTATCCTTCAAAAAGAAACAATAGTGTTATTTCTTTGTAAGCATAATAAAGAATATATTTTTTTTGCATTATCCGAATAGCTTAAACCAAATTGTAATATGAGAACATTTTCTAAAAATTACAATAACGAATCTGGGTATTTATAAAATTGAATTAGGAACATAGGATTAATATATATATATATTTTTAGAAGGCTATTTATTTTAAAGAAAATAAAAGTTGTCGCGAAAGACTTGTGTTTTAAGGAATCTGTTGAATAAGAGTCTTTCACCCTGAAAAAGACGCTCGTGTAATTTACATAAAGAACCGGTAAATGAATCTTTCTAGAGATGACTTAGTGATGATTAATTAGTGCTTAGCAAAAGACCTTGGTAAATTTTATTGATACGGTTGGGTCATTTAATTAATGCAGTCATACACTCGTTCTCTACATAGATTTCAGCGTATTCCCATTTCTGCAACTGAATCTTGATGACTGATGGTTGTTTGTGCTTTTTAAAGAAATTTTCTGGGTATAATACAAGTTACACTCAATCAGTAGCATTTGTGCATTTATAATGTTGATTAGCACAAAATATTATTTCGTTCCTCTTTTACAAAAAAAAAAAAAGAAAATAAAGAAACAATAGATAATAAAGCGTTTATAATGGAATTGAATGTGGCCAGTCCATAAACATTAAAATAGACACGGTTTCAAAAGTGTAGCCACAAGATGTAAACATTTTGTGTTAACATGATTTTAGAGTGATAAAATTGCTTACAGGGTTTACAGCATTATATCATCAGGGCAACGAAGTTGTAATATTGGAAATAACTTCAATAAATAAGATTAGTATGCAATATTATCCCTCTGAAATCATGTTCATGCACATAGTGTTTACGTCTTGTGGCTACACTTTTGAAACTGTTTGTATTTTAATATTTATAGACTGGCCCCATTCACTTCCATTGTTTTTGTAATAAACGTGATGAGTCAAAATTCCTTTTCACAGTAATCAACATTATGCCACAAATGTTGTGGATTGAGTTTCATTTGTATCTAACCCAGAATGTTTTTTTTTTTTTTTAATACAACTACATTTCTACATTTACAGAAGAAAATGTGAGTTGTGCTTGCCCGTGCATAACCTGTCACCACAATGCTAGGGCGTTGTCAAGTGCATTGCTATGCGTCTGTATGGTGTTCTCGGTGGTTGCCATGGTGATTGCTTGGCTGACTGCTTGGTGGTTGTTTACTGTACCAGGTCAAAATAGCCCACCCCCTAGTCTATATGATATTCTGCTTCTTAGATATGGATTGGGTCCCTCCTTCAATGTAAATCTATGGGATTTTTTTTCACCTGATTTATCATCTGCCAGACAAAAATCACAAGTTTAGAAAACTAGTTAAAAATGTCCCCTCGCAAACCACATTATTTCATGTATCAAGCATGAGCAAATAACAATAGCGATGCTTGCCTAAGCAAACTCTACTTATTAGCATCAGAGGTTATGGTGGGTCATTGTGTGTCCAGTTTAGAGATTGGAAGTGTGCAGGTGCTGTTGTTTGAACCTGGTAGTTGCACAGTGTGTACATTGGTGGGACTTTGGAGTGAGTAGAACAGCAGAGAAGGTGATAGAAGTGTGTCTGTGTAGGTGTGAGGGCTGGTGACATTCACACATCTCCGCAAACAGACCAGCAGAGTGAGACCTAGAGAGATGGCTTGGGAAAAACAGGGTAATGAAATGAGACACTGAGAGAAACTGGGAATTTTGGCTATAGTATATGTTATGGTTTGGTGTCTGCAGGTTAAAATGACGATTCACCTACAGCTTGCTGAGCCTCAAGAGACCATTTTACATTTCCATTATGCTTTCCGGTGCAATTTAGAGAGTTATTTACAACTTGCAAAATTCATAGTATACACAGTAGAATTCAGATTTACAGTTAAAGGAATATTTCGGGTTCAATACAAGTTAAGCTCATTCAACCACATTTGTGGCATTATATTAATTACCTCAACATTGTATTTTGACTTGCCTCTCCTTTCTTTAAAAAAAGAAGCAGCAAAAATCTGGTTAACAGTGAGGCACTTACAATGGAAATGAATGGGGGCAATTTTTTAACATTAAAAAACTCACTGTTTCAAACGTTTACCCACAAGACATAACAATATGCATATACACATGATTTTAGTGTTATAAAGTCACTTACTAACTTTTCTGTGTAACAACTTTTTCTGTGCCATGATGATGCAATGTCAACAAACCCTAAATCCATAAAATGGATTACAATTTATTCAAATTTTACAATTCAAATAATGCATACGTTTTAACAGAAAAATGAATGTAAGTGCGTTTATTAAATGATAAGCTTCACATTTCTCCCTTTAAATCCACCACATATTGGCCCCATTCACTTCTATTGTAAGTGACTCACGGTAACTTTGTTTTTGCTTTTTATAGAATAGGAGGAACGAGTTAAAAAGTAAATATTTGTGGTTATGCAACAAATGCTGTCGATTGAAAAATTGGACACTGTTTCCATATGTTTCCATCATTAAACTTCACTTCAAAATCATAATAGGGAGTTTGTCCTACCTAACAGCTTCCACTATTCTGAGAAGGCTTTCCATTAGATGTTGGAACACGTACTACTAATAAAATCTGTTTGAATGAACTGTAAGTTGCTTTGAAAGTGTCTACCAAATGCAATTATATAAAACAGTTTACCATAACTCATTGTTTCAGCATGTTTACCTCAATGTTCAGGTCAAATGAATCGTCCATCGTGTGCATCTCAACACCTCTGAGCACATTTGAGGAGGCGTGTGTATGGCACCAGCCTCCACACCTCTGTAGACACACTTCTCTCACCCTCTCTGCTCCTCTGCTCTCAATAGTCCTATACTGGCAACTTGTTCTCTGGGCCCAAACACAGGATCACCGTTCCCGCTGCAGCACCTACACATCTCAGCCCTGACCCAAGAAGAGACCACACGGTGACCCTGTGTGTACATGCTGCTGGTGTGAACATTACAATCAGATTCCATATTCCAAATACATTAGGAATTATGGTGGCAAGACAACTTTAATACTTTTGTAATGCTTTGTGTATTTTATAAAATGATTTTTTTAAAAATCATAATTTTATCATTTGTATTATATAATAGCAATATTTGTATTGTTCTGTTGCCTGGAAAATGTGCAAACTCCAGGGACACAAATTACAATTCTAAACCACTACATTTAAGTACAATCATACGTGAGCTGAAATAGCCTGTCACATCTATTTATTGTTTTTGCTGGTTCATAGTTGACCCTTCCAATAAGAGGCTGGATTACTGTTATAATCTCATTACTGTGAGGTGACATGTGAGTGGAATATTTAGTGAGATTGAGAGGAGGGGTTCAGTTGAAACTGGCTCAAACTGTACGCACATAGATGAAAGATAGAGCTGTATCGTTCTCCAGGGGTAGAGCAACTTAACAAATAACAGACCAGGTAAGTTTAAGTTTGTGTGAATGGTTGTTTTTGTGTAATCATTGTAAATCGATGTGAGACTTTACAAAGTGAAACTGATTTCACATTACCAATATGTTTTTACCTAAATTCAAAATGTGGTAAGCCTATGACCAAAAAAATTCATACAGTTATACAAAGAAAGTGATGCAGCACACTTTTGTTGAGGTATACTGTACATTTGTGTTTTTCTCAGTAGAGTGCTTGCCATGTGAACAGTACATGTTGGAATATACAATGTTTGGCTTCATAGAAGAGAAAAATAAAACTGCACAACTCAAAATAAGGCTGATAGCCAAAACGTTTTTTGGCATAATTTGCACCTCTGAATTTAAGGTGTGTGTTTACATAAAGGAATGTTTTGGGTTCAATACAAGTTAAGCTAAATTGACAGCATTTGTTGCATAATGCTGATTACCAAAAAAAAAAAAAAATTATAATAATTTGACTCGTACATTTATGACTCGATATTTGAATTTGTTTTTCTTTAATGGATATGATGTGACAAGCTTTGGACACCTGCATTTGGGATTTTCTGCCATTCTTCTCAACAGATCCTCTCAAGCTATGTCAGGTTGGATGGGGACCATTGGTGGACAGCAATTTTCAGGTCTCTCCAGACACCACTAATTGGGTTCAAACTCTGGCTGGGCTACTCAAGGACATAAGCCAGTCTTGGCTGTGTGCTTAGGGTCATTGTCCTGTTGGAAGGTGAACCTTCGGCCCAGTCTGAGGTCCTGAGTGCTCTAAACCACATTTTCATTAAGGACATCTCTATGTTTTGCTGCGTTCAGCTTTCCTTCAACACTGACCAGTCCCCCAGTCCCTGCTGCTGAAAAACCCCCCATAGCATGATGTTGTTACCACCATGCTTCACCGATGGGATGGCATTGCGCAGGTGATGAGCGTTGCCTGGTTTCCTCCAGACATGATGCTTGGAATTGAGCCCAAACAGTTCAATCTTAATTTCATCAGACCAGAGAATCTTGTTTCTCACAGTCTGAGAGTCCTTTAGGTGCTTTTTGTGTCTTGCATTGACGAGAGGCTTCCGTCTGGCCACTCCAGCCCAGATCGGTGGAGTGTTACAGTGATGGTTGTACTTCTGCATGATTCTCCTATCTCCACACATGATCTCTGGAGCTCAAACAGTGACCATCAGGTTCTTGGTCACCTCTCTTACCAAGGCCGTGAGTGGTGGTGGCGTAGTGGGCTACAGCACATAACTGTTAATCAGAAGGTCGCTGGTTTGATCCCCACAGCCACCATCATTGTGTCTTTGAGCAAGGCACTTATCTCCAGGTTGCTCCGGGGGGATTGTCCCTGTAATAAGTGCTCTATAAGTTGCTTTGGATAAAAGCGTCTGCCAAATGCATAAATGTAAATGTAAGTCCCTTCTCCCCGATTGCTTAGTTTGGCACCGGGTGGCCATCTCTAGGAAGAGTCCTGGTTGATCCAAAATTCTTCTATTTAAGAATAATATGGAGGCCACTGTGCTCTTAGGAACTTTCAGTGCAGACGAAAAAATGTTGTAGCCTTCCCCATTTCTGTGCCTCGTGTTCTGTGTTGTTCGACACAACCATGTCTCTGAGCTCTGCATAAAGTTCCTTTGACCTCATGGCTTGGTTTTTGTTCTGATATGCATTTTCAGCTGTGAGATCTTATATAGACAGGTGTGTGCCTTTCCAAATCATGTCCAATCAATTGAATTTGCCACAGGTGGACACCAATCAAAGTGTAGAATCATCTCAAAGATGATCCAGAGAAATGGGATGCACCTGAGCTAAATTACAAGTGTCATAGCAAAGGGTCTGAATACATACTCCATTGTGATATTTCAGTTTTTTTTTTTTTTTATAAATTTGCAAAGTTATCAAATGTTTTTAGCTTTGTCATTATGGAGTAGTGTAGATTGATGTGAAAAAATAAATAACTGAAAGCAATTTAGCATAAGGCTGCAACATAAGAAAATGTGATTTTTTTTTAAGGGGTCTGAATACTTTCTGAATGCAATATAGTATATTTAAATACACACACACACTCACTGAGCGCTTTAATAGGAACACTATGGTTCTAATAAAGTGCCCCACGTGGTCTTCTGCTGTTGTAGCCCATTCGCCTCAAGGTTCGACGTGTTGTACATTCTGAGATGCTTTTCTGCTCACCACAATTTTACAGATGGGTTATCGGAGTTACCATATAGCCTTTCTGTCAGCTCGAAGCAGCCTGGCTATTCTCAATTGAACTCTCTCATCAACAAGGCATTTTCGTCCACAGAATTTCTGCTAACTGGATGTTTTTTTGTTTTTCGCACCATTCTCTACACACTCTAGAGACTGTTGTGCCTGAAAATCTCAGCAGATCAGCAGTTACAGAAATACTCAAACCAGCCCGTCTGGCACCAACAATCCCATGGTCGAAATAACTGAGATCACATTTTTCTCTATTCTGATGGTTGATGTGAACATTAACTGAAGCTCCTGTTCCATATATGTATTGTTTTATGCATTGAACTGCTGTCACATAGTTGTCTGATTAGAAAATTGCATGAATAAATCGGTGTACAGGTTTTCCTAATAAAGTGCTCAGTGAGTGTATACTGGTATTAATTCTGCAACCCTGCTGTGCATCAGTACCATATTGAAAACTGAGCATTGATTTAGCATTTTCTAAAACACTAAACCTCAGCACCAGACATGTTTAATCTCCTGAACATAGTTAATTGCTTCATTTTACAACCGTTTATATTTATATATTTATTTGAGAAAAAAAAATGAAAAAGAACTGTGTAAGTGTGGTGGTTTTAATAATGACATATGATTTATTTCAAAAGGTTTTGAAAAGCATCGAGACGACTGCTACAAAGCAAGTTGGATCATCTTGTCTGGACCCTACAGAACATACTACAGCCCATGTCTTGCTGTTTTATTCACCTCTGTTTTTCTGTTTTTATCTGTGATAAAGAGTGTGTAACAGTGTTCTCCAGGTGTTGAATAAAAAGAATGACTAAACTCTATTTTATGTTTTCCTGTTGTATGACATCTGTGTTTAACATGGAACTTTAACAATAACACAATTCATGTACATTGATTGATGTTTACAGTCCTGCAGAAATATTACTGTCCGT
This sequence comes from Xyrauchen texanus, assembly GCF_025860055.1. Taxonomy (NCBI): domain Eukaryota; kingdom Metazoa; phylum Chordata; class Actinopteri; order Cypriniformes; family Catostomidae; genus Xyrauchen; species Xyrauchen texanus. The sequence continues at coordinate 26,662,116 of NC_068306.1, read as the reverse complement.
GGTACTGAATGTCATACATTATCCTGTATTCCAGAATGCACTTCTTCAGGACTTCATAACAAAAACTTAACTTGAATCATTACAATAAGGGTGTTGCTTATTTATAACGTTGAAAATATGATTAATCTAAAGTATCTGAATTTCTTTAATCAATGAAAGAAATGTGTTGTACAAGGAACAGCAGTTATAATACATACTTTTACCTAATACATTGATCAAAGTTAATTGAGTAGAGTGATCACTAGGAACATGCTATAACCTCTGGAACATGAAAAAGGTGAAAATAGAATAATTTCTTCAGAATAATATGATTGTAATATACTTACAGTAAGGTAGGTATTGGCAGTATTCAACATGTAGTAAGTCAGTCTGATCACTAGGAAAGCACTACAACCATTGGAATATAAATATAAAAAAACACTATAGGTGAATTACAGTTTATTACATAAACATATGTAATAAACACATGTAATAATGTTTATTACATAAATATATTTGATAATTGTACAGTAAGGGAGTTATTGTGAAAATTTCACCTGTAGTAAGTCAGTCTGATCACTAGGAAAGCACTACAGCCATTGGAACAGGAAAAAATACTTTAGGGGAATTACAGTAATGTTTTCTTGAACTTATTAGTTTATTGTACGTACAGTAAGGAGTTATTGTCAAATTTCACCTGTAGTAAGTCAGTATGGTCACTAGAAAGCACTACAGCCTTTGGAACAGGAAAATTATTTGATAATTGTACTGTTTGGGGGGGTACAGTTGTAAGACCCAGGACCAGATAATATGATGAAAGAAGACCAGGAGTCGTGAAATTCAATCAAATAAGTACAATTTTACTGAAGAATAGTTTGCAGTTAAATTGGTAGAGCCAGCGTCAAAGTCACAAGGAGGTCGCAAGCCAACTCTACCTTACAAACAAATCTCACACAATTATACCTTTTCCAAGGACATGCATTACATAATCGTTTACTTCTGATTGGCTAAGACAACAAAGTCTAAACAATAATACATTTTTGATAGATAAGTGGGTATATCGCCGTTAATCAGAATATTTGTCGTCCATTTCCGAGATTTAAGTCCGTGGTGGTGACCTTCTTCCAGGGTCCGAGAATGTTTTAGGCTATATCACAAAGTTCAGAACCTGCAAAGAATATCAAACGCACACACACACAGAACACTGACAAACAACAGTTCTCTTCGAGGCTGAAGAAGGCCTGAGCTAATTATCAGAAGATCAGTCCACCTTAACAGGCTGATAAAACATTTCACTCCAGGAAAGCAGGAAAGATAATATGCCCCTTTACTCCACTCCCTAAAGAAATACACATGAGATGTTCACTTAATGAAAATAATGTGAAATTATGTATAAATTGACCCTCAAACTTATACAAGTCAACTAAGACAGATATATAGATGCAGATATGTGGATATTGTTGTGAAATATGCAATTATTCTATTCTAATCATGGCTTTTGGTATATGAAGTATTTATGGGTCATAGTAAACCACAATTGTAACTAATAAAAAGTGGTTTTATAATGAAAGGTACCATAAGTAGTTGTTAAACAATTTATTAAGAATGTGTTTACTGTAAAACACTTGTATTAATAATCATTGTAACCATATATTGAGAAAATAGTTTATTAAGAAAAACACCTCAACTTGTTTTATAAAGATTTTTATTATGAAAATGGTTTATAAAGAAAAACATACTACACTGAATGTTGTAAGCATTTATTAAGCAGATGATGGTGGCAGAGTAGAGAGGAGTTGAAAATGTATTAGAAAGAGCTTTGCAAAAGAAAGGAGAAAAATGCCATCATTACCGTCTATGTGTTATGGACGAGATACAGAAGATACAGCGATGATGGAAAGGTCCAGAAAAAGAGGACAAAGAGACAAAGAGTTTTATATGCAAAAGTCCTAAGGGGTCTTCCAGAAATAATGACAGTTCAAGATTTTATGTTTGACCAATTGGCTGTAAAAGACTGAATGTATGCAGAGGAAGTTTCCAGGAGGGGATTTCTGAACATGTCAAAAAGTTGATGGACTTTAAAAAGGACTGTAAAGGAATGTCCAGCCAGAGGCAGATTCACCAAGGACGTCTCCGGTGTTATGATACCTTGCCATTGCACCTCATGAAGTTAAAAGCTTGTAAATTATTTGGTTTTGATTTACTTACAATATATATATAATATATATGCAATACATGAGTACAGAGTCTCTCTCACGCTCTCTGAATCCCAAGACAATTATCATCAAAAGGCCCCTTGCATGTGAACACAACCCAAGGGCACACACTGGAATGCACCTAAAAGAAAATGAATACAGAAATGATTAGGATATTGATTGTTGAATTTTTAATAAGAATAAAGTAATCATTCAAAAGGATATATATAAAAAGGATATATATATTATTAAATTGAAGAGACAGGGGATTCTGACCCCAACCCTTCAGTACGTACAGTAAGGGAGTTATTGTCAAATTTTCACCTGTAGTAAGTAGGTATGGTCAATAGGAAAGCACTACAGCCTTTGGAACATGAAAAAATCCCTTTGGTGAATTACTGTAACTTTTACATAAAACATTTTTGCGTACTGTATGTACAATAGCCTACACAAAAGTACACTAAAGCAGTCTAGGTGAATACGCAGCAAATATCAAACCTGAAACTATTTTTACCCTGGTTGGGTTTTTTTTAAAAACTTGACTATGTTCATGGTGCTGTCCAGGCTATGTGGTCCTGAAGGTCCTACATGATCAAGTCTGCCACTTGGGTAAAGTTGCTTTTTATATTCGCTTCGCATATTTGCGGAGTTCCGCGTTCAATATCTCGTGAGCTGAATATTGTTACTACACAAATAACATTGTTTTAATATTTTAATCTCCTCAAAACGAGCTTTCCTTCGGGTTTGCACTTTGCAGATGGTCCCTTCTTAGCAGCCTGCGCATAGAGATCAATGTATTTTGTACAGTGCGAAGGAAAGATCGTTTTGAGGAAATTTATGTTGTAGCTTCTGGTGTTTTATCTGTAGTTATATGTGATAGGTGTTGTGTGTAGCAACAACGTTTAGTTCACGAGTTATTGAACGCGGAAGTCCGTGAATGTGCGAATGTGCAATATAAAACTAACTTTACCTAAGTCCAAAATAGTATTTAGATTAGCAGCTCACTCGGATTTGAGATTTAGGCAACCCAACAAGGTTGCTGCCATTAACTCCCATTCAAATCATTATAAACAACAGGATGAAAATCGTGGATGATGACATGATTGGAGGCAGCTCGCTGCTCACGAAGAAGAAAACAAGGATGATGAAGACGACGAGGAGGCGCCTGTGGTGTGTAGAAGGATGCTGTCCTTCTTTAAACTAAATAGCTAATTTTACTACCGCCAGTTAAAATATCAGCAATATACAGTAGATTAGAAGGTGTGATATGCTTTTACCCAGTTTGAAAGTCATACTGAATAATATGCATTCAAAGTGTTTTTGTAACACATTCACAGCCAATATGAGAAAAAAAATAAAAAATGAACACCATGGTACTCCCTTTCGTTTTTGAATATGACATCATGGCAATATAATGTTTTAGGGCATGTACCATGGTATTGTTGATGAACTTTGGAAGTATCATGAAAATACCATGGTGTATAAGAACACACTGTGTCTGGTGCTCATCATTGTTCCATGGTTTCTCCCAAGTACCTTTTGTTAGGGATTGCAAGCATGAAAGTTACATTGCAGTCCAGCTGTGGCACTCTGCATTAATGTTAAATGTCTTGTAAATCCTCTGTTTTTAGATAGCAGAAATGATAGATGAACGGCCAGATGAGGTTAAGCAGTTGGAGGCATTCCGAGCCAGTAACAAGTGGAAAGTGATGGGTGGTAAGACTTGTATGTTTTTTATTTGTGTGTGTGTGTGGTTGCAAATATATATATATTTGTGTCTTACATTCTCACAACAGATACAGATCCCCAAGAAATCCAGGACTCAATTTTAAATAGAAGGTAACAGTCTTTACTCTCCCCCTATTTATTCTTATTTAGTCACCGTATATACAGTGTAATGAAGGTCCCTTGTATGTTTAGTTCAGAAACTGACAGAGGTCATATGGTACAGCATGACTCGCCAGATGGTTCTCCTGTACGGAGGGTGCGGCACAACTCCCCTGAACTCTCGCCCAAAAGGGGTCGCCATGACTTGCCAGATCTCTCACCTCCGGGAAGAAAATATCATGACTCGTCTGATCTTTCTTCCCAGAGACACAGAACAGAAAACAAAAACAGACGACATGACTCCTCATCGCCTTCCACTCCAAGAAAGAGCGTAAAAGTCTCACCTTCCAGATCTCAGAGGCAGCACAATAAAGGTACAGTGATAAGACCACTAGTTTGGCTATAAATGATTTGCTTCCTGAGCACTTTACTTTTAGTTTTCTTCTTTGCACATCTTACTGTACAAGTGAAATGTGTGATTTTTCTGATTTTTTAATGTTTCCCCTATCCCAGCCTAATATGCAGAGACTGCTATAAGTATGGCATTTGTTGGTTGATTTCACCAAAATGTGTAAACCCTGTGTCTCTGTGGTTAGAAATTAAAGTCCCTGATGACATGCACTGTAGATTGGTTGTATATTTGTCATTTCAGAGTCCCAGCACAGAAAAAAGACGAAAGCCAACCCCTCGGGTGACCTTTCGCCCCCCAGGATACGAGCCCAGACCAGCAAATGCTCTGACTCGGACCAGTCCCCTCCACGCAGATGTCCCCATGGGCGACTGGGCTCGGATTCAGATCTCTCTCCTCCCAGGAAGAAGCACCAGGGGAGAAGTGGATCTGACTCTGACCTGTCTCCACCACGTAGGACACACTCTCTTGATGGACAGGCAGTAAGTTTAAATATATGCCATATTTAGTGGAGATGGATCATGTTGGTCAACTAGTCGATACGTGAGGTGGAATAGTTTTAGACTTTTCTTGGATGCTTTTAGCAGCAGTGCTTTAATTAGCGTGTTGTGAAACCTTCTCTTAAAAAACTGTATCTTAAAAAATTATCCAAATTAATACACTGTTCCTACACCTATACATCAGAATGAGCTTTATTGCCAAGTATGCTTACACATACAAGGCATTT